>NC_142443.1:119647692-119962307 GCF_059453495.1 Arachis ipaensis | reverse complement strand
GCTATCATTTCCGGCCCCAACAAGCCTTTTTCTCCAGCTTCATACCAACATAGTGGAGATTGACATTTCCTTCCATACAATGCCTCATATGGAGCCATTCCGATGCTCGCATGGTAACTATTATTGTATGCAAACTCCACTAACGGCATATACCAATCCCAACTTGCTGGTTGATCCAAAACACAAGCTCTCAACATATCCTCTAGTGTTTGGATCGTCCTCTCAGATTGACCATCTGTTTGAGGATGGTAAGCTGTACTCAAGCATAATCGGGTTCCAAAAGCTTTCTGAAATGCACCCCAGAATCTCGAAGTGAAACGAGGATCTCTATCAGAGATTATAGTAGCAGGTACACCATGGAGTCTCACAATCTCCTTTATGTATAACCGAGCTAGCTCCTCAAGGGTGTAAGTCATCCGAACGGGTAAAAAGTGAGCTGACTTTGTCAGTCGGTCCACGATCACCCAGATAGCATCAAAACCAGTCCTAGTCCTTGGCAATCCCGACACAAAGTCCATTGCAATACTTTCCCACTTCCATTGCGGAACCTCTAAGGGTTGCAACATCCCGGAAGGTCTTTGATGTTCAATCTTTACCTTTTGAAAAGTTAAGCACTTTGAAACATATTCCGCCACATCATTCTTCATACCCGGCCACCAAAACATCGCCTTTAAATCATGGTACATCTTAGTACTCCCCGGGTGAATGGAGAATCCGCTTTTGTGTGCCTCCTTTAAGATATCTTGCCTCAAAGTGCCAACATCTGGCACAATGATCCTACCCTTGAATCTCCATAACCCATCTTTTTCTTCCGACACTCTCCACTGTTTTCCTTGCTCGATAGCCGGTAACACCTTCCATAACGCTTCATCATTTTCATGAGCCTTTAGGAGTTCGGACTTAAAGTCACTCGAGATTTCTAATCGGCTCAAACACAAGGTTCCAGATACTTCTCGAGCACCAATTTTTAGACTCTCGAATCCCTTGAGCAACTTCTCCTCTTGAAGCATCATCCAAGACGCATATAACGACTTCCGACTTAACGCATCCGCCACTATATTCGCCTTTCCAGGATGGTAATTTAACTCAAAGTCATAATCTTTCAACAATTCCATCCACCTCCTTTGCCTCATATTAAGCTCTTTCTGATCAAAGAGGTATTTCAAGCTCTTGTGATCGGAGAAGACTTGGAACTTAACCCCATAGAGATAATGCCTCCACACCTTCAAGGCAAACACGACCGCAGCGAGTTCCAGATCGTGCGTAGGGTAACTAACTTCATGAGGTCTTAACTGTCGTGAGGCATACGCCACCACATTATGATGCTGCATCAGCACGCATCCTAGACCCTTTAGTGAGGCATCACAGTACACCTCAAATGGTTCGTTCAGCTCAGGTAACACCAACACAGTGCAGTGGTCAGCTTTTTCTTCAATGCCTGAAAGCTCTCCTCGCACTCAGGAGTCCAAACAAACGGAGTGTCTTTGCGAGTTAACTTTGTCAACGGCAAGGCTAATTGCGAAAAGCCTTTGATGAACCTTCGGTAATAGCCAGCTAAACCCAGAAAACTCCTTATCTCAGTTACTGTGGTTGGTTGCTTCCAATCCATCACAGCTTCTACCTTAGTTGGATCTACGGCTATTCCCTTCTTACTCACCATGTGACCCAAAAACTTCACCTCATCCTTCCAAAACTCACACTTAGACAGTTTCGCATAGAGTTTCTTCTCCTTTAAAATCTGCAACACGGTCCTCAAGTGTTCTGCATGCTCTTCTTCAGTTTTGGAGTAAATCAGTATGTCGTCAATGAAGACAACAACGAATTTATCCAGAAACGGACGGAATACTCTATTCATGTAATCCATGAATACTGCAGGAGCGTTCGTCAACCCAAAGGACAATACTGTATACTCGTAATGACCATAACGAGTCCTGAAAGCGGTCTTAGGGATATCCTCACCCCTCACTCTTATCTGGTGATAACCGGATCGCAAATCGATCTTAGAGAAAACCCCAGCTCCTTGTAACTGATCCATGAGATCATCAATCCTTGGCAATGGGTACTTATTCTTTATGGTGACCTTGTTCAGCTGCCTGTAATCCACACAGAGCCGCATACTTCCATCTTTCTTCTTTACCAGTAACACTGGAGCACCCCACGGGGAAACACTTAGTCGGATAAAGTTCTTACCCAACAATTCCTCTAATTGAGACTTTAGCTCGGCCATCTCTAACGGTGACATCCTATAAGGAGCACTTGAGATTGGTCCCGCCCCAGGCACCAACTCAATAGCAAACTCGACCTCTCGGTTAGGTGGAAATTCCTCAATATCATCGGGAAACACTTCCGGAAACTCACACACTACCTGAATCTGATCCAACTTTTGATCATCACCCGAAACACCAGCGGTTAACAACAGGATACCCTGACATTCGATTCCAGAACAGTTCACCATCATCGAATTCAAGTAATAATTATTCACCACGACCGGCCCTTCTGTATCTTCCGGCATAAAGTACACCGACTTTGTAGAACAATCAAGCAGGACATGGTTCTCAGATAACCAGTCCAATCCCAAGATAAGATCAAGACCGATCATCGGTAAGCAGATTAAATTATGGACAAAATCACGCTGCTTGAACCTAAACGAAACTTTCGGGCATCCTAGCCTAGTTACCATGGCCTCATGGGTAGCATTATACACTTTTAAGTCATAACCTAAGGTTACAATCTTCAATCCTAATTCATGGGCTTTCTCAAATGCTATAAATGAATGCGATGCTCCCGAATCAAATAGAGCATTTAAAGTTTGACCAGCCATTTCACAGTTACCTCGAATGAGTGTCTCAGATCCTTCTGCACCACAGCTGAGGTGGTGAACACCCGACCAGTCTGTTGTGCTTTCCCAGCACCTTGCTTCTGCTTCACCAGACAACTTGTGGCTTTATGCCCGCCTTTCCACAATTATAGCACAAACCCCATCTGGCCTTGCATGGTACTCCCGGATGGTGACTTCCACACCTAGTACAAGATTGATCATTTTGAGGCTGCTTCCCAAACCTTTTCCATTGGGAGTAGTTGTTGTTGGGCCTCCTAAAAGAACTTCCCCTCTTAAAAGGCGGACCTCTAGGTGCAAAGCTCTTCCCTCGATTCTGCGAAAATGATCCTTTGTGACTTCCTTTCTCAGCGGTTGCCCTCTTCACACACTCCTCAGCAACCCTACACTTGTTCACCAGCTCGGAGAAAGTCCTAATCTCCATTGGCCCCACTGAACTGAAAATATCGCTCCGGAGTCCTCCTTCGTACTTAACACACTTCTATTCCTCATATTCCACCAGAGTCCCTTGACACATACGAGAGAATCTGAACAGCTCCTCAAACTTGTCAGTATACTCAGATACGGACATAGTACCCTGCTTCAGCTGCAACAATTCAAGCTCCTTGGCTGTCCTAGCAGAAGTCAGAAAGTACTTCTTATAGAACTCCTCTTGGAAGACGTCCCAGTGATATAATCATCACCCTGCTGCAGAAGGGGTCGAATACCCTGCCACCAATGCGACGCTTCAATAGTGAGCAAATAGGTAGCAAACTCCACACGCTGCCCTTCAGGTACCACCTGCGCTTGCAGTGCTCGTTCCATAGCCTGAAACCATGTATCGGCCTCAGTCGGGCTAGTAGTTCCCTTGAACTTTGGGGGATTAACCTTCAAAAAGTTTGCCAGTGTCATCGGGCCCTGAACTCCACCTCCGTCATTACCATGGTTATTCATCTGTTGACCAAGAGCCTCAGCAGTGGCTTGCATAGCAGCAGCCATATTCTCCAACGTAGTCATAAAGTTCACCGGGTCATTAGGGTTAGTCTCCGGCGCACGAGCATTAGTACGACCTCTCCCACGACCTCTACCGCGTACACGAGACGCCATTTGGTTCCTCTACACACCAAACAATCGATATTAAGTTGATCAGTCTCAATATCGGAAGTCTAGTGCTTCAAAGTCCCAAATGTATGCTCATGAACGTTTATGCCAATTATATCAAGTAGATATACTAACAGCACATAACACACACACACACAGAGAATGCACAGAAGCATAGTCAGTCCATTCCTCAGGCTCTACAGGAACGAACTGCTCTGATACCATAATGTAACACCCTACCATACAAAGTCTTATGCTTAAGTCATAATTCAGAGATGGCAAGGTATTACGACCTCTAAAACAAAAATTTAGTACGTATAGTAGTATGAATAATTGATTATAACTAGGAGCCTTTGTAGAAAAAGGGGGTAAACACAAACCGTAACTCGAACGGGCAACACTCCGATCGATAACGTAACGAACCGGGATAAGCTAACGCGAGATCATATATATAAAGAGTGTCAAAAACAAGAATATCAAGACTCAAAACCCAGCTGCGAAGAGAACCGGTCCGAGCATAGCAATATATACATATGATAAAATAAGGAAACCCCAAAGGAAACCCAAAGGGACATAAATACAGAAAACCTATTCTCCAAAAATCCCCTCTAGAAGGAGTCATCACAGTTTGTATTATTTAATGGAGATAAAAGTATCTAAACAAGATATATAAACCAAACAGAGTCCCAAGAACAAAGGATCTTCGCTAATCCAGAAGTCTCCAGCATGCCTCAACGAGAAGCCTCGCGTCCTGCATCTGAAAACCACAAAATCCGCATGGGTGAGAACCAGAGGTCCCCAGCACAGTAACAGCTTCCACATATATAATACATAATAATAGAGGAAAGCCGAAGGCAATCCTAGAGCTTCCTCCAGATAATATCAAAGCTTATAAACAAGCTAAACCGTAAGTGGCAACTGACTAAAGATTCTTCAGTCTAACTAATACTTCCCTTTCCAATTCTTTCAGACCTCCCAACCACCAACAGGAGTATAATATAGCAAACACAGTTATATCAGACAAGAGATTTACAAATAGGAACAGATAAGGCATTTAGGCAATTAGCAAGTAATATGCAGTCAATAGGCAATCTCAAACAATTCATGTAGTATGCTTATGATGCATGCCTGTCCCTAGTGGCTGATGATATCATCTGTCGGTTATAGAGCCAACCCGACAAGTCCTGGTAGCTAACCATTGGACTGTCCCTCTGTCGTGCATCCCCAACTCAAGTTATACTCATCATAAACTTGATCTTAATCATGATCCATATCCATCACCCTCACTGGTGAATATTTACGGGGGCGAGCTCATCCGGGCCTTTCACAGTGCCCGGCCACACTTACGACATACGGTCAAAAGAGCTTCGAGTCTCAACCTGGAGCACATGGTGGCTAGCCATTGCTACTACCCAAGGAAACCCTCATCTCCAATGGTGGAAGTGCAAACATACACAATTCAATCAACAGCATATATGCATTTATACTTGGCCATAAACATGGCTCCGCCGTAACACGGCAATAATCTAGCCATCCGGCTCACGGTTAAATCCATAACCAGCCAATTCATTAACAATTATGGCCCTTCGGCCCATGGCATAACAAGCACTTCCACCGCCATTCTCCGCATCTCACATAATCATCTTTGATCCTCAATGATCATTCATTTTTCCCCTTGCTTCACTCGCAAGTTACCACAGTCACTAGCCCTTTTTCTCATGCTAGGCATATCATAATGATTTAAGACATAAGTGGTGAGATCGGAGGCTTAGAAGTATGAAATTTGGCTTTTAAAACTCAAAAATCAACTTTGGGATGAAAACAGGGCCACGCGTACGCGCACTCCACGCGCACGCGCGGATGGCCTTATAACTCATCTACGCGCAAGCGTCATACGCGCGGGTTGAAAATTAGCTAAACAACGCGCACGCGTCAGCCACGCGTACGCGTGGGTACTCTTGTGCCCTAGGCACAAAACTGGCACAACTCTGGCACAACTCTCTGGAAAATGGCTGGGCATTGGGTGCAGCACATTCGGCGCGCCCGCGCACATCACGCGCACGCGTGGATGGCGCTTCCTGGAAGAACGGCGCGTACGCGCCAAGTGCGCCTACGCGCGGGGGGTCATTCTGCTAAAAATTTTCTAAGTTAAAAACTGCAGAATTCACAGATTCAACCCCCAATCTTCCGACGGTCATAACTCTCTCATTTTAAATCATTTTTCACCCGTTCTTCAAACGGCATGGACATCCCGGATTTAATTTTATTTCTAAACAGATTTGGCAGAAATCAGAGATCCGTAGTCCAAGTTATGTCCCGTCAAAGTATGCCCAAAAACCATGTTTTCATTCAAAACCACAAAGTGCCATTTTCAAAACAAGCCACTTTCAACTCTTTTCAAAATCAATCAAAACATGCCAATTTCAACCCTTCTCTTTGAAATCATTCGAAATGTACCAAAATCAACAACAAGCCATCCTCAACTCACACATTGACATTTTACCAAAATTTCCAAAACTACCTCCAACCATTTTAACACTTCTTAATCAATGACTAAAGGACAAACACAATCTCATGTCATACATCATTCTCATCCCAATTTCCAATAATATTAATTTCCAAATCAACCATCATTATACATGATCAACATCATACTCACCATCAACATGGTACCACCCATCAATTCAACCTCAATCACCCATCAAGCATATATCACAACATGCATTTCTCATACATCACACAATCAAGGCATCAATATTCATAATCACATATATGAACACATCATATATCTCAACTATTCAACAACACCAACAATTCAATGCCTATCTTAGGGCCTCTAGCCTAAGTATTTCCTACCACATTACATATTAGATACGGGGAACCGAAACCATACCTTAGCCGATTTCCCAAGCTCAACCGGAGCACTTCCAAACCACTTGTCCTCAAGCTCTCAAGGTCTCAACACCTCCAAGAACAGATTTTGTCACACAAAACCCTCTTCCAAGCTTTTCAAAATCACCAATCAAGCTCCAATATTCACATATACACAACCTAAGCCACAATCATCATACCCATACACAACATCTCAATGCCCAAACCTCATAGAACAACAAATTACACTAGGGTTGAGGTCCAAGGAGACAAGATTAACCTTCTCCTTCAAGAGAGTTGGGTCCTATAACATCAAAGAACCCAAAATCTCAACATTTTTGCTCATGAAACTCGAAATCAAGGGCTGGAATTTCGAACAGTAAAACGTGGCTTACCTCAAGATTAATTGTATGGGTTTTGTAGAGCTCTCCGCGGTGAACGCGTGGCCACAAACGGAGCGGCAATCGGAGCTCTAGATCAAAAGTTATGGTGGTTTGAAGATCAAGTGAGAGAAAGAACTTGAGAGAGTGTTCTTCCCTCCATAGCCTCCATTTTCAGTGTGTTGTGAGGAGAGAGAGTGCTGAAAACTAGGGTTTTGGTTTAGTTTAGTTGGGCCAAGGGCCCACTTTGGGTCCGGTTGGACCGGTTTGGCCCGTTTGGTCCAATCTTGGTCCGATTTCTATAAAATTGGTACTGAAATTCTCGTCTCAATCTCCTCTATCACATTTAGCCATAAAAATAACATTTTTGGCTTTCTAGAATAAATTCTCATTTATGGGTTAATTAGCCGCTAATTAACTGGGTCTTACATTAATGAGAAAGACTTCACATTATATAATTCTTGTTGCTATTTTTTATTTTTTATTTCTACAGCCTTCTTGTTATATTTGTACATGAGTTTTGAAATCAGTATAACAAAAATTGTGATAATTCTAAAAGAATCAAACATGTTTTAATAATTGAATGCCTTCAAAATCTAGTAAATAATTGTTCATAATTAAACTGAAGTCTCTTTTTTTTTCCAAAGCACTTTACATTATGTTAATTTAGGCATAACTAAAAAAACTCAAATTATTTATGAGTAAACTCTAAGTTATTCTTACGTCATAACAATTACAAAAATGGAATACTTTTCTCTCTAACTGAAATTTACTTAATTCTGTCTAGCATGACAGCCACTAACCAACATAGCATTCATAATTGAGGGAGGGGAGGAGCTGAACCCAAACATATTAAAAAAGATTAGATAAAATCTACATTACTGATTTCAATTTCTAAGGACCACAAGTATTTAAATTTTCAATTTTAACCATGATCGAAAATTTCTTTTTGATAATATATGCATACAAAATATTGAAACTAACAATAAAAATAGAGGATTCATATATTTCAAAGAGCAAGCAATATTAGCCGCTAATACTCAATGCTGATTTGCTAAAAGGAAATAGAAAAAGCACTCTACCTCTTCAGGTTCAATATACCCTGTCTGCCTTAGATCATATAACCAAAAAGCAACTACAAAATCATTATAAATAACTTAATACAATGATAAATAATTGAATATAAATCATATATGCAGTCCAATATAATAAATCAGGCATATGATTCTTGAGGGAGGAAAAAGAAGATATGAGGTATGAATATGAATCATTATTATGTAATGTGTAACACCCTAATTACCCTAAGCCTTATCTCGCGCCGTAAAGCAAAGGTTAATCAGAAATTATGATATTTCTAAAGCTCATACATATATATATAGAAGAATTAATATAATCTAGAAGTCCAATGAAGGATATAGCTCAAAAATAGGATTATTTAAAAGCGTAAAACGTACTAACGAAGCTACTAACTTAAGGCACAAGAAACAGATTTAAGATAGTAATAGATAAGTATATAATATCATAAGAAACTAGCCACAGCTCGCGGAGTTTAAGCAGGCTAGCCATATACAGACCAAAAAGAACCAGATAGTAAAAACAGCTTATACAATTTTTGTTCTCTCAAATACAAGCCTCTAGGCAAAAAAAAATACAAAAGTGAGAGACATATACAAAATAGCCCAAATGACTCAAAAGGAGTGTCCGGATCCTCCGCTTCTGTCACCAACCAGACAACTCACCGAGGTGGGTTGCGACCTGCATCTGAAAAATACAACAGACATATAGTATGAGAACTGGAGGTTCTCAGTATGGTAACAGTGCCTAGTGATGTAGGATATAAGACCCCGGGACGCCAAAGGCAATCCTAAGCTCCATATCCATCACAAGATTCAAACTTAAAGCATACTAAAACAGTTAAGCACAATTGTATAAACCTTAGCATAAATAAACTGGGTAATCTATCTTAGTGGATTTCTACTCTAACCAACACCGCTGTCCCACAGCCTTCACCAACCGATCCTCCATGCGATCCCATCGCCACCGCCTTCCGAACCTCCTCAATCCTAGTAGAACATACAGATAATATACAATACAAGTAAAATACAAGTATTGACATATAAGGTAATTAATTCAAATAGCAATTAGGCATGTTATACAAATAGGCAAGCCATTACAAGTAGACAAAGCATACAAACAGATAGAAAATGCATATGATGAATGCCTGTCCTATTGGTTGTGATATCACATTGTCGGTTCAACTGCCAACCCGACACATCTCCATGGAGACGTCGCCCTTCGGAATCATTATATGGGAACCCCCGAGATATAGTGCTCGGATCATTATCCATGGTTTTGCTCCTGTATGCTCTATTGATCCGAAGGGATGCGAGCGGGATACTCTTGCCTCGGACCTCACATCTCAACGTAAGCGGGATTAACCACCGTCCTTACGCCGCCACCGCTACCTCGACAGGCGGGATTAACCACCATCCCTGCCGGGCGCATAGCGTCTCATAATCTCAATACAAATCAGTACCGCAGTGGTTTTCAGAAAACATTTTCAGTATACATGGATCCGTCATCTCATTCAGAGTCCTCGACTCATCTCAACCACCGTCAATTCATATTTCAGTTTTCGAACATCAACAGTTCATCATTTCTCGCCTCATATATCAATCATCCTTCACATGACATCAAACCATCCTCAGCACGCCAGAAATCTAGGCCTTCATTTTCTAAGTTTTCTAAATAATATCATCTAAATCCATTAAATTCTTTCCCATGTTTTAACTATCCAAAACTAGGCCCAAGAGTCCTAAAATAGTGTTAGAGAAGCTTACAACCTTGTTGGGAAGATAGAATAGTTGAAAACAGAGTAAAATTTGAGAAACAAGGCGTGTGCGTCCGCACAGGAGTGTGCGCGCGCACGCCCAGGAAGATTTTTAAAAGTGTGCATATGCACAGGGGTGTGCGTACGCACAGATACGAAAATTTATAAGCTTGTTCACTCACACAAGCTGTGCTAGCGCCCCCAACAGACTCCCCTTTCCAACTTGTGCGTGCGCACAGGTTGCAATTCTTCATTGATATGTGCGTGCACTGATGCCAGGGCATTTTGGCCAGTTTCACTGACCTTTTCTTTATGGTTTTAGGGTAGTTTCATGCACTTTCTTAGGAAATAAGCAAGTTTTGGGTAGAATTTCACTTACATCTTGATTCAAGCTAACATTGTGATTTTTATATGAATTCATGAGAATTATGCATGAATTGAATGACAAATTGGATGATGCATGTCTCATAACTTGGACTAGAACTTTGATGCACTTTATTGCTTGATTTCAGGACAAAGGAAGCAAGGAAGAACCACGTTAGCAGCCACGTTAGTCTAACTAACGTGACCTCTAACGTGGAAGGGGAGCTAGCTTGCAACGTTAATGAGAAAAGTAATCGCCAATAACGTCCTCGAAGCCATCATAGCCCACGTTAATTGCCACGTTAACTACATTAACGTGGTAGTTAACGTGGAAGAAGAAAATGAAGCCAACGTTAGTGACACTCACCTTTGTCACTAACGTTGGACCAAGCTCATATTGGCCACGTTAAGAGCCACGTTAACTCAGTTAACGTGGACTCTAACGTGGGGAAACAAAAGAATGACCAACGTTAGTGACACTCACCTTTGTCACTAACGTTGAGCTAAGCCACTTTGAGCCACGTTAGTTGCCACGTTAACTCAGTTAACGTGGACTCTAACGTGGAGGGAGCAAAGAATCGCCAACGTTAGTGACACTCACCTTTGTCACTAACATTGGGATGAGCCACTATGAGCCACGTTAACTCCCACGTTAACTACATTAACGTGGAAGCTAACGTGAGTAAAAGGGATGATGAGCCAACGTTAGTGACACTCACCTTTGTCACTAACGTTGGAGATGGCTAGCAATACCACGTTAGAAGCCACATTAACCTAGTTAACGTGAACTCTAACGTGGGAAGTAGGGGCATTTTGGAACGTTAGTGACAAAGCTAAGTGTCACTAACGTTCTCGAAGATGTGGCAAACCTATGTTAAAGGTGACGTTAGCCACACTAACGTGAACTCTAACGTAGGGAGAAAGGAGGATTCTCAACGTTATTGGAAAAAGTAAGTCCCAATAACGTGTGCGAAGGACCAAGAGGCAATGTTAGTGGTCACGTTGATGCCACTAACGTTGAAGTTAATGTGGAGCATCCTTGGGTTAGGAACGTTAGTGAAAAAGGTGATTGTCACTAACGTTCTCGAACCCACACTTTCACTTAACGTTAACGCCACTAACGTCCTAAGCTAGAATCCCTGCCTACTTCACACTTTCTCTCTGCAAGTAAAGCTAAGCCCACTGAAGAAGATAACTGCTTCAACTCAAGATCCAAAGGCCCATATCCAAGACTTGAAGAGCCAACTAGAAGATCAGAAGAATAGTATAAATAGGGAGAGCTTTGAACTACAAAAGGGCTTTTGGCATTATTAGAATTACTCTCTGTATTTTACTTTCTCTGCAACTTTTAATTTAATTCTCAGAATGTACTCTCCATCTATGCTTTTCATTCCCAAAGCTATGAATAACTAAACCCCTTTCATTGGGTTAGGGAGCTCTGTTGTAATTTGATGGATCAATAATAGTTTTCATTATTCTTCTTCTCTCTTTTCTCTTGATTTTACTAGAAAGCTTTCAATCTTCATCCAATTGAGTAGTTATCTTGGAAAAGAAGCTATTCATACTTGGATCTCTTCTGAACCTTGGAAGAGGAATGAAGAGATCATGCTAGAATTGCTTTCTCATGTTGGACCAAATTGGGGTTTGGGCGGATATGGTGACATATAATTCTCCCAATACTTTGATTTGGAAATACATGTGGTATAATCAGTGACCACACTTCATCTCTTCTCATGAGCAATTAGACCAAGGAATTGGCTATTGATCTGATTTGAGAGATTGAATTACCAAAGAATTGGAATTCAATCACTTAAGATTGCCAAGGAGATCAATGAATGCATTGATTGAGGAAGAGATGAAAATGAACTTGATCCGGAGAATGCAACATCTCCTAAGCCCAATGAACTCCCCATTTCTGATCTTACCCATTCTCTTTACTTTCTGCTATTTACTTTCATGCTAAACTCCCCTTCCCCATTTAAGATTCTGCAATTTACCTTCCGTCATTTATTTTCTGCAATTTACTTTCCCGCCATTTAATTTCCTGCAATTCTCAACCTAATTTTTGCTTAGCTCAACTAGAACATTCTTCCAATTAAAGTTGCTTGACCAATCAATCACTGTGGGATTCGACCTCACTCTATTGTAAGTTTTTACTTGACGACAATTCGGTATACTTGCCGAGGGAGATTTGTTAAAGGACAAGTTTCCGTGCATCACGCACCAGCTGTGCTAGCGCTGTAACTAGTAAGCACTTCCCTGCCTGTGCGTGCGCACGGGTCTGTGCGTTCAGACAGAATAAGATTTTCGCAGGTTTGTGCGTGCGCACAAGGCTGTGCATGCGCACAAGGCTG
This sequence comes from Arachis ipaensis, assembly GCF_059453495.1. Taxonomy (NCBI): domain Eukaryota; kingdom Viridiplantae; phylum Streptophyta; class Magnoliopsida; order Fabales; family Fabaceae; genus Arachis; species Arachis ipaensis. The sequence continues at coordinate 119,949,593 of NC_142443.1, read as the reverse complement.
TGTGTGCGAACATACTAGAAATCATAAAATTCTGCAACTTAGCAGAATTTCAGATTTTTAACACCAACTTTGAATGATCATAACTTCCTCTACAAAATTTCAAAATTTTCAAACTTTATATCGATTCGAAGAGTTTTTGATAAACTTTAATTCTAAATAAATTTCAACCAATTTTGAAAACCGAGGCAAAAGTTATGATCAGACAAAGTTCACAAAAAATTCCTTTTTACCAAAACTTACAAAACCATTAATTTATCAACTTTTACAACCCACACCCAACCAAAACAATACCAACTCCCATTTTCAGCACAACCTACCTTCTTGGGTTACCATTTACCATTCCCATCAAAACTTCCACCACACTTCATCATTCTCAACCTTAATTATCAAATATACCACATATCAAACAATTTTTCCACCAACACATTCATAAATCCTCATTTCATCAATATCAATCTTCATCATCAACTCAATCATGCTCTATATTAATAATCACAATGCATATTCATACAAGTTCATCATACATTACATCCCAACATCATCATCTAGCAACATTCACATCATCAACAACCCAAACAATCATCAACAACATATAAATTTCCAAACCTATCCTATGGGTCACTAGCCTAAGTGTCCATGAATATTATATACTACATAGATGAAACTAAAACCATACCTTGGCCGATTCTCTATATGCACCAAAACCCAAAACGAGCACAAGCAAGCTCTCAACTCCAAACCAAGCTTTCAATTCCACTTCAACAAGCACCAATATGTTCTAATAGCTCCCAAACACACAATAATCAAACTATATATGCATAAACCATCACAAATCAACCTAGGGTTCCATTTAAACATAAAATCACAAGGGTTTAATGTTTCTTACCTTTTCCAACAGATTTGATAGCCAAAATCCAACGCTAAGCAAGGATTAGATAATATCTGGGCCCATGTTTGGGCCTCCACTGTAAGCGCACGTACGTCAAGGCACTTGGGCCGCATCCTTAGTCTCCCTTGGGTCCAATGATTCTCAGGTTCGGCAATGACTCGAAGGATCGAGTCCCAATCAAACCCAAATTCCTTCCGTCGACGTAGGAGCTCTTGGTAGCCATCCATTTCTTCCGGTATCGGTAAGACATTGAGCACTCGCTGAATAGTCTTTTCTGAAACTGAGACTTGCCTCCGGGGCACGTAAACTGACTGAAGAGACGGAGAGTGGAAATTGGAGTAAAACTCCACCACCCACGAGAGGTTGGTCTCTTGTGGTCTTCGCAATAGGAACCCCCATGCTCGCCGCTCAATGCGAGGTAGCACATACGGAGCAATGTGGTCCGGTGGAGCGAGTAGATGCTCGGAATGATAGTTCCTCTCAACCATGGTAGGGAACATGAGCTCACAGAAGCGGTTGGGAAACTTTGTGGGGTCCCTTGCCAGATTTCCCTTCTCTTGTTCATCAATATGAACAATGGTCTTCGTCTTCTTGGAAAGGGGCTTAGCTCCTAGTGTAGGGCATGCCTTGGAGGTTGATTTTTGGGGTGCCTTTTTTGTAGCCGGTTTCTTCGACGCATTCTCCTTACCTTTTTGGGTAGTCATCTTGAGAAAAGGAAGGAAAAGAGAAAACATTAAACCCAAAGAATTATCACTCGGAAAGTAACATGCAAGGGAAAAGTAAAGCCCAAAAGGAATAGTGTGTCTTGAGGATATGACAGCTGCAACATGTGACAAGACAATGATACAATCATGGGGGCATACACTTAGCATGGGATGCAAGAGTGAGTGAAGCATGCAATAAGGCATGAGAAGGATAAACTCAAGCATCAACAATAATGAAGAAGCAAGTCATGGGAATGAGCATTAGAATGGTAAACATGAAGCAAAATAGGCTCAATGCATTTAGATAGAGCAAGTGTATAAAGAAGAAGCACCAAATTGAGAGCACAAAGTCAAAATTGAACCAAAATGGTGTAGGTTCATTTCAACAAACACTTGGTGTGCAACATTCAATATATGGGCAAGTAGGAGAAATATAAACATGTATAACCCCAAATAGAATACCAATCAACACAATAACACCACAAAGTCTCAAAGAAAGCAATAGAGATCAAAATGATCCATCAAAAATAAGAGACAACCCAAACTCTAACACCCATGGAAAGTATGAAATGAAAGAAAGCAAACAAGCAAGAAACAAGTAAGAAAAAAAATGCCACTAAGATGAAAAGAATAAAGAAAAGCTAGAGAGTAATCAAAGGCAACTAGGAAGAGAAAAAATCTAAAAGAAGACAAAAGAGAAGGAGGAGTAGGAGGAGAACCTCGAGAAGGAGAAGAAGGTAATGCGAAGTGTAGGTGGAGAATAGGAAAAGACAGTAGGTGTGGGACCGTCGGAGGTGTTGGTCGCCGGTGGCGTTGGTGGTGATTGGGGAAGGTGATAGGAGGAGATAGAAGAAGAGAAGGGATGGAAGAATGAGAGTGGAGGAAGGAATTTGGAAACAAAATAGAACAGGGCACGCGTTGTTCATTACTTGCATTCGGGATGCGACGCGTGCGCGTACTCCACGCGTACGTGTGGATGGACAGAGATGGAAGGCAACACGTAAGCATCTCCCACACGTACGCATGGGTTGCAGGAAAGAGAAGGGACACGTACGCGTCAGGTGATGCGCACGCGTGGGTAGAGTTGTGCCCTGGGCGCAGAGTAGGCACAAAGCAGGTTCAACTCTCTGGTTTTTGTACCAGGAGTGGCATGCAGCACAATCGATGCGTACGCGTCTATCACGCTTACGCGTGGATTGGAAAATCGGTGACCGACGCGTACGCGTCGGCTACGCTTACGCGTGGGTTGCCTGGCACAGTTTTGGCATAAAGGGGGCATAACTCTTTGGTTTTTATACCAGGGTGTCCAAAATTCACAACCAACGCGTACGCGTTGCCCATGCTTACGCATGGGTGTGCGAATTTGCAGGGTGACGCGTAGGCGTCATACACGCTTACGCGTGGGTCACGGTTGTGCCCCAGGCACAAAGTGGGCACACATGAGGCACAACTCTCGGGTTTTAGTATCAGGGGTTGTGAAAACGCGTCCACGCGTACGCGTATAGCACGCTTGCGCGTGGATGGCCCCCCCTTTTTTTTTCATACACATGAGGAGGGGCAATTATAGCACAAATTGGTAGTAATGCATGTTAAAGGGTTCAAAAACATCAAAAACCTCATATAACACTTAACCTTAAGCATTTTCACCTCTCAATTCAATTAAACCATTATCAATGAACTCCTCATGAGCAATTTAACAAACAATCAAGCAAACCCTACTATAAACAAACTCACAAATCAAGCAATCACCAAAGGGACAAAAATTCTACAAGCTATGAGCAAGAAACTATAAGCAAAGGTAGATCATACCATGGTGGGGTGTCTCCCACCTACCACTTTTGTTTAACGTCCTTAAGTTGGACGGTCATGAGCTCAAATCGCTTCGCCTTCGGGTGCGTCCTCAAGAAGGAACACCTCAACCTCTTTGTTGTTTTTCATCTTTTCTCCATGGTATAGCTTTAGACGATGACCATTTACCTTGAAGATATTGGGGTTTGAAGGATGGCGCAAGTGGTAGACCCCATATGGTTCTGCTTTCTCCACTCTATAGGGGCCTTCCCACCTTGATCTTAGCTTCCCAGGCATCAATCTCAACCTAGAGTTATAGAGGAGAACTAACTCTCCCACTCTAAACTATCTTCTTCTAATATTTCTATCATGCACCGCTTTCATCTTCTCCTTGTAAAGTCTTGAATTCTCATAGGCTTCCAAGCGAAGGTTCTCAAGCTCCACCAATTGTAACTTCCTTTCGACCCCAACCCCAAAACCCGTATTTAACTCTTTTACGGTCCAATACGCTTTATGTTCTATCTCCACCGGTAGATGGCAAGCCTTCCCATAGACCAACCAGAACGGGCTCATACCAATTGGCGTTTTATATGCCGTCTGGTAGGCCCAAAGCGCATCGCCGAGCTTAGAACTCCAATCTTTCCTATGAGGCTTCACAACCTTTTTCAATATGCGCTTGAGTTCCCAATTGGAAACCTCGGCTTGGCCGTTTATTTGGGGGTGGTATGCTGTGGCTACCTTATGGATGATGCCATACTTCTTCATTAACCTTGCCATCTTTTTGTTATAAAAGTGCGAGCCTTGATCACTCACGATTGCTCGTGGTGATCTAAAGCGGCAAATAATGTTATTCCGAACAAAAGAAAGCACTACATTAGCTAAATTGTCCAAGCAAAGGTCAAAAGAGTCCCCATAAACAGAAAAATCGTCCATAAACACCTCCATGCATTGCTCCAAAAGATCCACAAATATACTCATCATACACCTTTGGAACGTTGCCGGTGCGTTGCACAAGCCAAACGGCATTCTCTTATACGCATACATTCTGAAAGGGCATGTGAAGGTGGTTTTTTCTTGATCATTTGGAGCAATATTGATTTGAAAATAACCGAAATATCCATTTAAAAAACAATAATGAGATTTACCATATAGGCGATCAAGCATTTGATCGATGAAGGGCAACGGAAAGTGCTCCTTCCTAGGGGCCAAGTTTAGGCGCCGATAGTCAATACACACCCTCCATGAGTTTTGGACTCTTGTAGCTATAAGCTCCCCTTGTTCGTTCTTGATTGTAGTAACACCGGATTTTTTTGGAACCACTTGGACGGGGCTCACCCACTCACTATCTGAAATCGGATAGATAATGTCCGCTTCTAATAACCGGGTGACCTCCTTCTTCACAATCTCTAAAATGGTAGGATTGAGACGCCTTTGAGGTTGTCTAACGGGTTTGGCTCCTTCTTCTAGAAAAATTTGGTGTTCACACACTTGGGGGCTAATGCCAATTAGGTCCGCTAGGCTCCACCTAATGGCCTTCTTGTTCCTCCTTAAGACATTAAGTAACTTCTCTTGGTGGGAGGAGAACTCCTTAGCAACAATTACCGGGAGCTTTTGGTCACCTTCAAGGAAGGCATATTTTAGGTGGATCGGGAGTGGTTTCAAATATACCTTTTGTTCATGACTCAGCACTTTGTCATTCGGTGACATTGGAGGTGATAAGGCATCTTCTTTTCATACATGGGAACTCCCCACACTCGGATCTTGAATCATACTCTTTCCATCAAAATTAACTTGGTGGACTTTGGCCACCACATTGTCAATCAAATCACACCGGAATATAGAGTGATCCTCCGGTGGATGTCTCATGGCTTCATCAAGATTAAAGCTCACTTCTCTTCCATCGATCTTAACGAGTAGTGTTCACACCCTGGGTCGAGCTATCCGACCTGAGATGTTCAGTAACAAAGTGACCGACCTCTTTAGGTCAGGCTATCCAACCTCTTCTCAAAGAGCTCGGCCAAATCGACAGGAAAGCCCAGTAAAGGGCCCAAATAGAGGAACACGACCCAAATTCAAAGGCAGTCCAAGCCTATAGAGATAAAGGCGGTTCCCTTGAAGATAAGCTGACCTCACCCAAAGATAAGATAAGATAACTAACTTATCTTATCTAAAAAGGTCACTCCACACCATTATAAATACACTGGAGCACCCAGGTATAACTCATACTCTGATTCTACAAAAAACCTGTTTAATACCCATGCTAACTTAAGCATCGGAGTCTCTTGCAGGTACCCCCACCCTCCGGTGACGAAGGATCAGCAGTGCAGCCAGTCCCACAAGTCGGACACGACAGCTCCGGCCACCACCCACCAGCCGGACACGTCATCTCTGACCAGCACAGAAGATCTCGTCCGAGATCGACCTACAGTTTCAGGTAACCCTCGGAACATTGGCGCCGTTGCCGGGGAACCTGGAAGTCATCCCACCATCATGGAGGATGACCATGACAATGACCACGATTCAGATCTAGAGGATAGAACACCGCATAAAAATGCGGGCAATACACTAAAAGATACCCCGGAATCTAACGAGGACAAAAATTCATCAAATCCAAGAGTGATAGAAGCGCTTCAAGATCGTTTAAAGCAACCTGAAAAAGAAAGCCAGCATCAACGAGAAGTTGGGAAAGATCTACAAAAGGGGGTAAGGCAACACCGAGAATTAGAAGACAAACTCCTAAAACTCGAAACCGATCTCAAAGCCAAGGCTACTCGATCCACTCCTAAGGATAACTCTCGCAAGGATCAAGATCCATTCACTAGGGAGATCATGAGGACCAAAATCCCTAAAGACTTCAAACTTCCGGATATGGCTTTGTACGATGGCACCACAGATCCCAACCATCATCTCAGCAATTTCAGAAGTAGAATGTACCTCACTGACGCCTCAGACGCAGTTCGCTGTAAAGCTTTCTTAACAACTCTCACAAAGACAGCAATTAGATGGTTTGACAACCTACCTCCGAAGTCCATCTCAAGCTTTGACGACTTATCCAAAAAGTTCCTGGCCAGATTCTCCATCCAAAAAGATAAGGCTAAGCATGCCCCCAGTCTATTAGGAATCAAGCAAGGAGATCGGGAAAGTCTTCGCAACTACATAGAAAGATTCAACAAAATATGCCTAGACATATAAAGCCTACCGACAGAGGCCGCCATCATGGGCCTCATCAATGGTCTACGAGAGGGACCTTTTAGCCAATCTATATCAAAGAAGTATCCCACATCTCTGGACGAAGTGCAAGAACGAGCGGAGAAATACATCAACATGGAAGAAAATTCCCGACTAAGAGAAACCTCAAAATCCGGATTCACCTACCGAGACAAAGATAAAGAGTCCAAAAAGAAGGAAGATCGACAAGGAAAAAAAATTAAAAAATATCATAATTACACCCCTCTTCGGGTGTCCCTTGTGGATGTTTACAAAGAAGTTTGCCATACAGAAAAAATACCCCCAGCTCGACCACTCAAAGGCAAAAGGAGAGGAGGAAACCGGAATGAATATTGTGAATACCATCGAGTCCGTGGGCACTCCACCAACGAATGCTTTGACTTAAAAAATGTCATAGAAAAATTAGTGAGAGAAGGAAAACTAGATCGATATCTGGCCACCCGGGACGATGAGCAAAGAAAAAGGAGAAGGGACGAGGAGGTTGGACGAACCGAGCGATCACCTCGTACACCAGAAAGACATGTTCATATGATATATGGAGGGTTTGCAGGAGGAGGAATCTCCAAATCATCTCGTAAAAGATATCTCAAAGAAGTATATCACGTCGAAGGAAAGGAGGAAGCACCCGACATCCCGGCAATTACGTTTACCAAAGAAGATGCATCCGGTATCATCTCAGGACACGACGACCCTATGGTCATCACCATTATACTGACAAATGCAAATCTCCATTGCATACTGATAGACCAAGGGAGCTCCACCGATATCTTATTCAAAACTGCCTTCGACAAGCTCGGCCTGGAAGATAAAGAACTTAGAGCATATCCAAACAGCCTGTTCGGACTGGAAGACACTCCAGTGCAACCACTGGGATATGTCCCACTACACACAACCTTCGAAAAAGGAAACCAATCCAGAACACTCAAAATAGACTACATCGTGGTCGATGTGATTTCAGCCTACAATGCCCTAATAGGTCGGACAACATTAAATCAACTCGGTGCAATAGTCTCAACTCCACATCTATGCATGAAATTTGCAACTGCAGAAGGGATAGCTACGATAAAAGCAGATCAGAAGATGGCGCGCCGCTATTATAACGAAAGTCTAAACCTCAGAGGCAGAGGAGAAGAATTCCACACAATTGAACTTGGTGGAGTTCAGAGGCAAGAAGAACTCCGTCCACAACCTGAAGGCGAAGTAGAGAAAGTCCAGATCGAAGACGTCTCGGACAAAACAACCAATATTGGCACGATTCTAAAAGGAGACATAAAAGAATCACTCATACATTTCTTACAAGAAAACACCGACCTTTTTGCGTGGAAGGATGCAGACATGCCAGGCATAGACCCCGAGTTAATGTGTCATAAGCTAGCAGTCTACCCTGGATCTCGGCCAGTACAACAGAGGCATATAAAACTCGGACCTGAACGATCCCAAGCTGTGGAAGAGTAGGTACAAGCTCTACTGGAGGCAGGATTCATAAGAGAAGTCAAGTACCCACTATGGCTAGCTAACGTCGTCTTGGTGAAAAAATCAAACGGGAAGTGGCGAATGTGCACCGACTATACTGATCTCAAAAAAGCCTACCCAAAAGACCCTTATCCATTCCGAAGTATCGACGCTCTGGTCAATGCCTCCTCCGGATATAAATACCCCTCATTTATGGATGCATATTCCGGATACAATCAAATCCCAATGTACCCACCCGATCAAGAAAAAACCTCGTTTTTAACACCAAAAGCAAACTACTGCTACATCATGATGCCTTTTGGTCTCAAAAATGCGGGAGCTACTTATCAAAGGCTAATGAATAAAGTCTTCTCAGATCATATCGGAAAAGTCATGGAAGTCTATGTGGACGACATGTTGATAAAGACACAAAGTGAAGAGACATTATTGTCCGACCTGGTCCAAGTGTTCGACACTATAAAAAAGCATGACATGCGACTCAATCCTGCAAAATGCACCTTTGCAGTAGAAGCCGGAAAGTTCTTAGGTTTTATGCTCAAACAAAGAGGAATTGAGGCAAATCCGGATAAATGCCAGGCCATACTCAACATGAAGAGCCCAACTTGCGTCAAAGAGGTACAACAACTCAACGGGAGATTGGCAGCCCTGTCCAGATTCCTAGCGGGATCAGCGATAAGATCTCTTCCCTTCTATGCTACTCTAAGGAAAGGAAAGTGGTTCGAATGGACAACGGAGTGTGAACAAGCCTTCCAAGATTTCAAAAGATTCCTAGGACAGCCACCTATCCTATCTCGGCCACGAGAAGAAGAACCACTCATATTGTACCTCGCGGTAGGGAGTCGGGTAGTAGCCTCAGCACTAGTTCGAGAAGATGACAGTGGGCAACAACCCGTATACTTCATCAGTAAAGTATTACAAGGATCCGAGCTAAACTACCAAAAAATAGAAAAATTTTCCTATGCTCTCATACTAACATCTCGACGACTTCGCCCGTACTTCCAAGCTCACACTATTAAGGTTCGGACCAACCAGCCCATTAAAGGGATATTGCAGAAAACAGACCTAGCGGGCAGAATCTTACAATGGGCAGTTGAGTTGTCTGAGTTCGACCTTCAATACGAAGCTCGGACAGCCATCAAATCACAATACTTAGCCGACTTCATTGTAGAATTTACAGACACCCTGGAAACCCCCATGGAATGGAATCTCTACGTGGACGGTTCCTCGAATAAGACGGGAAGCGGCGCAGGTGTGATAATTGAAAGTAATCAAGGAACCCAAATCGAACTCTCTCTCAAATTCGGGTTCCCCACCTCAAACAACCAGGCGGAATATGAGGCACTACTCGCTGGTTTAAAGCTGGCTAAAGAGGTCGGAGCTCAAAGACTCGTTATCTTCAGTGACTCACAGGTGATCACTTCACAAATAACGGGGAGCTACCAAGCCAAGGACCCCACTATGAAAAAGTACCTAGGTAAAACCAGGGAACAGCCTGGACAACTCCGGGAATATGAGATCCACCACATACCCCGCGAATAAAATGCCCGAGCTGACGCACTCTCAAAACTAGCCAGCACCAAACCAAGAGGCAACAATAGAAGCCTCATCCAGGAAATATTACAAAACCTGTCAATCTCGAAAGAGGAAAAAGTCCTAGCCATAACAGGTCTAGATCAAGGATGGATGACTCCTATAATTAACTACCTCAAAATAGAAACACTTCCTACAGGCGAGAAGGAGGCAAAAAGGTTAAAATGAGAAGCACAATACTACACTATTATAAATAATACTCTATACAAAAGAGGAATTTCAATACTATTGTTAAAATGTGTACCGACTTCCAACACGAGGGAAGTTCTAGAAGAAATACACAGTGGCATCTGTGGCAATCATCTCGGAGCACAAGCGCTCACCAAAAAAGTACTTCGGGCAGAATTTTATTGGCCAACTCTACAAAAGGAGGCCACAGAGTTCGTAAAGAAATGTCCACCATGTCAAAAACATGCCAACTTTCACATCGCCCCGCCCGAGGAGCTCATCAGCGTAACCTCACCTTGGCCATTTGCAAAATGGGGACTCGACCTTCTCGGACCCTTTCCCCAGGGATCGGGACAAGTTAAATTCTTCATAGTAGGGGTAGACTATTTCACAAAGTGGATCGAGACAGAACCCCTAGCTAACGCTACTGCTCAAAGAAGTCGAAAATTCCTATATAGGAATATTGTCACAAGGTTCGGGGTTCCATACTCCATCACCACAGACAATGGCACCCAATTCACAGATGCAGGCTTCAGAAAATTAGTAGCCGACTTGAACATAAAGCATCAGTTCACTTCCGTCGAACATCCCCAAGCGAATGGACAAGCCGAAGCTGCCAACAAAGTCATATTGGCTGGGCTAAAACAGAGATTACAAGACGCAAAAGGAGCTTGGGCCGAAGAACTCCCACAAGTCCTATGGGCATATCGAACAACGCCACATTCCACCACAAAGGAATCACCCTTCCGATTAGCATATGGAACGGAGGCAATGATCCTAGTAGAGATCGAGGAAGGATCACCTAGAATGGTCCATTACAATGAAGAAGCCAACTCCCAACTTCAAAGGGAAGAGCTCGACCTACTTCCTGAAATCTAAGAAAGAGCTCGGATCAGGGAAGAAGCACTAAAACGTCGAATGGCTTCCAGATATAATCAAAAGGTAGTGCCAAAAGGTTTCACTGAGAATGATCTTATCCTAATACGAAATGATATCGGAACAACTCAACCCGGAGAAGGAAAGCTAGCAGCAAATTGGAAAGGACCCTACCGAGTCATAGAAGTACTCGGGAAGGGCTACTACAGACTGTCCGAACTCGAGGGGTGAGAGCTTCCCAGGTCATGGCACGCCTGCAACCTAAGAAGGTACTATAGCTAGGAATGGTAAGGGATCTCAACATAGGGTGTACTCTTTTTCCTGAAAAGGTTTTTTAATGAGGCACCAATTTGAGATCCACAAATTATCCGACTTAAAAGGGTAAAAACTCCACATGTACATATTTGCATTTTTTTTGAATAAAATATGTTTAGATATTCTACAAATTTTCAAGCCGCATTAATCTGAAACATTCATCGTCCGATTATAAAGCAACAGATCGACAGAAAGTGAAAATCGAATTCACTGCACGATCGCGATAAAGACCAACAGAGATGAAAACCAAATTCATCAAAAGGTCAACCAAGCGAGGATTAAACCCAATTTCTACAAATCGGCAAAGATGAAAACAGAATAATGCAAGAAGTTATCGAAAGTGATCCATAGAAAGGACCTGACGAGGTCCTAATGGATTGCTAAATAATAACTTAAAGACTGACCGACGTTAAGAAGTCGGACCAAGTCAACCCAAGTTATAAGTAAACCCTAGAAAGAGGTGTGGCCAACCCTATAAAAGAGGATTACTTTAACTTAGAAGGGCCCGACATGACGAAGTCGGCCCAAAACATAAAAGTTTTAAAAGTAATCCCTGAAAGAGATCTGAATAAGGTCCAAGAAAGAGGATTACAAAAGTAACTTAGAAGGGCCCGACATGACGAAGTCGGCCCAAAACATAAAAGTTATAAAAGTAATCCCTGAAAGACACCTGAACAAGGTCCAAGAAAGAGGATTACAAAAATAACTTAGAAGGGCCCGACATGACGAAGTCGGCCCAAAACATAAAAGTTATTAAGTAATCCCTGAAAGAGACCTGAACAAGGTCCAAGAAAGAGGATTACAAAATAACTTACAAGGACCCGACGCGAAGAAGTCGGTCCAAAACATAAAGCTACAAAAATAATCCCTGAGAGAGACCTAAAGAGGGGTCCAAAAAAGAGGATTATCAACAACAGCTCGGACAAAACCGACATAATAAAATCGGTGACCTCAGCATTGTACAAAGAAAATTCCTAACAAAGACCTGAACAAAGTCCAAGCAAAACGAATTGATGGAAATGACATCAGGCCAAAGAACCAAGCCAACCCAAAGAGGTCAAACAACGAAAAGTCCCAACACTCTCAAAAAACTAGAAAGGTGCCAAGACAAGTGCAGACAGACATGATATAAAAACTGCTAGCTGTAATAACGGCAAGCTTCAGAGGCCACCAAAATCAGCCCCAAAAGCTTAGAAACTGCTTTGTTTTTCAAAATAAAGTTGCTAAACAAGCAACCAAGAGAGTGTCAACAATCAGCAAAATACCATTTACAAAAAATAAACAATTCAAAAGCCCACAGACAGGGCCGCACACAAATATACTAAGAAAAACTAAAGAGGATCCAGAGGTTTCCCAGAAGCTGTATCAACATGGGGCGAAGGAGGACGAGTCTGGAGGGGCACAGCATCCACCGTCTCATCGTCTTGATTTAATATCTGACAATCAGGCTCGGGCTCGGGATGACTAACCCCAGCAGGAGGAGCTGAAGAAGTCGGCACGACAGTGGCTTTGGCAACCGGCACAGGCAGAGGTTCAACATCATCATCATCAAGGTCGTCAGGGACAATCTTGCCCTCTTTTACGACATTGTCCAGACTAAAGAGAGTAAGGTCGACCTCGGGAGCAAGAACTCAAACTTGCTCCTTCAGGTTCTCATAAGCAGCATTTACGCTGCCCACAAGGTGACCCTGGAACTCGGCATAGTCAACCCGAGAAGACTCCAACTCTTCCCTAAGACGCATTACCTCACGGTAGGATGTGACATAGCTGTCCTTGTGCCTTAATGTTGTGTCTTCAGCCAACCTCACAGAAGCCGCCAAAGCAACAGAACTTGCCTTCTCGCCCTCCAATTCCTTCTCCAGCTTGGCCACCTTCACTTGAAGCTCCTCCTTTAAACCTTTCATTCTATCGAACTCCCGCTTAGCCTCTTCCATAAAGGCCTTAGTAGCCTGAAGGGGAAGATCTTGGACAGTACGGTACATAGCAGCTCCCATATGTGCCATTTTTATGCTGCTCCGAGTAATGAAGTCTAAATGGCGAAGAAGAGAGACATCGTCAGTAGGGATGGTACCATAAGGACCAATCTGCTGATCAACAAACTCAACCGCGTCAAAATCAGGGGCGTCGAGATTAAAAGGCTCAGTTGTCTTTTGCTTTTTGTTTGGAGGAGCACCAGAAGTAGCCACAGAAGCTTGCGGAGGATCGACCAAACAAACTCGGGAAGTAGGGATTACCTTTCTCGCCACCGGTGAGCTCGGTACGACCGGCTTCGAGTGAACTTGGGACGACCCCTCCCTGGCCGCCTTGGCCGAGGATGTTTTGGGCTGCAGAAGCCTTCCTGGCCTTCTTGAAGGCCTTCATAGAATTATTATTTTTAATCATATCTGCAAGCAACACATAACAGTAGGAAATCAAGTTACAAATCAGAAAAAGAGCTCGCAGAAAATAAAATCGACAAACAAAGAAAGGAAATCAATCACTACCCAGCTCAGGTCGGAGAAGTGAGGGGTCCCCTAAGAATTTCTTGGTATCAAGATAGGGAGGCTCCCCCCAATTCTCCTTCAACACAGTCACAAAGGCCTGCTCGACCTCGTCCAACATCTCCCATGAATACCTCGACACAACAACGTTCTTTTGCCACTCTAAAGGAAAAGCGGGCTCATCATTCTCATCCAGAAAAAAGGGCCGAGCTCCTTCAACAGCTCGGACCTTGAAGAAATAGTTCTTAAAATCACGAAACGACTCGTCATACATAGAAAAACTTTCTTCCCTTACGAAGCTTGGAAAGAAACCCAGGCAGCCTTTTTCTTCACTATCCCAGGTTTTGTCAAGACAAACAGATAAAAGAAAAGGGATTGCGAAGCAGGGATGTCAAGTTCACGACACAACAATTGAAAGATCTTTATAAAGCCCCAAGAATTGGGGTGAAGTTGGGATGGAGCTACATTGCAAGACCACAACAGATTGGTCTCAAAAGGAGTAAAAGGAATGGTGATGCTCATCTGGCCAAAAAAGAAATCGTATGCATAGAAAAAAGGACGGTCTCCAGCAATTCGAGTAGAAAAACAAACTCTCTCTTCAGAAATAGGGGGTACAAGTTCATAATTCTTTTCCTCACTATCACTACTACAAACCCTATGAAATTGTCTAAGCTGCTGACAAAATTCGGAATCAACCAAAGAAACACATAAAAGAACCATCGAATCCACCCAATCAGCCATGCCCTCAGGGACTTGGGAAGATGTCTCAACAATGTTCTTGCGAGAAGACAAGAGGTCAACTAGTCCTACAGTAAGAAAAGAAGAAAATAGATTACTAACCCAAACATCTAGGACAAAGTCAAAAACAACCCATAGCAGAGCACGACTCAAGCATGCAAAACAGGTAGAAAGGAAAACCCCAAGACAAGGTCCAGGGGCATCCTTTGGAGGCAGTAACGGAGTAAAGACTCAGGAAAAATCTACAAGGCTAAACATCTCGATAAAAAACTCTCGACGAAGAAAAAACCCCCCTTTTCCCAGACAAATAACAACACAAAGAGAAAGACAAAGCAAATACAAGAAAGAACGTCATTTGCTACAAAGTCTATTAGTAAAGAAAGCTTCAAAAGGCGCAGACTTTTTCAAAATATTATCAAAACAGTTCATCGACCCAAAAATTCCAAAACACGAAGGCGACAGCCAGAAACAGAACATGCAAACAAACAAAACCTCTATCATCAGAAGAAATGCCAGAAACATGCATCACAACAAATTGAGCATAATGGCGCAAAAAGGTTCAGATTTTCCAACAGGCATTTCAAACGAAAAATCAAAGCTTTATCAAAAAAACGAAGGCAAAAAGTAAAGCAGTAGAGAACAGAAAACAAACCTGGAGAAATAGGGGAAAACCCTGAAGAAAGGTTGAGAGCAGAAGTGACAGGAGGAAGAGCCACCCCTCGAACAGAAAGCCTCACAAAAGTTGGAAACAGAAGGCGAAATCCAGAGTCACCCCTCTTTCACAACCAGAAAGAAACAATAACCAAGCAAACGTCGCAGGGAAAAAGGCGAAAGCAACAAACCCCAGGCGAAAAACAGAAAGAGAGAAAGAACAGGGAGGTTACGGAGAAGAGAAACCATTTTTCTGAAATATGAAATTCAAAATAAAGAGGCTGAGAGAAACGGGGCAATTAAAACCAATTAATGAAGGTATTAAACCCTCGCACGTTCCCAAGAACAGAGCACTAATACAAAAGCGCGCTTTTGGAAGAAAACGTTTCACATTCAAAAAAGAAGATTCTACAAAGAAACAAGTCGACAAATGCTCGAGTTCGGCTTCACCAGAGAAGGATCGAAGTCTTAAGAACTAGGACTCGACCTCAAAAAGAAAGACCGAGCTCGAGCAGGAGCACTGTTCACACCCTGGGTCGAGCTATCCGACCCGGGATGTTCAATAACAAAGCGACCGACCTCTTCAGGTCAGGCTATCCGACCTCTTCTCAAAGAGCTCGGCCAAATCAACAGGAAAGTCCAGTAAAGGGCCCAAATAGAGGAACACGACCCAAATCCAAAGGCAGTCCAAGCCTATAGAGATAAAGGCGGTTCCCTTGAAGATAAGCTGACCTCAGCCAAAGATAAGATAAGATAAGATAAGATAACTAACTTATCTTATCTAAAAAGGTCACTCCACACCATTATAAATACACTGGAGCACCCAGGTATAACTCATACTCTGATTCTATAAAAAACCTGTTTAATACCCATGCTAACTTAAGCATCGGAGTCTCTTGCAGGTACCCCCACCCTCCGGTGACGAAGGATCAGCAGTGCAGCCAGTCCCACAAGTCGGACACGACAGCTCCGGCCGCCACCCACCAGCCGGACACGTCATCTCCGACCAGCATAGAAGATCTCGTCCGAGATCGACCTATAGTTTCAGGTAACCCTCAGAACAAGTAGGTACCCGAAAACGCATCTAGTTTGAATCGGGAGGTTTTTAAGAAGGGCCTCCTGAGCAAAATAGATGAGGTCCTCCCGGAATCACTAGGGGGCATCTTGAGAATATGAAAATCAATCGGGAAGACCAACCCCTTTATACTTACTAGAACATCCTCCGCGATACCAACAACAGAAATTATGCTTTTGTCCGCCAAAACAAACCAGGCGGCCGACCGTTTCAACGGCGGGAGCTTCAAGACTGATGAGTCGGAATTCACACCCCATATAAAAAATGATGAATCCGTTCTTTTGGCAAGCACACCAAAAATTATTGTCAAGTAATAACCCATTGTGGAGTGGGATCGTATCCACAGATATTGGTAGATTTGAGCAACTTTAATTAATTGATAAATTAAGCAAGCTAAGCCGAATAAATCGTGATTGTAGGATTGTAAATGGGTAGAAACATAAATGACTCAAAAGTAAATATAAGCAGTAAAGTGAAGGATTAAAAATGGCAATAAGGTAAAGTACAAAAATGTAAATGACTTAATTGTAAATGGGAATGGGGATTTGCAGAATGTAAAAGAAGCTATAAAGAAGGTGAGAGATAAGAATAGGGGAAATTCATTGAGATCAGGAGATGTTGTCTCTTTGGATTAAATCTAGCTCATATCCTTTTCAATCATGCAACTCATTGACCTCTTGGCAATCATGATTGATTGAGCCCCAATCCCTTGGTGACTCAATCTCTCAGATCTTGATCAATAGCCAACTCCTTGGTCTAATTGTTCATGAAGAGAGATATGCTTGGTCTCTGATTATACCACACATCATCATAGGTCCAAGTAGAGGGAGGATTATATGTCACCATATGCAAACACCAAAACCAAGATCCTACTCAAGTGTGAGAAGGGATTTCTAGCATGGTTTCATGTTTCCTTTTCCAAGGTTCCCATGAAACCCAATTTGCATTCAACCTCTTTTCCAAGGTGATTGAACACTAACATTAAAACGAAATTCCTTCTAGCAAATCAAAGAGAGGATGAAAAGAAGAAGAAATTTACTATCATTAATCCATCAAGTACAACAGATCTCCCTCTCTCAATGAGAGGGAATTTAGCTACTCATAAGTCAGAGAAAAGTACAAGAGATGGAAGAGATGATAAAGTGAAAAGTAAATCTAACTATAGCTAATAGCTCAACTGCTTAACCCCTTTCTCAGTACTTTCAGGGGTTATTTATACTACTCCTAGCACTAGAAATTAAAGAAAATACAAAAGTGAACAGAAAAATACAATTTGGAGGGAAAAGAAACTCAATAAACGTGATCTCCCAGCTGGCGTGTGACTGGTGCTTCAGTGGCGTGCCACGCCCAACTCTTTAAGTGGCACGCCCTCCTTCATTGGCATCCCTGGCGTGCCACGCCTTCGAGCCCAAGTGGCACTCCCAGGGTCCTTTAAGCACTTGTGTAGCCTGGCGTGCCACGCCTTCGACATCAAGTGGCACGCCCAGCCCTTCTCCCTCTTCTTCTTGTCTCTGGAAAGATGAACTAGCGTGGCACGCCCATCATGTGTGCTTGGTCTTTCTCTCTGGAAAACTGAACCAACGTGGCACACCCAGGTTCTGGCGTGCCACGCCCATTTGTGTGCTTGGTCCCTTCGTTGGCGTGCCACGCCCAGAACTCAAGTGGCACGCCCAGGTCTTCTTCTTGGTGATGGGTGATGTTGGCGTGCCACGCCTGAGGCTCAAGTGGCACACTGAAGTGAGAGATGGTAGCTGGTGTGCCACGCCTTCGATACCAAGTGGCACACTCATAAGGTTGGCCTCCTAACTCTTCCTCTGAAAAACATAACTGGCGTGCCACACCCAGGGTCTGGTGTGCCATGCCCAGTATTTTGCCTTGGCTTAGTGGCTATCCTTCAAGTGGCACACCAAAGTGAGGGTTGAGAGCTGGCGTGCCACGCCTTCGACACCAAATGGCACGCCCAGCCTTTTTGGCTTTCAACCTCTTCTCTGGAAACTTGTACTGGCGTGCCACGCCTTGATGCTCAAGTTGCATGCCCACTTCAATGTGGCTCTTTCCAGCTTGGCGTGCCATGCCTGGCTCTCTAAGTGGCACGCCCAAGTGACTTTTGAAGCTGGCGTGCCACGCCTTCGATACCAAGTGGTACGCCCAGCCTTTTGGGTCTTCAATGTTGCTCTCTGGAATCTTGTACTGGCGTGCCACGCCTTGATGCTCAAGTGGCACGCCCCTTTAATGTGATACTTTTCAGCTTGGCGTGCCATGCCTGATTCTTCAAGTTGCACGCCAAAGTGACAATTTGAAGCTGGCGTGCCACGCCTTCGATACCAAGTGGCACGCCCATAGTATATGAGTGGTTAGGCGTGCCACGCCCAGCTTGGTGTGCTACACCCCTTTAGTGGCCATCATCATTGCTTTCTAGAAAATTACACTGGCGTGCTACGCCCAGCTCCTGGTAGGTCACGCCCATATATTTTCTTCAATCATGCTCCTCTGGAAATCATAACTAGTGTGCCACGCCCAGTTCCTGGCGTGCCACGCCCATATAGAGAGCTTGATGATCCTTTCTGGAATTTAGTACTGGCGTGCCACGCCCAGCTCCTGGCATGCCACGCCCATACATTTTTGTGGCGTTTGCTCCAAGTGGCACGCCAGTTTCACACGCCCAGCTTATTTTGTTATTTTCTTTCCCTTTTTGATGTCTTTTTCACCTAAAATTTAGCACAACCCCATTTCAAAGAAATGTACCAGAATATTCATCAAATAGTGCATGAATTGCAATGATCAAATGAGATTATGCTCTTTTATGGTCCTTTTTATGCAGGAAAAGAGAGTAGATGATGCAAGTCATCAAAGACCTCATAAACGGACAAGGGCATAATACTCACGCAAGCGCCAAGATCGCACATACAATCAACAAATTCGACCCCATCTATGGTGTAAGTTACTAGGCAAGGGTCGGGGTCACCACACTTTTCCGGCACATCATCCATTAAAGCGGAGAATGAGCTTCCCAATGGAATAGTTTCTAATTCACAAATTTTTTCCTTGTTCATACATAAGTCCTTTAGAAACTTGGCATATTTAGGTACTTGGCGTATAGCATCAAAGAGAGGAATGGTTACCTCAATTTTCTTGAACATCTCTACCATTTTGGGATCCAACTCAACTCGTTTCTTGGTCTTCCTTGCCAATGTGGGAAATGGGATTGGAGTAGCATCTTGCAAGACATTGATGACATGTCATCATGTCATGTTTTTCTATACTTTTTCATACAAGAAATTAATGATTAGTGCTTAAATATTGCATTCTTTTGTGCTTAAATGGTATATTTCCTTGATCTTTTGATTTTATAAATTTTGTAGGAAATAAGTGGAAAAAGAAGCAAAATAGCACAAAATAAGCTAAAAAAAAGAAAAGAAAAATTTTGGGACACGCTTTGAAGTTTGAGCACGTTTTGAAACTTTAAGCCACGCTTTTTAAAAGCGTGGCCCATAACCATGAAGTTGTGGCATTAGCATTAATGCCCTAAGCATGCATTATCATGAGTTAATAAATTAAAGCATGCATGCATTTAATGCCATCATGAACTATGCATTATATATTAACGCATTGGCATGAATAAGCTTCACGTTAATTGGCATTACAAAGCCAATTAATGCATACATGAAGTATTTAATCATTAATGCCAGGAAAAAATGAATGCATTATTAAATCAATGCCAAGGCGTTAAAGTAAAGGATGCATGCATTTAATTTATTTATACCATTATGAACCATGCATTGGCATTGTTAATTGGAAATGAATGGAATAAAAGGAAGCAACGTTCACAATAATGAACACTAGCGTTCATTAAAGCAACGGAGCGCCCAACAAGGAAAGCAAGAAAGCGCTATGCAAAGGAGAAGAGCGTTCATTTATTTAACGCTAGCGTTCACACAAGCAACGTTTTCGTGGCCTTCATGCGAAAAAAGCTAGGTGCAACACTCACAAAAGGGGGCAGCTAAGGTTCGAACCAAGCACACAAGGGAGTGCTACACTACATAACAAGGCTAGCTCTGCTAGAGAGCATTAGGGGTAGAATAGAGAGCTCTCTTTTAATTTTCTTTTGAATTTGGAGATTGAGATCAAATTTGAGTTTACTTTCTATATTCATTTTCTTTCTTTTGCAAATTCACTTTTCTGCTTTTGGTTTTTGAACTTTGATTGAAGAATTCTCTGAAGATCTTCATCTTGGAGTTTCATTTCTTTTCTGTTTTCTGAATCTATGAATTAAAGATCAGATCTCAATTGTTTCTTTCTGATTTACCTTCTTCTGCAACTTTACTTTTCTGTAATTATACACTTCAGATTACATTGAACTTGAGTTTACTTTCCTGCACATTTATATTTTCTGCAATTGTTCTGATTGATTGATCTATTGCTTTCTTTAAATTCTCCAGCACCCACCCTCCTTTACATTTTGCTGCAATTTACTTTTCTTGCTCCTTAAGCTTCTGTCCAATCTACATTCTGCTGATTTATGTTTGCTGCAATTTACATTTCTTGTCCTTTAAGCTTCTGTCAATTTAATTCCTGCAAGTGAGATCTGCTGCAATTTACATTCCTTATCATTTAAGTTTCAAGCCAATTTACTTTCTGCAACTTTAAATTTCTTATCATTTACATTCTGTTGGTCACTTTTCATCAAATTCACCAATATTAGCTTGACTAAACTAATCACCCACTAAAGTTGCTTGATCCATCAATGCTTGTGGGATCGACCTCACTCTAAGTGAGTTTTACTACTTGATGTGACCCAGTACACTTGCCAGTGAGTTTTGGTGTGGAATTCTGATTTCCACCCATCAAGTTTTTGGCGCCGTTGCCAGGGATTGATTAGATCGACAATGATTAAGTGGGTGAGAAGTCTAGATCAAGCATTTTTTTTATTTTTGTTCTCTGTTTTAAATTGAAACCAAGGTGTTTGTGTTTTTGCCTCACTAAGAAATTCTCATCTCTAATATGAGTAATTTCAATTTTCATTGGTGTTGTGTTTTATAAAATTCAAATGGAGTTCAACTCATCTTGTGATCAAACAAATCTTATGGGATATTATCCACCATCACCAATTGATTATTCTAATGGTGGCTGGGAATATCACCAAGAAAATGCAAATTCTGAGCACTCCACTCAATGGAGATATGCTTCAAAACCACAAGATGAGCAAGAGAATCATATGGGATATCTCCCACCACCACAAAATTATTCGAGTCATTATTCTAATGGTGGTTCGGAATATCACCAAGAAATGATAGATGATGAAGCAATTCACACAAGATATGATCCAGAACCACCAAATGATTCATGTCATTTTTCTCATGGTGTCTGTGCATATCAACAAGAGTGTGAACAATCAAGTGAAAGGAATTTCCTCCCAGAGCCACAAAGTAAATCATACTGTTATGATGCTAACACTAACTATGGCTGGAAAGGGAATTCTGGTGCTCCATATGACACTCAGCAAGAGACATCATCTCTTGATTATGCCTCAACACATAGTTTTCTCCAAGATCCATACAACTCATCTCACCAACCACAAAATTCATTCCACAACTCACAAAATTCACTCCATAACCCTCAAAACAACTTCACTACAACACGTTCGTGTCCACAAAATTACTCTCAACCTTCAGAGGATCTCCTTCAAAATTCCAGAGAATTTTTTGAAAGATAAGAACAATCTTGGAAAAGGCAAGAAACCCTCTACAATAAGATGAATGGATATTTGGAGCAAGCAAGAAGAAACAGAGAATTGCTAAGCAAGGAAGGTGAAGATCAATTGGTGGATAAAAAGGAAGAAGTGGAGAAGGAAGGTGAAGATCAATTGGTGGATAAAAAGGAAGAATAAGTTGGAGGAGGCATTTGAACCTGAAATTGCATATCCACAGAAGCCACTTGAGATGACAAAAGAACATGAAAACTCACAACCTCCACAAACTTTCTTGAACCAAAAATTCTCAACACTTGAATCTGTGATTGAAAGATATGAAGAGGAGATGAAGAAATCTTGGGAAGATCAACAAACCTCCTCCATGAAAGTGTTATTAAGTCAAATGTTGAATGCAAAGGAGGAAGTGGAAGAACAAGAAAGTGAGGAAGTCAATCAAGAGAGTCCATACTCAAGTAAGGTAGAAAGTTGCATAGAGGAAGAGCTCATGGCACCATCAATTCAAAAGGCTCTTGATGAAGAAAACACTCCAATAATCACACAGCAACCAAGTCTTGAATCCAAAGAAGTGAAGGCAACTAATAAGAGCACCAATTCTACCCCTGATCCAACAAGCAAGCTCAATCAAGTCATTAACAAAAGGAAGCTTGCTGAGGAGAGACCAAGACAGGGGACAATAGCTGAATCTTCTCCCCCCTTAAGGTCATTCCTCTTAACAAACTGGAAGAAGAGGAAGAAAGTGAAGAACACGTCAACTGTAGGTAACATTTCTTTTCTTTGCTTTGTTTTCCTTCTTTGCTTTGTTTAAATTCAATAAATTGGCATATGGTTACATTCTAAGTTTGGTGTTGCCCGGCAACAATCTGTTTCAATCTCTATGGATGATTGCATCAAAAATGAAAGTGTCACACTAAGATTCTAAGTTTGGTGTGCCACTTAATTTTCTATGCAATTCATTCAGCAACACCACTTGTCTGCATAATTATAATGCCCCTTGCAGTGTTATTTTTCTTCTTTGTTGGACAATTTTAGTTTTCTCTTTGTTTTAGTCATTTACCTGTTTTTTTTATGCTTTCTTTTATTAACTGTTTTTGTTAATACATCACCAAGAGATCCCTATTCATGACAGATTCTTGGCTTGGTGATTGTACTTAACATATAACAGTTTCATTTGCTTAGTTTTAGTTCAAATAAATTGATATATGATTGCATTCTATGTTTAGTGTTGCTATGCAACAAAATTTGTTTCCAATCTATACTAGATATTTGCATCAATTCCAAGTGAAAGTGTCACACTAAGTTTGATATGCCACTTATTTTCTTTATGCAATGTATCATGCACACCCTCTATGTTTGCAATCATAATGTCTCTGTCTCTTGTGCCTTGATTGTTATCTTTAATTTTGCTTGCTTAAAACATATGTGCTACTAATATTTCATTGTGTAAGACATTCATGATCTATCTTAGCCCCATATCTATTGTTCTAATTGTTGCTTGAGGATGAGCAAGCATTATGAGTTTGGCAAGGGAAGAGGAAGAATATGAGAAAAGTGACAACAATAGAAAAGAAGAATTACAAGGTTGTAAAGTTCCTTTTCCTCTCATTTGTTTCCAGCACTTTAAATTGCATGATTGTCTTTACCTTCTCTGTATACATGTGTGGTATGAATAAGCATAGCTTGAATTTTGATCTATAATATGTTGCGGTGACATTATGACTACCAACTTGAGTTTTATGAATTCAAAAGCAATAAAGTATCATGATCATAAACAAACAGGGAATTAAAGAAGAACTTAGCATGTGCATACAAGTATTGGAAGGCTAGTATGATTAATTGTTTCTCAATTGCATTAGATTTTATTTAGTTGAAGTTTACATCTAGAACATTTTGTGAAATCTTTGAAAATCATGAAAACCTTGAAGAAGCAATTGCAAGTTAAGGCAAGAAAGAAAAAGGAAAAGAATGAGAAAGCTGAAGGCTCTGAGTACCAATGACAATTAAGTTGTTAAGTACTTGTGGTGTTTATGTATCAAGCAAAAAGCTTGAAAACAAAGCACTTAGAACTCAAGGTTAGGCTTAAAGTGCAAAAAGCACTCCCTCAAAGCTCAAGGCTCTGAGCATCAATGATTAGAGAGTCAAGAAAAGAAACAAATGAGCTTAATAAAGTCCTCTAATTAAATGCTTGTGGTGCTTACGTATCAAGTGGTAATACTTGAAAACAAAGCATTTAGAATCGTAGTTTTGTTATCAACTCATGGGACAAAGCACCCAAAAGGAGAAGCTAATAAGAAAATCAAAAGCTTGTTTCAAGGAAGAAACATAAGGAAAAGATTTCATAAAATGAGCTAGATAGAAGCATCAATCATTTACATTTCTTTTGTGATTGTAGCATGCATAGAAAACTAGCTAACCATGAACATTGAGTTGCTATTCTTCTTACCTTGGATTGTCAATCTTTATTGCATGATTCTTTTCTTGCTTGGGGACAAGCAAGGTTTAAGTTTGGTGTTGTGATATCATGTCATCATGTCATGTTTTTCTATGTTTTTTCATACAAGAAATTGATGATTAGTGCTTAAATATTGCATTCTTTTGTGCTTAAATGGTATATTTCTTTGATCTTTTGATTTTATAAATTTTGTAGGAAATAAGTGGAAAAAGAAGCAAAATAGCACAAATAAGCTAAAAAAAAAAGAAAAGAGGAATTTTGGGACACGCTTTGAAGTTTGAGCACACTTTGGAACTTTAGGCCACACTTTTTAAAAACGTGGCCCATAACCATGAAGCTGTGGCATTAGCATTAATGCCCTAAGCATGCATTATCATGAGTTAATAAATTAAAGCATGCATGCATTTAATGCCATCATGAACTATGCATTATATATTAACGCATTGGCATGAATAAGCTTCACGTTAATTGGCATTACAAAGCCAATTAATGCATACATGAAGTATTTAATCATTAATGCCAAGAAAAAATGAATGCATTATTAAATCAATGCCAAGGCGTTAAAGTAAAGCATGCATGCATTTAATTTATTTATACCATTATGAACCATGCATTGGCATTGTTAATTGGAAATGAATGGAATAAAAGGAAGCAACGTTCACAATAATGAACACTAGCGTTCATTAAAGCAACGGAGCGCCCAACAAGGAAAGCAAGAAAGCGCTATGCAAAGGAGAAGAGCGTTCATTTATTTAACGCTAGCGTTCACACAAGCAACGTTTTCGTGGCCTTCATGCAAAGAAAGTTAGGTGCAACACTCACAAAAGGGGGCAGCCAAGGTTCGAACCAAGTACACAAGGGAGTGCTACGCTACACAACAAGGCTGGCTCTGCTAGAGAGCATTAGGGGTAGAATAGAGAGCTCTCTTTTAATTTTCTTTTGAATTTGGAGATTGAGATCAAATCTGAGTTTACTTTCTATATTCATTTTCTTTCTTTTGCAAATTCACTTCTCTGCTTTTGGTTTTTGAACTCTGAATTAAGAATTCTCTGAAAATCTTCATCTTGGAATTCAATTTCTTTTCTGTTTTCTGAATCTATGAATTAAAGATCGGATCTCAATTGTTTCTTTCCGATTTACCTTCTTCTGCAACTTTACTTTTCTGCAATTATACACTTCATATTACATTGAACTTGAATTTACTTTCCTGCACATTTACATTTTCTGCAATTGTTCTGATTGATTGATCTATTGCTTTCTTTAAATTCTCCAGCACCCACTCCCCTTTACATTTTGTTACAATTTACTTTTCTTGCTCCTTAAGCTTCTGTCCAATCTACATTGTGCTGATTTATGTTTGCTGCATGGTGCACGAATTGTAAATCACACTTTTCACAACTCGTACCACTAACCAGCAAGTGCACTAGGTTGTCCAAGTAATACCTTACGTGAGTAAGGGTTGATCCCACGGAGATTGTTGGCTTGGAGCAATCTATGGTTATCTTGTAAATTTTAGTCAGGAGATTAATAATAAAAATTACTCTTGTTTATGAAAACTAGATAACATGAAATAAAGGTTACTTGTTATGCAGTAGTGGAGAACAGATTGAGGTTTTGGAGATGTTCTGTCTTCTGAATCTCTGCTTTCCTGCTGTCTTCTTTTTCACGCACGCAGATCTCCTTCCATGGCAAGCTGTATGTTGGTGGATCACCGTTGTCAATGGCTACCATCCATCCTCTTAGTGAAAATGGTCCAAATGCGCTGTCACCACACGGCTAATCATCTATCGGTTCTCACTCATATTGGAATAGAATCCGTTGATTCTTTTGCGTCTGTCACTACGCCCAACACTCGTGTGTTTGAAGCTCGTCACAGTCATCCCTTCCCAGATCTTACCCGGAATACCACAGACAAGGTTTAGACTTTCCGGATCTTAGGAATGGCCGCCAATAATTCTAGCCTATACCATGAAAACTCTGATCATGAACCAGGAGGCTAAGAGATATACACTCAAGCTAGTGCAGATAGAATGGAGGTGGTTGTCAGGCACGCGTTCATAGGTGAGAATGATGATGAGTGTCACGGATCATCACATTCATCAGGGTGAAGTGCGAGTGAATATCTTAGAATAGAAACAAGCGTGATTGAATGAGAAACAGTAGTAATTGCATTAATTCATCGAAACACAGCAAAGCTCCTCACCCCCAATCATGGAGTTTAGAGACTCATGCCGTAGAGATACAATGTAAAATGTGAAAATGTCATGAGATACAAAATAAATCTCTAAAAGTTGTTTAAATACTAAACTAGTAACCTAGGTTTACAGAAAATGAGTAAACTATGATAGATAGTGCAGAAATCCACTTCTGGGGCCCACTTGGTGTGTGCTGGGGCTGAGACTTGAGCTTTACACGTGCCTAGGCTATTTCTGGAGTTAAACGCCAGGTTGTAACCTATTTTGGGCATTTAACTCCAACTTGTAACCTATTTCAGGCGTTTAACGCCAGAATGGAAAATGAAACTGGCGTTAAATGCCGGTTTATGTCGTTTATCTTTGAGCAAAGTATGGACTATTATATATTGCTGGAAATCCCTGGATGTCTACTTTCCAACGCAACTAAGAGCGCGCCAATTGGGTTTCTGTAGCTCCAAAAAATCTATTTTGAGTGCAGGGAGGTCAGAATCCAACAGCATCTACAGTCCTTTTTCAGCCTCTGAATCAGATTTTTGCTCAAGTCCCTCAATTTCAGCCAGAAATTACCTGAAATCACAGAAAAATACACAAACTCATAGTAAAGTCCAGAAATATGATTTTTATTTAAAAACTAATAAAAATATATTAAAACTAACTAAATCATACTAAAAACTATGTAAAAACAATGCCAAAAAGCGTATAAATTATCCGCTCATCACAACACCAAACTTAAATTGTTGCTTGTCCCCAAGCAAATGAAAATCAAATAGGATAAAAAGAAGAGAATATAGTATGAATTCCAAAATATCAATGAAACTTAGCTCCAATCAGATGAGCGGGACTTGTAGCTTTTTGCCTCTTGAATAGTTTTGGCATCTCACTTTATCCTTTGAAGTTCAGAATGATTGACATCTATAGGAACTTAGAATTCAGATAGTGTTATTGATTCTCCTAGTTCAGTATGTTGATTCTTGAACATAGCTACTTTATGAGTCTTGGCCGTGGCCTTAAGCACTTTGTTTTCCAATATTACCACCAGATACATAAATGCCACAGACACATAACTGGGTGAACCTTTTCAGATTGTGACTCAGCTTTGCTAGAGTCCCCAATTAGAGGTGTCCAGGGTTCTTAAGCACACTCTGTTTTTGCTTTGGACCTCGACTTTAACCGCTCAGTCTCAAGTTTTCACTTGACACCTTCACGCTACAAGCACATGGTTAGGGACAGCTTGGTTTAGCCACTTAGGCTAGGATTTTATTCCTTTAGGCCCTCCTATCCACTGATGCTCAAAGCCTTGGATCCTTTTTATTACCCTTGCCTTTTGGTTTTAAGGGCTATTGGCTTTTTGCTCTTGCCTTTTGGTTTAAAGAGCTTTTGGCTTTTTCTGCTTGCTTTTTCTTTCTCTTTCTCTTTTTTTTTCGCCATTTTTCTTTTTGCAAGCTTTGTTCTTCACTGCTTTTTCTTGCTTCAAGAATCATTTTTATGATTTTTCAGATTATCAAATAACATTTCTCCTTTTCATCATTCTTTCAAGAGCCAACATATTTAACATTCATAAACAACAATATCAAAAGACATATGCACTGTTCAAGCATTCATTCAGAAAACAAAAAGTATTATCACCACATCAAAATAATTAAAATAATTTCAAGGATGAATTTGAAATCATGTACTTCTTGTTCTTTTGTTTTTAGAGCAGTTTTCATTTAAGAGAGGTGATGGACTCATAGGACATTCATAGCTTTAAGACATAGACACTTAAACACTAATGATCATATAGTAAAGACACAAACATAAATAAAACATAAGGCTCAAAAATCGAAAAACAGGAAGATAAGAACAAGGAGATTAAGGAACGGGTCCACCTTAGTGAGGGTGGCGTCTTCCTCTTCTTGAAGAACCAATGGTGCTCTTGAGCTCCTCTATGTCTCTTCCTTGCCTTTGTTGCTCTTCCCTCATAGCTCTTTGATATTCTCTAATTTCATGGAAGGTGCCATATGGTTATGGAAAATTAAAAAGCGGGGCTTTTTCTACACCAAACTTAAAATGTTTGCTCGTCCTCGAGCAAATGAAGAAAGAAAGGAGGAGATGGAGATGTGTGGTGGGTTCGGCCAAGGGAGGATGGTAGTGTGTATGAGGGGTTTATGATGGATGGATGTGTGTGGTGAAGAGAGTATGGAGAAGAATGTTATGGAAAGGTGTTAAGAGGAGAGAAGAAGAGGTGGGGTAGGTAGGGATCCTGTGGGGTCCACAGATCTTGAGGGGTCAAGGACTTAGCATCCCTGCTCCATTGAGGCGTGCAAAACGCCCTTAGAGTGCAATCCTGGCGTTTAACGCCAGACTGCTGCTTGTTTCTGGCATTAAACGCCAGCTTTTCCCCCTTTCTTGGCATTGAACGCCAACTTGGTGCTTGTTTTTGGCGTTTAACGCCAGCTTGATGCTTCTTTCTGGCGTTAAACGCCAGTCTGATGCTTCTTACTGGCGTTTAAACGCGAGTAAGCTCTTCCTCCAGGGTGAGCTATTTTTAATGATGTTTTTGATTTTGCTTTGATTTCTGTGACTCCACATGATCATCATCCTAAAGAAAACATAAAATAAAAAAGGAAAACATAAAATTAACATAGATAAGTAAAAATTGGGTTGCCTCCCAATAAACGCTTCTTTATTGTCTTTAGCTGGACCTTGCTGAGCTTTTAATCTAGTCTCAGCTTTGAGCATTCTTGCTCAAGATTGCCTTCAAGATAATGCTTGACTCTCTGTCCATTAACAATGAACTTCTTATTAGAATCAATGTCTTGAAGCTCCACATAGCCGTATGGTGACACACTTGTAATCACATATAGTCCCCTCCACCGAGATTTCAGTTTCCCAGGGAATAATCTGAGCCTAGAGTTAAACAGCAAAACCTTCTGTCCTGGTTCAAAGACTCTAGATGACAGCTTTCTATCATGCCACCTTTTTGCTTTCTCTTTGTAAAGCTTGGCATTTTCGAAAGCAGTGAGTCTGAATTCCTCTAGCTCATTTAGCTGGAGCAATCTTTTTTCTCCAGCTAATTTGGCATTAAAGTTTAGGAATCTGGTTGCCCAGTAGGCCTTATGCTCCAGTTCCACGGGCAAATGACAGGCCTTACCATACACAAACTGGTATGGAGAGGTCCCTATAGGAGTCTTGAATGCTGTTCTGTATGCCCACAGAGCGTCATCCAAGCTTCTTACCCAATCCTTTCTACGGGTACTTACAGTCCGTTCCAGGATTCTTTTTAGTTCTCTATTAGAGACTTCAGCTTGCCCATTTGTCTGTGGATGATATGGAGTTACCACCTTATGGCTAATTCCATATCGGACCATAGCAGAGTAAAACTGTTTGTTGCAGAAGTGAGTGCCCCCATCACTGATTAGTGCTCTAGGGACACCAATCTGTTGAAGATATATTTCTGGAGGAACTTCAGCATTGTCTTAGTATCATTGGTGGGTGTTGCAATGGCCTCTACCCATTTGGATACATAGTCGACTGCCACCAGAATATAAGTGTTTGAGTATGATGGTGGGAAAGGCCCCATGAAGTCAATACCCCATACATCAAGCAACTCAATCTCTAAGATCCCTTGCTGAGGCATGGCGTAACTATGAGGCAGATTACTAGCTCTCTGGCAACTGTCACAATTACGCACAAACTCTCGGGAGTCTTTATAGAGAGTGGGCCAGTAGAAGCCACATTGGAGGACTTTTGTGGCTGTTCGCTCACCTTCGAAATGTCCTCCATATTGTGATGCATGACAATGCCATAGGAACCTTGGAAGAGGAACGAAGAGATCATGCTAGAAATGCTTTCTCATGTTGGACCAAATTGGGGTTTGGATGGATATAGTGATATATAATCCTACCAACATTTTGATTTGGGAATACATGTGGTATAATTAGTGGCCACACTTCATCTCTTCTCATGAGCAATCAGACCAAGGAATTGGCTATTGATCAAGATTTGAGAGATTGAATTACCAAGGAATTGGAATTCAATCACTTAAGATTGCCAAGGAGATCAATGAATGCATTGATTGAGGAAGAGATGAAAATAAACTTGATCCGGAGAATACAACATCTCCTGAGCCTAATGAACTCCCCATTTCTGATCTTACCCATTCTCTTTACTTTCTGCCATTTACTTTTATGTTCATCTTCCCCATTCCCCATTTAAGTTTCTGCAATTTACTTTCCGTCATTTACATTCAGTCTTTTATTTCCAGTAATTACATTTCCTGCCATTTACTTTTCGCCATTTAATTTCCTGTAATTCTCCAATCAAATTCTGCTTAGCTCAACTAGAACATTCCTGCAATTAAAGTTGCTTGACCAATCAATCCCTGTGGGATTTGACCTCACTCTATTATGAGTTTTTACTTGACGACAATTCAGTATACTTGCTGAGGGAAAATTGTTGAGAGACAAGTTTCCGTGCATCAAGTTTATGGCGCCATTTTCGGGGATTAATTTTGTATCAACAATGATTAAATTGGTGGATAACTAGATTGAGCATTTTTCTTTTGTTTGATTTAAATTCTGTTTGAGTAATTTACTTTCAGTTTTAGTTATTTTCTTCCCTTTGACCCTACCTGTTTGTGGTGTTCTCGTATTTGTTACAATTCAGTTTACTAACACACTAACTGTTTGATATATTGCATCACTCACACTAACAGCATTTTTTACAAGAATATTCTCTATCTCCCTTTTGCTTTGGCCTTTTTGGTTACAGGTAGAAGAAGCGGGGCTTCAACTTCTGTTGGTCTGAACCTGAGAGGACCTTCCTTAGATTAAGGAGGGAAGCAAGAAGAAAGAGAGTTGTTGGTGCTGAGGAAGAGGAAGAGTACTTTGAACCAGACATGGATGAGAATATGGAGAACCATCATGAAGAAGAGGCTCACAACCATGGCAGAGAAGGTCCAGTGCATCATACTGGACAAGAAAGAAGAGTTCTAGGCTCTTATATTAATCCAAACCCAGGAAACTGTGGAAGTAGCATCCAAAAGCCAACCATACATGCCAATAATTTTGAACTAAAGCCACAGCTCATCACCCTGGTTCAGAACAACTGTTCATCTGGAGGAAGTGTCCAAGAAGACCCCAATCAACATCTAACCACATTCCTGAGGATATGTAATACTGTGAAGTCTAATGGTGTTCATCCTGACACCTATAGGCTGCTTCTATTTCCCTTCTCACTCAAGGACAAAGCATCTAAATGGCTGGAATCCTTCTCGAAGGAGAGTTTAACAACCTGGGAAGATGTGGTGTACAAATTTTTGGTGAGATTCTATCCTCCTCAAAGAATCAACAGGTTAAGAGCTGAGGTACAAACCTTCAGGCAACAAGATGGTGAAACTTTCTATGAAGTATGGGAGAGGTTTAAGGACTTGACAAGAAGGTGCCCGCCAAATATGTTCAATGAATGGGTGCAGTTACACATTTTCTATGAAGGTCTTTCTTATGAATCAAAGAAGGCAGTAGACCACTCATCTGGGGGATCTCTGAACAAGAAGAAGACCATAGAAGAAGCCAAAGATGTCTTTGAGACTGTAGCGGAGAATGACTACTTCTATGCTTCTGAAGAGGCAACACTAGAGGAGTAATAGAGCTAAATAACGTGGATGCATTGCTGGCCCAGAACAAGCTGATCACCAAGTAGCTGGCTGACCTTACCAAGAAAATGGAGAGGAACCAAGTAGCAGCAATCACCACCTCATCAGCAACCCAAGAAGGAGTGAATGCAGAAGCAGAGGGTGAGTAGGAACAAGCCAACTACATTAGAAACTCACGTAGGCAGATCTATGATCTATATTCCAAAACTTACAATCCTGGTTAGAAGAACCACCCAAACTTTGGGTGGGGAAATCAACAAGATCAAGGCCAAGATCAGAGACATCACAACCCCAACAACAATGCAGCTCACCAACATTCCACACAGAGATCATATCAGCACCCA
The DNA here is from genome assembly GCF_059453495.1 of Arachis ipaensis. Taxonomy (NCBI): domain Eukaryota; kingdom Viridiplantae; phylum Streptophyta; class Magnoliopsida; order Fabales; family Fabaceae; genus Arachis; species Arachis ipaensis. The sequence continues at coordinate 119,917,285 of NC_142443.1, read as the reverse complement.
CCTAACAACACCTCTCAACATCCATATCAAAACCAAAATGGCCATTCTCATCCCTCCAACTCCAACTCACCATCATCCGAAGATAGACTCTCAAGGATTGAGACCCTACTTGAAGGCATATGTAAGGAACTCCAAGAGAACAAGGTGTTCAAGGAGGAGGTGCGAGCTAATATCAAAAACCAGGGAGACACCATTAAGAGGCTAGAATTTCAAGTGGGATACCTCTCTGAGAAGATTCCCAAACCTACTGACAGCTTCCCAAGTGACACAGAGAAAAACCCGAGAGGTGAAGCAAAGAAAGTAAGATGGGAAGACTGCAAGATTGTCACTATAAGTGATAAGGGGACTGAGGAAGAGCTGAACAAACCCTTCAGACACTCTGGTGATACTTCAGCAGAGAAGCATGAAGAGGGTCCCCAAGAAACCAAAATTACACAGAAGGAGATTCTGAAACTCTATGCACCTTTTCCCCAAAGACTCAAGGGTGGTGTGGAAAAGAGAATATACTCAAAGTTCCTTGATATGTTTGCATCTCTCCATATAAACATACCATTCATCAAGGATCTCCAATAAATGCCCTCGTACATTAAGTATATGAAAGAGCTGCTGACCAAGAAAAGCTCACTCAAAGGAGGGCAAACAATAGTGATGAATAAGCAGTGCAGTGCTCTCATTCAACTAGAGTTCCCTACAAAAAAGAAGGACCCAGGGAGTTTTCACATCCCATGTGCCATAGGAGAAACAATGTTTGACAAATGACTCTGTGACCTGGGAGCAAGCATCAACTTAATGCCTTTATCCCTTATGAAGAAGCTGTAGATCAATGAGCTAATGCCCACAGACGTAGTCATCAGGCTGGCTGACAAACTCAAAAACAAGCAGTAGGAGTGGTTGAAAACGTGTTGGTAAAGGTTGGGAACTACTTCCTTCCCACAGACTTTGTCATATTGGAAATGGAAGAGAGTCACCTTCACCCAATCATATTGGGAAGACCATTCCTAGCTACAGCCAGAGCGCTCATAGATGTGGAGCGAGGAGAGCTAATACTGAGGATACATGATGAACAACTCGCATTCAATGTCTTCAAACCCTCACAATAAGCAAATCAGGAAAGCAAGGAACCAAGGGGAGAGCACGAAAAAGCACTGGTGGAAGAAACAAGCATTGAAGCACAAGCTGTACACCTGGGAATCCCTTTGGTTGATGAACAAGACAGTCAGCAGTTGTCACAGAAAAAGGAAAACCAGGAGGAACCTAAATTACCAGAGTCATATAAGACCAGCAACAAAATTTCCTTAGAAAAAGAGGTCACAAAGAGCAGGGCAACATCAAAAGGAACAAAGAAGAAGGCACCAAGGAGGTGGAGGAACAAGAAGATCCCTACAGAGGACTTCTCTCCAGGGGATAAAGTGATCTCAGCTTATTTCCCAGTTATCCCACCTCATCTCCCCACCATCCCATCTCAGCTACCTAAAGTTTTCACCATCAACAGGATTCTCTCCTTAGAACATGTGGAGATCCTTGATGAAGCCAATGGAGATAGATTTACTGCAAGGGGGGAAGATTTGAAGCATTACCAACCACCCTGACAAAGTCAGAACGCAAGCTAGTGACGCTAAAGAAGTGCTTCATGGGAGGCAACCCATGTTTTATATGCTTTTAAGTAGTTAATAATGCAAGGTTCATGAATTCCAATTCAACTCTGACATATACTTGAATGAATCCTTTTATGCAGCACATAGTGAAGAACAAGTTTGGTGTTCAAGGCATACTAAGAGAGCATAAATGCAATTCATATCATGTCACTCTTAGAGCCTTGAACAATTAAATAGTCACCAATGTTGCATACATGGACAATTAAATAGTCAATTGGTTTGCATTCATGAATAGCACTTAGTTAGTTAGAAACAAAAACTTTAAAAAGTAGTTATCCCATTTTATAGTTTTGCCGCCACTATCCACAATTTCATTAATCACATCCCTTTTGTTTTGTAGGAAAATTGATGGGACAATTGAAGGAGGAAGGGTTCGGCCACCACAAAAGGAGAAGACTATACACGTGTCTTCAAGGGGAATGCATTGGGAAATGTTGCCATGCAACATTGGAAGAATGACACACTTGGAAATCGAACCAAACCCATCATAAAGTTGATGATCCTTGTGCTCATCCCATGCTAAACCCCATCCGTTCATTATACACCCACTCCATCAATCCACACCTTTCATTCACTCACCACCTGCCTATATAAGTGGTTCTTATTCCGTACCCCATTCACACTCCAATTCCCATTCTCTGTACTCCCCACTCTCGACACCCAACTCTTTTTACCCCATCAAAGACACACTCCCCATCTTCACATATCAACTCCTACTCATGGCATCATCGAGCTCCAAGAGGCAAAAGAGGAGGGAACCGGTGGAGAGCATCCCTTTCGATGAAGGGAGATTCAAAACTGCATTTCATGAACTCGAATTTGAATGGATAAAGCTCAAAAAGATATTGCCTGAGTTAACATTCCAGTTCAACGAGGATGAGTGCCCACAGATTCGAGAGAAGATTGAACAAAGGGGTTGGCAAAGGCTCATGAACCCAGAAGCAAAGATAAATACAAACCTCATCAAAGAGTTTTATGCAAATATGGACAAAGAAGACAAAACCAAGGCCCCCACCTTCAAAAGTTATGTGAGAGGAACAGAGGTGGACTTCAGTCCCAATGCCATAACAAGGACTCTTCAGCTGAAATCGTCACATTTTGATGAGTCCAGTTATCATGTAAGAATAAGTAATGGCCCCGACAATGATGAACTTGAAGAAATTGTGAACGATATGTGTGTTATAGGATCTGACTGGGAAAGGTATTCGGATAGGAGACCCCGGTTCATCAGGAGAGGAGACCTCATCCCGGAATCCAAAGGATGGTTTGAGCTCGTGAGGAGATGTATCCTCCCAGCCGCGAACAATTCTGAGGTTAACACTACTCGAGCTACTATGGTACATTGCTTAATAAATGGTGGAGGCATCAATGTGCACGAAATTATAGCTGAGGGGATTCAAGAGTCAGCCGAGAAGAATGATCCGGGTGCTAGACTTTGGTACCCCAGCACCATCCTTAGACTGTGTACGAAAGCCAAGGTAGTCTTCGAGGACAGCAATCCAAATTGGGTAAACCCTGGGAGGTTAGTTACGCTACAGCGTATAACTTATGTGGCACCCACCCAACAACAAAGAAGGCCTCAAATAGGGAAAAGAACATCACAAGAAGGACCTCACCGAGAAGAATCTCATCAAGAAGAATACCAGCAAGAAGAGTACTATGATCCAACCAACATAAACTTAAATCACATTCACGGAGCCATTGAGGAGCTAGCAAGGAGTTATATGGATGGACAAGAAGAACAACTGCACATTCAAGCCCAAAGGATGGATCGTCAAGAAGAACTACTCTCTAATTGGATGGGTCAGCAGAGGGAATGGCAGAAGCAACAAATGGAGTAGCAACAGGAGCAATACTCCCAGCTCACTCAAGCCATCAATCAAGTGACTGAAAGGCAAAAGCGTCAAGATAAACGCCTTCAAGAACTCAACCAACGCCAGCTGGCTCAAACAAAAGCATTCAATGAGTTCAGCGTGCTCAATGAAGGATGACAACTACATAGGGAAGAGTTCAACATAAACACTCAAGCCAAGTTGAACTATATGTCTGGGCATATGCATAATTTACACTCTGCAATTCCTAGGTATGATACAGTCCAAAAAGATCTAACAGAACAAGAGGAAAGGAAGGTGAAACAGCAGAAGGAAATATTGAAAAAGAAGATGGAAGATGCTGGCTTCTGGAAAAAGTTGATTGGAAAAAGCAAGGGAAGTGGGGGTTCAAGCACTCAAGAAAGACACGAAGAGGACAAACAAGAGGGAGAGCATGAGCACCCCCATGAGTAAAAGGTTATGGAGTTCCCTCTTTGTCCCATCTTTTTTTTCAAGTCTTAAATAAGGAAAATCATGTATGAAATAGAACATGTTTCCATGGTAGTTTAGGATTTTAAATTCTGCCTTTAAGTTTTCATTGCTTGGGTCTATGATTGCTAGTCTAATGTCACTATTGCATTTTCACCTTGCCTACTTGTATGCTTGTCCTTTAAGTCAAATAAAAAGAGATGTTATGAAAGACCAGAGTGATGTTCAATTTGTGGAGTAAGTTCTTAAGCTTGTGGTGTAGTAATTACTTAGCTAAGTTGGTTCACCAACAAGGTAGGAAGGCAACTATCTGTCCTGAATCATATGCTTGAAACACACCCATGAGACTAGCTAAATAACAAGATCCTAATAAGAAAAGGGGAAAGAAAAATGAAAGTTGAGAAATAAAGAAAAAGAGTAAGAAATAAGGCTAGGCACCAAGGGTTGAATCTTAAGGCATGTGTCTGTGGTGCTCCTGTGCAAAGGATATACTTGGATGAATAAGCTCTCAGGGGTGCCTTATCACTTGGTAACTTGGGTTAACTAATTCGGGATTATCAGCTGAAAGTCCACTATCAAGAGTAACCCTTGCTACAGAGCACTTAGTAACCCAAAGAGGTGCTGGACACCAAGGTCTCAAGAAGAAAAATAACAAACCATGTGCCTATGGTGTGAATGTATGGGGAAAAGAGACTTGAGGAAGTAAGTCCTTAGGGGTGTCTTAACACCTAGCACCTTGAACCAACTGGTTTGGGAGTGCTGGCTGAAAGCTTATATTAAAGAGTCGCCCCCTTACAGAGCACCCAGTCTAAAGAACACAATCAAACCCTGAAAAGACAAAGGAATCAATGAATAAAAGCCTCATAGGGTGCAATCAAGTGAGTATTCCAGGGCATGGTAAAGGTCTGAAAGCCAATGAAGGAACAAACCTAAGTTGCTATGCATGAAACCCCATAAAACCAGGACATGACTTCCACAACAATGACTCATTTCTCTTGTCATTTCATTCATCATTCTCATGTTTCAGTACTTGTTTAGGGACAAGCAAGCTTTAAGTTTGGTGTTGTGATGCCAGGGCATTTTGGCCAGTTTTACTGACCTTTTCTTTACTGTTTTAGGGTAGTTTCATGCATTTTCTTAGTTAATAAGCAAGTTTTGGGTAGATAATCACTTACATCTTGATTCAAGCAAACATTGTGAATTTCATGTGATTTTATGAGAATTATGCATGAATTAAATGACAAATTGGATAATGCATGTCTCATAACTTGGATTAGAGCTTTGATGCACTTTATTTGCTTGATTTCAGGACAAAGGAAGCAAGGAAGAGCCACATTAGCAGCCACGTTAATCTAATTAACGTGACCACTAACGTGGAATGGGAATAAACTTGCAACGTTAATGAGAAAAGTGATTGCCAATAACGCCTTCGAAACCATCATGGCCCACGTTAATTGCCACGTTAACTACATTAATGTGGTAGTTAACATGGAGAGAAAGGGAGCTCCAACGTTAGTGGTAAAAGTGAATACCACTAACGCTCCAAATTGGCAATTGGCCACGTTAAGAGTCACGTTAACTCAGTTAACATAAACTCTAACGTGGAAAGGGAAGACAATGCCAACGTTAGTGACACTCACCTTTGTCACTAACGTTGGATTAAGCCCAATTGGCCATGTTAAGAGTCACGTTAACTACATTAACTTGAACTCTAACGTGGGAGGAGCAAGGAATCGCCAACATTAGTGACACTTACCTTTGTCACTAATGTTGGACCAAGCCACTATGAGCCATATTAGTTGCCACGTTAATTGCATTAACGTGGAAGCTAACGTGGAGAAAAGAAATGATAAGCCAACGTTAGTGACACTCACCTTTGTCACTAACGTTGGAAATGGCAATCACCACCACGTTAGTAGCCATGTTAAGACAATTAACGTGAGGCACTAACGTGAGAAGGGGCGTTTGGAGCGTTAGTGACAAAGGTAAGTGTCACTAACGCTCTCGAGGCTAAGGCATGCCCATGTTAAGAGCCACGTTAGTTACACTAACGTGGACTCTAACGTGAGAAAAGGGGGGCTAAGAGCAACGTTATTGGCAAAGGTGAACGCCAATAACGCTTGCGATGGACCAAGAGGCAACGTTAGTGGTCACGTTAGTGCCACTAACATTGAAGTTAACGTGAACCATCTTGGGCTAGGAACGTTAGTGAAAAAGGTGATTGTCACTAACGTTCTCGAACTCACATTTTCACTTAACGTTAACGCCACTAACGTCCTAGCTAAAGTCCATGCCTACTTCACACTTTCTCTGCAAGTAAAGCTGAGCCCACTGAAGATTCCAAACTGTTTCAACTCAAGATCCAAAGGCCCATATCCAAAGACTTGAAGAGCCAACTAGAAGATCAGAAGAGTAGTATATATAGGAGTAGTTTTGAACTAGAGAAAGGGGGAGCTTTTGGCCATTGGGAGAACTACTCTCTGTATAATTTTACTTTCTCTGCACTTTTAGTTTTACTTTGAGAATGTATTTTCCATCTTTGTTTTCCATTCCCAAAGCTATGAACAACTAATCCCCTTTCATTGGGTTAGGGAGCTCTGTTGTAATTTGATGGATTAATAATAGTTTTCATTATTCTTCTTCTTTCTTTTCTCTTGATCTTACTAGAAAGCTTTCAATCTTCATCCAATTGGGTAGTTGTCTTGGAAAAGAAGCTATTCATACTTGAATCTCTTCAGAACCTTGGAAGAGGAATGAAGAGATCATGCTAGAAATGCTTTCTCATGTTGGACCAAATTGGGGTTTGGATGGATATAGTGACATATAATCCTACCAACATTTTGATTTGGGAATACATGTGGTATAATCAGTGACCACACTTCATCTCTTCTCATGAGCAATCAAACCAAGGAATTGGCTATTGATCAAGATTTGAGAGATTGAATTACCAAGGAATTGGAATTCAATCACTTAAGATTGCCAAGGAGATCAATGAATGCATTGATTGAGGAAGAGATGAAAATGAACTTGATCTGGAGAATACAACATCTCCTGAGCCCAATGAACTCCCCATTTTTGATCTTACCCATTCTATTTACTTTCTGCCATTTACTTTTATGTTCATCTTTCCCATTCCCCATTAAGATTCTGCAATTTACTTTCCGTCATTTACATTAGTCCTTTATTTCCAGTAATTAAATTTCCTGCCATTTACTTTCCGCTATTTAATTTCCTGCAATTCTCCAATCAAATTCTGCTTAGCTCAACTAGAACATTCCTCCAATTAAAGTTGCTTGACCAATCAATCCCTATGGGATTCGACCTCACTCTATTGTGAGTTTTTACTTGATGACAATTCGGTATACTTGCCGAGGGAAAATTGTTGAGAGACAAGTTTCCGTGCATCATGTTTATGGCGCTATTGCCGGGAATTGATTTTGTATCAACAATGATTAAATTGGTGGATAACTAGATTGAGCATTTTTCTTTTGTTTGATTTAAATTCTGTTTGAGTAATTTACTTTCAGTTTTAGTTATTTTCTTCCCTTTGCCCCTACCCGTTTGTGGTGTTCTCGAATTTGTAACAATTCAGTTCACTAACCCACTAACTGTTTGATATATTGCATCACTCACACTAACAACATTTTTTACAAGAATATTCTCTATCTCCCTTTTGCTTTGGTCTTGTTAGTTGTATGACAGGTAAAAGAAGCGGGGCTTCAACTTCTGTTGATTCTGAACCTGAGAGGACCTTCCTTAGATTAAGGAGGGAAGCAAGAAGAAAGAGAGTTGTTGGTGCTGAGGAAGAGGAAGAGTACTTTGAACCAGACATGGATGAGAATATGGAGAACCATCATGAAGAAGAGGCTCACAACCATGGCAGAGAAGGTCCAGTGCATCATGCTGGACAAGAAAGAAGAGTTCTAGGCTCTTATATCAATCCAAACCCAGGAAACTGTAGAAGTAGCATCCAAAAGCCAACCATACATGCCAATAATTTTGAACTAAAGCCACAGCTCATCACCCTGGTTCAGAACAACTATTCATTCGGAGGAAGTATCCAAGAAGACCCCAATCAACATCTAACCACATTCCTGAGGATATGTGATACTGTGAAGTCTAATGATGTTTATCCTGACAACTATAGGCTGCTTCTGTTTCCTTTCTCACTCAAGGACAAACATCTAAATAGCTGGAATCCTTCCCGAAAGAGAGTTTAACAACCTGGGAAGATGTGGTGAACAAATTCTTGGCGAGATTCTATCCTCCTCAAAGAATCAACAGGTTAAGAGCTGAGGTACAAACCTTCAGGCAACAAGATGGTGAAACTCTCTATGAAGCATAAGAGAGGTTTAAGGACTTGACAAGAAGGTGCCCGCCAGATATGTTCAATGAATGGGTGCAGTTACACATTTTCTATGAAGGTTTTTCTTATGAATCAAAGAAGGCAGTAGACCACTCATCTGGGGGATCTCTGAACAAGAAGAAGACCATAGAAGAAGCCATAGATGTCATTGAGACTGTAACGGAGAATGACTACTTCTATGCTTCTGAAAGAGGCAACACTAGAGGAGTAATAGAGCTAAATAACGTGGATGCATTGTTGGCCCAGAACAAGCTGATCACCAAGCAGCTGGCTGACCTTACCAAGAAAATAGAGAGGAACTAAGTAGCAGCAATCACCACCTCATTAGCAACCCAAGAAGGAGTGAATGCAGAAGCATAGGGTGAGCAGGAACAAGCCAACTACATTGGAAACTCACCTAGGTAGACCCATGATCCATACTCCAAAACTTACAATCCTGGTTGGAGGAACCACCCAAACTTTGGGTGGGGAAATCAACAAGATCAAGGCCAAGATCAGAGACGTCACAACCCCAACAACAATGCAGCTCACCAACATTCCACACAGAGATCATATCAGCACCCACCTAACAACACCTCTCAACATCCATATCAAAACCAAAATGGCCATTCTCATCCCTCCAACTCCAACTCACCATCATCCGAAGATAGACTCTCAAGGATTAAGACCCTACTTGAAGGCATATGTAAGGAACTCCAAGAGAACAAGGTGTTCAAGGAGGAGGTGCGAGCTAATATCAAAAACCAGGGAGACACCATTAAGAGGCTAGAATTTCAAGTGGGATGCCTCTCTGAGAAGATTCCCAAACCTACTGACAGCTTCCCAAGTGACACAGAGAAAAATCCGAGAGGTGAAGCAAAGAAAGTAAGATGGGAAAACTGCAAGATGGTCACTATAAGTGATAAGGGGACTGAGGAAGAGCTGAACAAACCCTTCGAACACTCTGGAGATACTTCAGCAGAGAAGCAGGAAGAGGGTAACCAAGAAACCAAAATTACACAGAAGGAGATGCTGAAACTCTATGCACCTTTTCCCGAAAGACTCAAGGGTGGTGTGGAAAAGAGAATATACTCAAAGTTCCTTGATATGTTTGCATCTCTCCATGTAAACATACCATTCATCAAGGCTCTCCAACAAATGCCCTCGTACATTAAGTATATGAAAGAGCTGCTGACCAAGAAAAGCTCACTCAAAGGAGAGCAAACAATAGTGATGAATAAGGAGTGCAGTGCTCTCATTCAACCAGAGTTGCCTACAAAAAGGAAGGACCCAAGAAGTTTTCACATCCCTTGTGCCATAGGAGAAACAATGTTTGACAAAGGACTCTGTGACCTGGGATCAAGCATCAACTTAATGCCTTTATCCCTTATGAAGAAGCTACAGATCAATGAGCTAATGCCCACAGACGTAGTCATCAGGCTGGCTGACAAAACTCAAAAACAAGCAGTAGGAGTGGTTGAAAACGTGTTGGTAAAGGTTGGGAACTACTTTCTTCCCACAGACTTTGTCATATTGGAAATGGAAGAGAGTCACCTTCACCCAATCATATTGGGAAGACCATTCCTAGCTACAGCCAGAGCGCTCATAGATGTGGAGCGAGGAGAGCTAATACTGAGGATACATGATGAACAACTCGCATTCAATGTCTTCAAACCCTCACAAGAAGCAGATTAGGAAAGCAAGGAACCAAGGGGAGAGCACGACAAAGCACTGGTGGAAGAAACAAGCATTGAAGAACAAGCTATACACCTGGGAATCCCTTTGGTTTATGAACAAGACAGTCAGCAGTTGTCACAGCAAAAGGAAAACCAGGAGGAACCTAAACCACCAGAGTCATATGAGACCAGCAACAAAATTTTCTTGGAAAAAGAGGTCACAAAGAGCAGGGCAACATCAAAAAGAACAAAGAAGAAGGCACCAAGGAAGTAGAGGAACAAGAAGATCCCTACAGAGGACTTCTCTCCAGGGGATAAAGTGATCTCAGCTTATTTCCCAGTTATCCCACCTCATCTCCCCACCATCCCATCTCAGCTACCTAAAGTTTTCACCATCAACAGGATTCTCTCCTTAGAACATGTGGAGATCCTTGATGAAGCCAATGGAGATAGATTTACTGCGAGGGGGGAAGATTTGAAGCATTACCAACCACCCTGACAAAGTCAGAACGTCAAGCTAGTGACGCTAAAGAAGCGCTTCATGGGAGGCAACCCATGTTTTATATGCTTTTAAGTAGTTAATAATGCAAGGTTCATGAATTCCAATTCAACTCTAACATATACTTGGATGAATCCTTTTATGCAGCACATAGTGAAGAACAAGTTTGGTGTTCAAGGCATACTAAGAGAGCATAAATGCAATTCATATCATGTCACTCTTAGAGCCTTGAACAAAACTTTGTACACCACATGACCACAAACTATGTTTGGTGTCACCAATGTTGCATACATGGACAATTAAATAGTCAGTTGGTTTGCATTCATGAATAGCACTTAGTTAGTTAGAAACAAAAACTTTAAAAAGTAGTTATCCCATTTTTAAATTTTGCCGCCACTATCCACAATTTCATTAATCACATCCCTTTTGTTTTGTAGGAAAATTGATGGGACAATTGAAGGAGGAAGGGTTCGGCCACCACAAAAGGAGAAGACTATACACGTGTCTTCAAGGGAAATGCATTGGGAAATGTTGCCATGCAACATTGGAAGAATGACTCGCTTGGAAATCGAACCAAACCCATCATAAAGTTGATGATCCTTGTGCTCATCCCATGCTAAACCCCATCCGTTCATCATACACCCACTCCATCAATTCACACCTTTCATTCACTCACCACCTCCCTATATAAGTGGTTCTTATTCCGTACCCCATTCACACTCCAATTCCCATTCTCTGTACTCCCCACTCTCGGCACCCAACTCCTTTTACCCCATCAAAGACACACTCCCCACCTTCACATATCAACTCCTACTCATGGCATCATCGAGCTCCAAGAGGCAAAAGAGGAAGGAACCGGTGGAGAGCATCCCTTTCGATGAAGGGAGATTCAAAACTGTATTCCATGAACTCGAATTTGAACGGATAAAGCTCAAAAAGATATTGCCTAAGTTAACATTCCAGTTCAAAGAGGATGAGTGCCCACAGATTCGAGAGAAGATTGAACAAAGAGGTTGGCAAAGGCTCACAAACCCAGAAGCAAAGATAAATGCAAACCTCATCAAAGAGTTCTATGCAAATATGGTCAGAGAAGACAAAACCAAGGCCCCCATCTTCAAAAGTTATGTGAGAGGAACAGAGGTGGACTTCAGTCCCAATGCCATAACAAGGACTCTTGAGCTGAAATCGCCACATTTTGATGAGCCCAGTTATCATGTAAGAATAAGTAATGGCCCCAACAATGATGAACTTGAAGAAATTGTGAATAATATGTGTGTTATAGGATCTGACTGGGAAAGGTATTCGGATAGGAGACCCCGGTTCATCAGGAGAGGAGACCTCATCCCGGAAGCCAAGGGATGGTTTGAGCCCGTGAGGAGATCTATCCTCTCAGCCACGAACAATTCTGAGGTTAACACTACTCGAGCTACTATGGTACATTGCTTAATAAAGGGTGGAGGCATCAATGTGCACGAAATTATAGCTGAGGGGATTCAAGAGTCAGCCGAGAAGAATGATCCGGGTGCTAGACTTTGGTACCCCAGCACCATCCTTAGACTGTGTACGAAAGCCAAGGTAGTCTTCGAGGACAGCAATCCAAATTGGGTAAACCCTGGGAGGTTAGTTACGCTACAGCGTATAACTTATGTGGCACCCACCCAACAACAAAGAAGGCCTCAAATAGGGAAAAGAACATCACAAGAAGGACCTCACCGAGAAGAATCTCATCAAGAAGAATACCAGCAAGAAGAGTACTATGATCCAACCAACATAAACTTGAATCACATTCACGGAGCCATTGAGGAGCTAGCAAGGAGTTATATGGAGGGACAAGAACAACAACTGCACATTCAAGCCCAAAGAATGGATCATCAAGAAGAACTGCTCTCTAATTGGATGGGTCAGCAGAGGGAGTGGCAGAAGCAACAAATGGAGCAGCAACAGGAGTAATAATCCCAGTTCACTCAAGCCATCAATCAAGTGACTGAAAGGCAAGAGCGTCAAGATAAACGTCTTCAAGAACTCAACCAACGTAAGCTAGCTCAAACAAAAGCATTCAATGAGTTTAGCGTGCTCAATGAAGGACGACAACTACATAGGGAAGAGTTCAACATAAACACTCAAGCCAAGTTGAACTATATGTCTGGGCATATGCATAATTTGCACTCTGCAATCCCTAGGTATGATACAGTCCAAAAAGATCTAACAGAACAAGAGGAAAGGAAGGTAAAACAGCAGAAGGAAACATTGAAAAAGAAGATGGAAGATGCTGGCTTCTGGAAAAAGTTGATTGGAAAAATCAAGGGAAGTAGAGGTTCAAGCACTCAAGAAAGACACGAAGAAGACAAACAAGAGGGAGAGCATGAGCACCCCCATGAGTAAAAGGTTGTGGAGTTCCCTCTTTGTCCCATCTTTTTTTTCAAGTCTTAAATAAGGAAAATCATGTATGAAATAGAACATGTTTCCATGGTAGTTTAGGATTTTAAATTCTGCCTTTAAGTTTTCATTGCTTGGGTCTATAATTGCTAGTCTAATGTCACTATTGCATTTTCACCTTGTCTACTTGTATGCTTGTCCTTTAAGTCAAATAAAAAGAGATGTTATGAAAGACCAGAGTGATGTTCAATTTGTGGAGTAAGTTCTTAAGCTTGTGGTGTAGTAATTACTTAGCTAAGTTGGTTCACCAACAAGGTAGGAAGGCAACTATCTGTCCTGAATCATATGCTTGAAACACACCCCATGAGACTAGCTAAATAACAAGATCCTAATAAGAAAAGGAGAAAGAAAAATGAAAGTTGAGAAATAAAGAAAAAGAGTAAGAAATAGGGCTAGGCACCAAGGGTTGAATCTTAAGGCATGTGTCTGTGGTGCTCCTGTGCAAAGGATATACTTGGATGAATAAGCTCTCAGGGGTGCCTTATCACTTGGTAACTTGGGTTAACTAATCCGGGATTATTAGCTGAAAATCCACTATCAAGAGTAACCCTTGCTACAGAGCACTTAGTAACCCAAAGAGGTGCTGGACACCAAGGTCTCAAGAAGAAAAATAACAAACCATGTGCCTGTGGTGTGAATGTATGGGGGAAAGAGACTTGAGGGAGTAAGTCCTTAGGGGTGTCTTAACACCTAGCACCTTGAACTAACTGGTTCGGGAGTGCTGGCTGAAAGCTTATATTAAAGAGTCGCCCCCTTACAGAGCACCCAGTCTAAAGAACACAATCAAACCCTGAAAAGACAAAGGAATCAATGAATAAAAGTCTCATAGGGTGCAATCAAGTGAGTATTCCAGGGCATGGTAAAGGTCTGAAAGCCAATGAAGGAACAAACCTAAGTTGCTATGCATAAAACCCCATAAAACCAAGGACATGACTTCCACAACAATGACTCATTTCTCTTGTCATTTCATTCATCATTCTCATGTTTCAGTACTTACTTAGGGACAAGCAAGCTTTAAGTTTGGTGTTGTGATGCCGGGGCATTTTAGCCAGTTTCACTGACCTTTTCTTTACTATTTTAGGGTAGTTTCATGCATTTTCTTAGTTAATAAGCAAGTTTTGGGTAGATAATCACTTACATCTTGATTCAAGCAAACATTGTGAATTTTATGTGATTTTATGAGAATTATGCATGAATTGAATGACAAATTGGATAATGCATGTCTCATAACTTGGATTACAGCTTTGATGCACTTTATTTGCTTGATTTCAGGACAAAGGAAGCAAGGAAGAGCCACATTAGCAGCCACGTTAATCTAATTAACATGACCACTAACGTGGAATGGGAATAAAATTGCAACGTTAATGAGAAAAGTGATTGCCAATAACACCTTCGAAACCATCATGACCCACGTTAATTGCCACGTTAACTACATTAACGTGGTAGTTAACGTGGAGAGAAAGGGATCTCTAGTGTTAGTGGTAAAAGTGAATACCACTAACGCTCCAAATTGGCAATTGGCCACGTTAAGAGTCACGTTAACTCAGTTAACGTAAACTCTAACGTGGAAAGGGAAGACAATGCCAACGTTAGTGACACTCACCTTTGTCACTAACGTTGGACTAAGCCCAATTAGCCAAGTTAAGAGTCACGTTAACTACATTAACATGAACATTAACGTGGGAGGAGCAAGGAATCGCCAACGTTAGTGACACTCACTTTTGTCACTAATGTTGGACCAAGCCACTATGAGCCACGTTAGTTGCCACGTTAATTGCATTAACGTGGAAGCTAACATGGAGGAAAGAAATGATAAGCCAACGTTAGTGACACTCACCTTTGTCACTAACGTTGGAGATGGCAATCACCACCACGTTAGTAGCCACGTTAAGACAATTAACGTGAGGTACTAACGTGAGAAGGGGCATTTGGAGCGTTAGTGACAAAGGTAAGTGTCACTAACGCTCTCGAAGCTAAGGCATGCCCACGTTAAGAGCCACGTTAGTTACACTAACGTGGACTCTAACGTGAGAAAAGGGGGGCTAAGAGCAACGTTATTGGCAAAGGTGAATGCCAATAACGCTTGTGATGGACCAAGAGGCAACGTTAGTAGTCACGTTAGTGCCACTAATGTTGAAGTTAACGTGAACCATCTTGGGCTAGGAACGTTAGTGAAAAAGGTGATTGTCACTAACGTTCTCGAACCCACATTTTCACTTAACGTTAACGCCACTAACGTCCTAGCTAAAGTCCATGCCTACTTCACACTTTCTCTGCAAGTAAAACTGAGCCCACTGAAGATTCCAAACTGCTTCAACTCAAGATCCAAAGGCCCATATCCAAGGACTTGAAGAGCTAACTAGAAGATCAGAAGAGTAGTATATATAGGAGTAGTTTTGAACTAGAGAAAGGGGGAGCTTTTGGCCATTGGGAGAACTACTCTCTGTATAATTTTACTTTCTCTGCACTTTTAGTTTTACTTTGAGAATGTATTTTCCATCTTTGTTTTCCATTCCCAGAGCTATGAACAACTAAACCCCTTTCATTGGGTTAGGGAGCTCTATTGTAATTTGATGGATCAATAATAATTTTCATTATTCTTCTTCTTTCTTTTCTCTTGATCTTACTAGAAAGCTTTCAATCTTCATCCAATTGGGTAGTTGTCTTGGAAAAGAAGCTATTCATACTTGGATCTCTTCGGAACCTTGGAAGAGGAATGAAGAGATCATGCTAGAAATGCTTTCTCATGTTGGACCAAATTGGGGTTTGGATGGATATAGTGACATATAATCCTACCAACATTTTGATTTGGGAATACATATGGTATAATCAGTGACCACACTTCATCTCTTCTCATGAGCAATCAAACCAAGGAATTGGCTATTGATCAAGATTCGAGAGATTGAATTACCAAGGAATTGGAATTCAATCACTTAAGATTGCCAAGGAGATCAATGAATGCATTGATTGAGGAAGAGATGAAAATGAACTTGATCCGGAGAATACAACATCTCCTGAGCCCAATGAACTCCCCATTTCTGATCTTACCCATTCTATTTACTTTCTGCCATTTACTTTTATGTTCATCTTTCCCATTCCCCATTTAAGATTCTGCAATTTACTTTCCGTCATTTACATTCAGTCCTTTATTTCCAGTAATTACATTTCTTGCCATTTACTTTCCGCCATTTAATTTCCTACAATTCTCCAATCAAATTCTGCTTAGCTCAACTAGAACATTCCTCCAATTAAAGTTGCTTGACCAATCAATCACTGTGGGATTCGACCTCACTCTATTGTGAGTTTTTACTTGACGACAATTCGGTATACTTGACGAGAAAAAATTGTTGAGAGACAAGTTTCCGTGCATCAGTTGTCAGGAATGCGTTCATAGGTGAGAATGATGATGAGTGTCACGAATCATCACATTCATCAGGGTGAAGTGCGAGTGAATATCTTAGAATAGAAACAAGCGCGATTGAATGAGAAACAGTAGTAATTGCATTAATTCATCGAAACACAGCAGAGCTCCTCACCCCCAATCATGGAGTTTAGAGACTCATGCCGTAGAGATACAATGTAAAACGTGAAAATGTCATGAGATATAAAATAAATCTCTAAAAGTTGTTTAAATACTAAACTAGTAACCTAGGTTTACAGAAAATGAGTAAACTATGATAGATAGTGCAGAAATCCACTTTCGGGGCCCACTTGGTGTGTGCTGGGGCTGAGACTTGAGCTTTATACATGCCTAGGCTGTTTCTGGAGTTAAACACCAGGTTGTAACCTGTTTTGGGCATTTAACTCTAACTTGTAACCTATTTCTGGCGTTTAACGCCAGAATGGAACATGGAACTGGCGTTAAACGCCAGTTTACGTCATTTATCTTTAAGCAAAGTATGGACTATTATATATTGCTGGAAATCCCTAGATGTCTACTTTCCAACGCAACTGAGAGCGTGCCAATTGGGTTTCTGTAGCTCCAGAAAATCCATTTCGAGTGCAGGAAGGTCAGAATCCAACAGCATCTACAGTCCTTTTTCAGCCTCTGAATCAGATTTTTGCTCAGGTCCCTCAATTTCAGCCAGAAATTACCTGAAATCACAGAAAAACAAACAAACTCATAGTAAAGTCCAGAAATGTGATTTTTATTTAAAAACTAATAAAAATATATTAAAAACTAACTAAATCATGCTAAAAACTATGTAAAAACAATACCAAAAAGCGTATAAATTATCCGCTCATCACTGCAATTCACATTTCTTATCCTTTAAGCTTATGTCAATTTAATTCCTGCAAGTGAGATCTACTGCAATTTACATTCCTTATCATTTAAGTTTCAAGCCAATTTACTTTCTGCAACTTTAAATTTCTTATCATTTACATTCTGTTGGTCACTTTTCATCAAATTCACCAATGTTAGCTTGACTAAACTAATCACCCACTAAAGTTGCTGGATCCATCAATCCTTGTGGGATCAACCTCACTCTAAGTGATTTTTTACTACTTGATGTGACCCGGTACACTTGCCGGTGAGTTTTGGTGTGGAATTCTGATTTCCACCCATCAGACATCCCCATCCTTAGGTATTCTACCCCTTGGTTGAGCAATCACTTCTTCAACTACCTCTTGGGCTTCATCCTTCTCTTCAACTTCTTCTATCTCAACCACATCCTCATCTTGAGTGACATCTATGGGACTTGGCTCTTCATGACTCCTCTCTTGCAATTTGGTGCTGGACCTCAAGGTAATGGCATTGATGCCACCCTTGGGTTTTGGTAGAGGTTGAGAGAGTAAGGCGCTTGAACTTGAGGGTTGAGTGGTAGAGGTAGAGGTAGAACTTGAGGGAGGTTCCATTCGGGAGATAAGGGCTTAGAGCGTAGAAGTAAAGCCGGTAAGGCTTAAGGCAAGTGTTGTTTGAAGCTCCTTTTGTCCTTGGAGGATGGAGCGGAGTGTCTCATCTTGGTTGGAAGAAGGGGAGGGATAAGTGATTTGAGGGGCTTGTGGTTGGTTAGGTGGAGGTGCTTGCCTTTGATGAGGTGCTTGGTAGGTTTGGTAGGCTCTTCCTTAGTTTTGGTTTTGGTATGGAAGATTTTGTTGGTAGCGGTTTTGTTGGTTGTTGTTGTTGTTCCATCTTTGGTTCCCACTTTGTCCCTTCCTCCTTGATTATAATTGTCCCTCCATCCTTGGTTGGAGTTATCTTGCCACCCTTGATTGAAATTGCCCCCTTGGTTATAGTTGCCTCCTTGTTGATGATAACCTTGGTTTGGACGATTGTAGTAGGCGTTAGTAGCCACCAAGGTATTATCTTCTTGGAGGTTTGGGAATTCATCGGTGTAATGGGTATAACAAGAGCAAACTCCACACACTCTTTGGGGGACCAATTGTTAACTTTGTTATGGTTGAGTAGGTGGATGTTGTTGTTGATTTAGTTGGAGTTGCTTTAGAATGTTTGTCATTTCTCCCAAGGTTTTGGTAAAGGCGGTGGTATCTGATGACAAGTCATCTTATGCTAGTTTCACAAGCATTTTTTGTTAGTTTCATTAGGTTTTATGCACTTTCTTGCACAATAAGTAAGTGATTGGAGTTGATTTTCATGATTATTTTGAATCAATCAAACATTATTTATTTTACACAAAATCATAAGGTTTATGCTAGAATTAATTGATTTTATGAATGATGCAAAGACCTTGTAATTTTGGTGAGACTTTGATTGGTTGTTTGGTTGCTTGTAGGTGAAGAAATGAAGGGAAAGGGGAAGCAAACAGTAAAGCGTTACGTTCAAAAAGGAAGTGCCACGCTCAATATCAAAACAAGGCTAGCGTTCACTTTAGAAGTGAGCGCCACGTTCACTTTTCCACCTTTTTCATGGGTTTCAGATTTGGGGGAGGAAGCTCGTGCCATCCATACAAAGGCGCGCTTAAAATTTGAGCATAGTGCTCACTAAGGCAGCACTAATGAAGGCCATCCTACGCACCAAATAGTGCAGCGCTCAAACAAGTGAGCGTAGCGCTCAGCAATTGCGCACCAAGAGAGAGCACTCAATAGGAGAGCGCTGGGCAAGGAAACTCGCGCACCAAGGGAGAGCGCTCAATGAGTGAGTGCATCGCTCAATAAGGGAGCGCTAAGGGAGGCAACATGCGCACCAAAATTGGTGCACCAAAGGAGAGTGAACGTAGTGCTCATGAAGTGAACTGAGCGCTCTACTGGAAGGAGAACCAAACACCCCTGACCCAATCTCATTCAAGGCCAAACCAAAAAGCCCACTTCAAGTGTTAAATGATGGAAATAGAAAGTGTATAAATAGGAGCAATTTTGATTTGAGAGGGGGATGACCTTTACTTCATACTTCACTTTTTACTTTTTGCTCTCTTTTAATTTTCTTTTGAATTTGGGGAATTGGGGATTAGATCTAAGTTTTCTTTCTGTTTGTTCTTTCTTCTACAACTTCTTTTTTATGTTTTGGGTTTTGAACTCAGATTGAAGAACTCCACTGCAATTCTTCATCTAAGAATCATCTTTTAATTTTCCTTTTTATAGTTCTAAGAATTGGAACTTGGATCTGAATCTTCTTTTCTGTTTTCATTTTATTTCTTCTGCAAGTTCTTCTTTACTTTTTGGTCAAGAGAGTAATTGAGATCTAGATTTGCTTTCTATTTTTGTTACTTCACTGAATTTGTCAATTTCTCTTTAGGATTTCAAAGTTGATCTAAGTTTTCTTGCTGTTTTGAGTCTTCTGCAAATTTCCATTTCTATTTTGCTACTGAGATCCTGATCTAAATCTCTTCATCTCATAGTTCTCTGATTTACTTCAATTTACATTTTCCAACTCAATTTTGAATCCTAGTACCTAAATCCCTTTATTCTTGATGCAATTTAAGTTTCCTGTCAATTTAGATTCAGTAATTTAAATTTCTTGCACTTTAAGTTTCAGTTGTTTACCTTTCTTGCACTTTAAGTTTCAGCTCTTTTACTTTCTTACACTTTAAGTTCCTACAATTTACTTCTTCTGCACTTTAAGATTCAGCCAATTTTTATTTTCCCTTTTATTCTCTTGCAATTTTACTTCTGTTAATCAAGTTTCACTCAAATCATCAACTATTCGCTTAACTAAATTCATCACCTAACTAAAGTTTCTCAATCCATCAATCCCTGTGGGATCGACCTCACTCTTGTGAGTTATTACTACTTGATGCAACATGGTACACTTGCCGGTGAGTTTTGTGTTGAATCGTTTTTTCCTCATCAAGTTTTTGGTTCCGTTGCCGGGGATTTATATAGATTGACATTGATTAAGTAGGGTGATAATCTAGATTAAGCATTTTTCTTTATTTTTGTCAAGCACACTAACTATTTGAGTTTTTGTTTATGCTAACATTACCCTCACTATAGCAGTAGAGTGAATTGCTTTTGGTTTCTAGTTTTGTGTGTGTTTTATGTCAGGAGGAAGAAGAGGTGAATCCACATCTTTTGATCTTGAGCCAGAGAGAACACTCTTGAGGTTAAGAAGAGAAGCAAGAGGGAAGGGAGTTGTTGGAGAAGAAGCCTCGGAAGAAGAAGACCAAGATATGGAAGGGAATGCCCCTAATCCACTAGAAGAGGTGGCTAATAACAATGGCCAGCCTCAAAGGAGAGTTCTAGCTTCCTACACCTTCCCCAATGCAAGAAACTATGGAAGTAGCATACTCACTCCAAATGTTCATGCAAACAACTTTGATTTGAAACCTTAACTCATCACTTTGGTGCAGAACAATTGTTCTTATGTAGGAGGTCCCTTGGAAGATCCAAATCAGCACCTAGCCATCTTTCTAAGGATATGTGACACAGTGAAGACAAATGGTGTACATCCAGACATCTATAAGTTGCTGCTATTCCTATTTTTATTAAAAGACAAACCTGCCCAATGGTTGGAGGCATTTCCAAAAGAAAGCATCAACAATTGGGAGGATATAGTGAGCAAATTTTTGGCTAAATTTTACCCACCTCAGAAGATCATAAGATTAAAGACAGAGGTACAAACCTTCACCCAAATGGATGGAGAGTCACTTTATGAGGCCTGGGAAAGATACAAAGCCTTGATCAGAAAGTGTCCCCCAGAGATGTTCAATGAATGGGATAAACTTCAGAATTTCTATGAAGGATTGATACTGAGAGCTCAAGAGGCCTTGGATTATTCAGCAGGAGGTTCATTACAACTCATGAAGATAACTGAGGAAGCCCAAAACCTCAGACACTGTGGCAAATAACCAATACTTCTATGCCCATCAAAGGTAACGCCAACCAACTCAAAGGAAGGGTGTATTGGAGATGGAAGGTGTGGACACCATTCTGGCACAAAACAAGGTGATGCGCCAACAGATTCAACAACAAATGGAGATGATGGCCAAGAGGATTGATGGTTTTCAAGTAGTTGCAGTGAACACTACAAATCAACCACCAGCTGGATGGGGGCAAAATGAGGAAAACTATGAAGAGCAGCAGCAAGAACAAGTTAACTATATGCACAATCAAGGTGCTGGTCAGAATGAATTTCATGGAGATAACTACAACTCATCCTGGAGTAACCACCCCAATTTGAGGTGGGGAGACAGCCAAAGCCAGCAGCCTTGGCAGAGAAACTCAAACCAGAACAATTCCAGAAACACGAACCATCAAAACCATCAAAACACTAACCAAAACCAATACAGAAAACCACAAAATAATCAAGCCCAACCCAATTACTATCCACCCAACAACCAATCCACAAACCAAAATAATTATCATCCACCATCAACATCCTATAATCAACCACAACCACCCCCATAATATCAAAGGATCTCCAACTTGGAGATAATGATGGAAAAGATGATCAAGCATCAAGGATTGGCCAACAAGAACTATGAAGCTTCACTGCGGAATCTAGAGAGGCAAATTGGACAATTGTCTAAGCAAATAGTGGCTGAGAGACCAACCAATACACTACCAAGTGACACCATTCCTAACCCCAAGGAAGGATGCAAAGCAATCCAATTAAGGAGTGGAAGAACCTTGGAGAACGGCAAAGAAGCTAACAAAAAGCCTGTGGAGAATGATACTAGCAGCAAGGAAGAAGTGACACTTAAAGACAAGCAAGAACAAGAGAAGCTCAAGGAGAAAGAGGAACAACCACAAGCTTCAAAGAAGGGAAAGCAAATCATGGAGGAGCAATCACAAGAACAGAGGAAAATGGTGAAGCCTTACACACCTCCTCTGCCATATCCTCAAAGATTTCAGAAGGAGATCAAGGATCAACAATTTCCCAAGTTTCTAGAAGTTTTCAAGAAGCTAAAAATTAATATTCCACTTGCTGAAGCATTGGAGCAGATGCCTCTGTATGCAAAATTCCTAAAGGAGCTTATCAACAAGAAGAGGAGCTGGAATGAAAAAGAGATGGTAATCTTGACCCAAAAATGTAGTGCTTTCATCCAAAGAGGTCTCCCACCAAAGCTCAAAGATCCAGGAAGCTTCATCCTATCTTGCACTATAGGCAACAGAACATTGGACAAATCCCTCTATGATCTAGGAGCCAGTATCAACTTGATGCCTCTCTCATTAATGAAGCAGCTTGCAATAGAGGAACTCAGGCCAACTAGAATGTCACTTCAAATGGCTGACAGATCGCTCAAAATACCTTATGGAGTTGTGGAGAATTTGTTAGTGAAAGTAGGAAAATTCATATTTCCTGCTGACTTTGTCATTTTAGACATGGAGGAAGAAGGACACAACTCAATCATCTTGGGGATGCCCTTTCTAGCTATAGCAAGGGGTATAATTGATGTAGAGAAAGGTGAAATGACACTCAGAGTGCATGATGAAAAGATGATCATCAATGTCTTTAAGCCATGCAATACCCCCCTGAGAAAGAAAAGCATATGAGAGTGGAAATGGTGGAAGAAGTAGAGAGGGAGTTACTTGAGGCCAACAACTAGGAGGAACAAGAAGTGGAGACAGAAGTGGAACAAGATTTCATAGAAGAGGAAGTAGTAGAAATCTCCTCTGAAGGCAAGACAGAGGAGAAGCCAAAATAAGAATTAAAACCTATTCCCCCTCATCTCAAGTATGTATTTCTTGGAGAAGCAGAGGCCCTGCCAGTGATCATAAATTCCTCCTTGAACATAGAAGAAGAAACAAAGCTGATTGAAGTGTTGAAAGCTCACAAGACAGCCTTGGGTTGGACGATTGATGATATTAAGGGCATAAGCCCTGCCATCTGTATGCACAAAATTCTATTGGAGGAAGATTCAAGGCCTGTAGTTCAACCCCAAAGAAGGCTTAACCCAACCATGAAGGAGGTGGTTCAAAAAGAAGTAATGAAGCTATGGAATGCTGGAATCATATACTCAATCTCTGACAGCTCGTGGGTGAGCCCAGTACAAGTAGTGCCAAAGAAAGGTGGCATGACTGTCATCTTCAATGAGAAGAATGAACTCATTCCCACAAGGACAGTGACGGAGTGGAGAATGTGCATCGATTATAGAAGACTGAATGATGCTACAAGAAAATATCATTTTCCTCTCCCATTCATCGACCAGATGCTGGAAAGATTGGCTGGCCATGCATACTTTTGCTTTCTGGACGGGTACTCTGGATACAATCAAATAGTGGTGGATCCCAAAGATCAAGAAAAGACTTCCTTCACCTATCTATTTGAAGTCTTTGCTTACAGAAGGATGCCCTTTGGGCTATGCAATGCCCCTGCAACTTTTCAAAGGTGTATGCTTTCTATATTTTCTGACATGGTGGAAAAATATTTAGAAGTCTTCATGGATGATTTTTCTATCTTTGGCATTTCATTTGACACCTGCTTGCATCATTTAACCCTTGTTTTGAAAAGATGCCAAGAAACTAATCTGGTATTGAATTAGGAGAAATGCCATTTCATGGTTCCTAAAGGGATAGTTCTTGGGCATAAGGTTTCAAGCAAAGGTATAGAAGTTGACAAAGCAAAAATAAAAATCATTGAAAAGCTTCCTATACCTGTTAATGTGAAAGCAGTAAGAAGTTTTCTTGGACATGCTGGTTTTTATAGGAGATTCATCAAAGATTTTTCAAAAATAGCAAAACCACTAAGCAATTTGCTAGTGATTGATAATCCTTTCATCTTTGATGACAATTGCAAGCATGCCTTTGAAACTTTAAAAAGAAAACTCACTACAGCACCAATCATCACACCCCTAGATTGGGAATTGCCTTTTGAACTTATGTGTGATGCAAGTGACTTTGCAATTGGTGCTGTATTGGGAAAAAAGAAAGATAAACTGCATCATGTTATATACTATGCTAGCAAGGTGTTGAATGAAGCACAGAAAAATTATACCACCACCGAGAAAGAGCTCTTGGAAATTGTATATGCATTCGATAAATTTAGACAATACTTGATTGTTTCAAAGGTTATAGTATATACTGATCATGCTACTCTCAAGTATCTCATGTCTAAACAGGATTCAAAGCCAAGGCTTATTAGGTGGGTGTTGCTGCTACAAGAATTTGATATTGAAGTGAGAGATAGGAAAGGGAATGAGAACTAAGCGGCAGACCATTTGTCAAGACTACCACAAGAAGCTAACCAAGCTCCACATTTAGTGAACGAAAGCTTTCCAGATGAACACCTTTTACAAATCCAACAAGCTCCCTGGTTTGCAGACATTGCAAACTACAAGGTTGGAAGGAAGATTCCCCAAGAATTCACCAAGCAACAAGTGAAGAAGCTGCTCAATGAGGCCAAGAAATTCTTATGGGATGAACCATTCTTATTCAGGAGGTGTCCAGATGGAATGATTAGAAAATGTGTTCCTGAGAGTGAGATGAGAGACATACTATGGCATTATCATGGTTCAGCTTATGGTGGACATTTTGGACTAGAAAGAACAGCAGCCAAAGTACTTCAAAGAGGATTTTATTGGCCAACCATATTCAAGGATGCTAAAGAGTTTGTCCATCAATGCAATGAGTGCCAAAGAGCTGGAGGATTAACAAGAAGGAATGAGATGTCTCAGAACTACATCCTGGAGGTAGAACTCTTTGATCTTTGGGGCATAGATTTTATGGGCTCTTTTCCACCTTCATATTCCTTCAAATACATACTTGTAGCAGTAGAGTATGTCTCAAAGTGGATGAAAGCCATGGCAACAACCACATGTGATGCACAAATTGTCCTTCAATTCCTTAAGAAGCACATTTTTACTAGATATGGAGTGCCTAAGGGTCTTGTCAGTGATAGTGGTAGTCATTTTTGCAACAAACATATGGAGAAATTACTTCACAAATACGGGGTGATGCATAAAGTAGCCACACCATATCACCCACAGACCAATGGCCAAGCAGAGCTTACAAATAGGGAGTTGAAGAGAATTTTGGAGAAGACAATGGGGAATACAAGAAAGGATTGGGCCAGAAAATTAGAAGATGCTCTCTGGGCATACAGAACAGCCTTCAAAACCCCTATTGGAAAGTCTCCTTTTCAGTTATTATATGGCAAGTCTTGTCATCTCCCTGTAGAGCTTGAGCATAAAGCCTTCTGGGCCACTAAACTCCTCAACCTTGATTCTCAAGCAGCAGGAGAGAAGAGGCTACTGCAACTAAATGAGTTGGATGAGTTTAGACTGGAAGCCTATGAAAATGCTAAGATATACAAGAAAAAAGTTAAGAGATAGGATGACAAAAAGATCTCAAAGAAGGAGTTCAAACCAGGACAGCAAGTACTCTTGTATAACTTCAGGCTCAAATTTTTCCCTGGAAAACTCAAGTCTAAATGGACTGGTTCCTACTTGGTGACAAAGGTTCTCCCTTATAGAAGCCTTGAACTCCTAGATGAAGCAACAAAGAACAATTTCACAACAAACGGTCACAGGGAAAAGCATTATTTGGGAGGCCCTTGGGGCAAAGAGAAGGAGATTCAGAAATTAAGTTGAGCAAGAATGAAGGATGTCAAGCTAGTGACATTAAAAGAACGCTTGTTGGGAGGCAACCCAACCAAAGGTAGTTCTCTTTTCCTAAACTATTTCAACAAAAAGGTTAAGTAGACTTATCTATATTGCAAGGAGCTAAGTTTGGTGTTGCACACCAAAATAATTTAAGGGTGAATGAAGGATGCTAAGTTTGGTGTTCCACCAAAAATCTCATTTAAAAACACATTTCAACCCTCTGTATAAATGGTTACTAGCTCCAAGCAATCAGGGAAATCACTAAACCATTGTCTGTCTTCTAGTTTTTAGTTTTATTACTTTTAGCAAAAGCACAATGTTTCATGTAACTGCTGCATCATAGACAGTAGCAAGGGACTAAGTTTGGTGTTCCCTCACCAAAGTAAGTTCAAGAACCTACAATAATTCATGCATGCTAACCATCTGCCTAAGTGCTTGGAAAAATAAGCAACTTCCAAAAATTATGCAGAAAAGACACTCAGCCTCTTAAAAGAATCATCACCAAGGGAAAGGCAAAAGTAAAAGATGATAATGACAAAAGGAAAGCTGCAAGACATTCTTGAGAGGTTCTATTGTCACAAAATTCACTTTGCTTTGAAATATTCTGAATGAGAAGCTGCTGTTTACCTTGATGTTTAGTTCAAATAGTACAAATTTTTATGTCTATTAATTGCACTAGTTTAAATGCTTGTCTTCATCTTCATCTGCATTAAATTCTGTCTTGTTTCCCTTTTGCACCAATAAGAGAAAATGTTTGAAATAAAAAATGATTGTCCAATGTAGTAGGAATTAGAATAAAGACTTGTGGTGGTAATTGCTTGATTAAATGATAAGCTCAATAATAAAAGCTGCAGAATAGAATGTTCTTTGTAGTGTGAACTCATTCGCTGTTATAAAACCTTTTATTAATGAACATCCCTAGAAAATGAAGAAAAGTAAGAAAGAAAAAGAAAAGAAAATCCAAGGATTGGCAACAAGAATAAAAAAACAAATAATAAGGCTAGACACCAATAGCTTGGACCTTAGGACATATGCCTGTGGTGCTTCTTGTACTAGGATTTGCTTGGACAATTAGGTTCTGAGGAGTATTTTAAAACTTGGTAACTTGGATTAACTAATCCGGGATTACCAATCGAAAGTACATTATCAAGAGTAACCTAGTTACAAAGTATTTAGTGACCCAAAGAGGTGCTGGGCATCAACGTTCCTAAGAATAATTGTGAGCCAAGTGTCTGTAGTGAAGAGGTGTTGAGAAAAATTGAGCCAAAAGGCTGCTGCAACACTTAACACTGAGCTATCAGTGAGAAATAAGTTTCTAAGCAAAAGAAAGAAGGAAAAAGCTTACAGGGATCAATAAAAGAACAAGGCATTATAACAGCAACTCTAGTGAATCCTCAAAGAAACATTTCACATCTGTCAGCTAAGAATAATTGAGCTGCATCTTGTCTGCATAAAATCCCATAGCCCAAATTCTATTACCTGCTAAATAAGGACATAAATGTTTCTCTGTTTTATCTCATTTCTTCTCATGTTTAATGCTTGCTTGGGGACAAGCAAGGTTTAAGTTTGGTGTTGTGATGACAAGTCATCTTATGCTAGTTTCACAAGCATTTTTCATTAGTTTCATTAGGTTTTATGCACTTTCTTGCACAATAAGCAAGTGATTGGAGTGGATTTTCATGATTATTTTGAATCAATCAAATATAATTTATTTTACACAAAATCATAAGGTTTATGCTAGAATTAATTGATTTTATGAATGATGCAAAGACCTTGTAATTTTGGTGAGATTTGATTGGTTGTTTGGTTGCTTGTAGGTGAAGAAATGAAGGGAAAGGGGAAGCAAACAGTAAAGCGTTACGTTCAAAAAGGAAGCGCCACGCTTAATATCAAAACAAGGCTAGCGTTCACTTTAGAAGTGAGCGCCACGTTCACTTTAGAAGTGAGCGCCACGTTCACTTTTTCACCTTTTTCGTGGGTTTCAGATTTGGGGGAGGAAGCTCGTGCCATCCATACAAAGGCGCGCTCAAAATTTGAGCGTAGCGCTCACTAAGGCAGCGCGAATGAAGGCCATCCTACGCACCAAATGGTGCAGCGCTCAGCAATTGCGCACCAAGAGAGAGCGCTCAATAGGAGAGCGCTGGGCAAGGAAACTCGCGCACCAAGGGAGAGCGCTCAATGAGTGAGTGTAGCGCTCAATAAGGGAGCGCTAAGGGAGGCAACATGCGCACAAAAATTGGTGCACCAAAGGAGAGTGAACGTAGTTCTCAGGAAGTGAACTGAGCGCTCTACTAGAAGGAGAACCAAACACCCCTGACCCGATCTCATTCAAGGACAAACCAAAAAGCCCACTTCAAGTGTTAAATGATGGAAATAGAAAGTGTATAAATAGGAGCAATTTTGATTTGAGAGGGGGATGACCTTTACTTCACACTTCACTTTTTTCTTTTTACTCTCTTTTAATTTTCTTTTGAATTTGGGGAATTGGGGATTAGATCTAAGTTTTCTTTTTGTTTGTTCTTTCTTCTGCAACTTCTATTTTCTATTTTGGGTTTTGAACTCAGATTGAAGAACTCCACTACAATTCTTCATCTGAGAATCATCTTTTAATTTTCCCTTTTATAGTTCTAAGAATTGGAACTTGGATCTGAATCTTCTTTTCTGTTTTTATTTTATTTCTTCTGCAAGTTCTTCTTTACTTTTTGGTCAAGAGAGTAATTGAGATATAAATTTGCTTTCTGTTTTTGTTACTTCACTGAATTTGTCAATTTCTCTTTAGGATTTTAGAGTTGATCTAAGTTTTCTTGCTGTTTTGAGTCTTCTGCAAATTTCCATTTCTGTTTTGCTACTGAGATCCTGATCTGAATCTCTTAATCTCATAGTTCTCTGATTTACTTCAATTTACATTTTCCAGCTCAATTTTGAATCCCAGTACCCAAATCCCTTTATTCTTGATGCAATTTAAGTTTCCTGTCAATTTAGATTCAGCAATTTAAATTTCTTGCACTTTAAGTTTCAGTTGTTTACCTTTCTTGCACTTTAAGTTTCAGCTCTTTTACTTTCTTGCACTTTAAGTTTCTGCAATTTACTTCTTCTGCACTTTAAGATTCAGCCAATTTTTATTTTCCCTTTTATTCTCTTGCAATTTTACTTCTGTTAATCAAGTTTCACTCAAATCATCAACTATTCGCTTAACTAAATTCATCACCTAACTAAAGTTGCTCAATCCATCAATCCCTGTGGGATCGACCTCACTCTTGTGAGTTATTACTACTTGATGTGACTCGGTACACTTGCCGGTGAGTTTTGTGTGGAATCGTTTTTTCCTCATCAGTCTCACCACTAGTAGAAACTTCATTTATAGCTCTTGGATGGTTGTTTCTTTGTCTAACGTGTTGGGTGGACTCGGCCAAATCGGTGATCAATTGTCATGCCTCCTCCGCCATTCTATACTTTGTCAAGGAACCATTGCTTGAGGCATCCAAGAGGATCTTGTCTTGTGGTTTCATCCCTTGGCAATAATAGCTTATCAACACTAGAGTGTCAATCATATGGTGAAGGCATGAGTCAAGTAGTCTCCTGAACCTTTCCCAATACTCGTATAGAGTTTCCATTTCACCTTGGACAATGCATAAAATTTCTTTCCTCAATTTATTCGTCACCTCTGGAGGAAAGAATTATCTAAGAACTCCCTTCGAAGCAAATTCCAATCACTAACAACCTCATCAGGCAAAGTGTAGAACCACTCTTTGGCTCTTCCCTCTAAAGAGAAAGGGAAGGCAAACAACTAAATAGCAACCTCATCGGAACCCTCCTGCCTAGTTGTTGAACATACACCTTGAAAGTCTCTAAGGTGTCTAATAGGATCTTGGGCAGAGAGTCCATGAAACTTGGGTAGAAGATGAATCAAAGCGGTCTTGAGTTCAAAATTAGCGTTTAACTCCGGATGCTGCACTTGAAGTGGTTGAAGAACAAAGTCCGGAGCACCGGCTTCCTTAAGAGTAACTCTCCTTGGAGCGGCCATTGGTTTGGTACCTAGATTGATAGAAGAAGAATTAGTAGTATCGATGGAAGAATAGACGGTTTCCTCCTTAAATGATGTTTTCGATTCAACCTCGGAGAAGGTTGGTGAAATGGTAGAAACCCTTTCACCACCTCCAAAGGCTAACCGTCTTCTAGCTTAACTAAGATGTGAGATAGTTCTCTCAATTTCTGGATCAAAAGGGGCTAAGCTAGGATCCGGTAGTGAATGCGTCATTCAAAGAAAGAAGTATATAGCTCATGACAATAAGATGCACTAAATAAAAATCAATCCTAACTAACAATTGAACTAGCAAACAATAAAAAAAGAATGCAAGTATTCACATATCCACATATTTACACTAACCAACAACATGGCATACAATTGCAACTCCCCGGCAACGGCACCATTTTGATGAGCTATATTTTGTCGGTATAGAATTCTCCAATGGAATTATGTCGTGTGCATAGTCTAAACCAACAAGCTATAACGCATCAAAAAAAGAAAGTGTGTGTCCACAATTCAAATCAATAACCGAGAGTATTAGTCCAGAGTCGTTCTCCCTAGGAGTTGCCTTAGGATGCACATCATTGGTTAGGAATCTCTCAGTGTTGAGGTTGAATACCCGAAATATAAACTAGCTTGCATAAAAGTAATGAACAAATGACAATGAAACTAAGGGACACAAGAATTTGAATCAAGCAAGAGTGGATGACAATCAATCAATATAAAAGCCTTAATAATTCAAGTGTTTCCAATTACCTAACCCTTAAGCCAAGAGTGAAGAATTACTCCATAGCTATAATTGACATTTTATCAAGCATTTGATGAGCAATAATGAAAGACATCATGAAATTGGAGAAAGGAATCGAATTCAAGTTATCTATTGCAAACAATTGACAACAATCAAACAATTAACAACAATGAAAATGAAATTCCTCAATGCATTAATGGAAACCAAGGTAACAAGGTCTAGATCCAAGATCTACAATACTAGAACATCAAGAACACTAAATTGAGAATAGAAGAAGAGGATCTACAATCTAGAACAATGTAAAATTAAATCAAATTCAGATCTCACCAAAATATCCAAGCACAATTTGAATTGAGAAAGCCAAAAAAAACTATAGAGAAATTGGAGTTTCTCTCTCTAAAAATGTAACTTCCCAAAGTAACTAACTAGGCAAGTGTGTAAAAGATGTGTTCTCCTTCAATCCTTGGCTCTTTTAATCTTTTCCCGCCAGAATCCTACTCAGAATTGGGCCATGAGCTTCTCTGAAATCGCCAAGCACGTTTTCATTAAAGAGATCACGTGCGCGCGTCACGCATATGCGTCGATGGGCTTTTGCGATCCACGCGTACGCGTCAAGCATGCATATGTGTCAATGAGAATTCTCGCCAGCCATGCATATGCATCCCTTTTCGCGCGCCTATCCTAGACCCATCTTCCACGCGTGCGCGTCGATGTCTCTGCTCTAAAACTCCATTTTTCATGCTCCTTCCACTTATGCATGCTTCCTTTCCCTCTTCTAGACCATTCTTGCCCCTATAAGCTTTTAGATCACTTAACAAACATATCACGACATCGAATGGTAATAAAGGGAGATAAAAATATAGCTTATTTAGGGCCTAAAAAGCATGTTTTCAACCATTAAGCAAAATTGGGAAGGAAACACAAAACCATGCATTTTATACGGATAAGTGTGATAGAATGTTGATAAAATCATCTTAATTACGCATAAAATGTACCACGAAATAGTGGTGCATCAAATCTCCCCACACTTAAACAAAGCATGTCCTCATGCTAAAGATTGAAAGACCAAAGAACATAGGAGAAGGAGTTTATTGATATGCAATTCACCTAAATACATGCAACTAATACAAATGTATCTACCTACTTGGTTAAGGGTGAACCAACTTCCAAGAATATATATATATGTGTGTGTGTGTGTGTGTGTGTGTGTGTGTGTGTGTGTGTGTGTGTTCCCCTCTCCCTCCTTCACTCCCTCATCTTTTCATTCGAATACTTTTCTTCTATTCTCCTCTCATTCTCCTTCTTCATCTTCCTTTCTTCCTTTTTGCTCAAGGACGAGCAAAACTTTTAAGTTTGGTATGGAAGGAGCCTTGTTCTCTCATTGAAATTCGAACCCCATGGCTCAAAGAAGTGGAAAAACCGCTCCAAGAAACAAGAAAGAAGATGACCCAACAGTTGTCTTCAAACCTGTCAGATTCTACACTAAGCAACATGAAGAACATTATCACAAAATAATGAGTAAGAGGCCAGTAATCCCTGAGGCAAGATTCGAATTAGGAGAAGATGAATACTCAGAGATCCAAGAGCAAATTTGAAAGAGAGGCTGGGAGATTCTAGCCAATCCTGAGATCAATGTTGGAGTCAACATGATCCATGAATTCTATACAAATCTGTGGATGATAGATAAGCAAAAGAAAGATGGAACAGCATTCCATACTTTTCGCACCATGATCAGGGGGAAGATCCTCTATTTTCATCTTGATAGGGTAAGAGAGATCTTTAAATTACCCTTGCAAAAGGATGACCCTAATTCCTACAATAGAAAAGTGGTAGCTAATCCAAAGCTGGATCAAGTTCTAGAGGACATATGCCTACCTGGAACTCAACGGATTGAGGATGCAAAAGGCAATCCAAGCCAGGTGAAAATAATGGACCTCAAGCCAATTGCTAGAGGATGGCTAGACTTCATTGGGTATTCTATACTCCCTACTAGTAATCGCTTGGAAGTCACTCTTCCAAGAGTTGTGATGATTCACTGCATCATGATGGGGAATGAGGTAGAAGTTCACCAAATAATCCCTCGTGAGATGTACAAGTTTGCAAACAGGATGTCTACTCAAGCCAGGCTAGCCTATCCAAATCTTATCTTTCGCCTGTGCCAAGAGGTTAAAGTCATGATTCATGTAGACACATTTATTCCAGTGGAAAGCCCAATCACCAAGTAGGTATTGGAGAGCTCTAAAATACCAGAGGATCATCCCAAAAGGAAGGCACCTGAGCCTCCCCAAGAGATCCCTCTAATTGAATATTGGATCAGTTGAAAGCATCTGTGATGCAACTACAAACCACATTAGATTAACTAAGAGAGGAGCAGAAAGATCAGACTAGCATGATCTGCAAACTGGTCAAGGAACAAGAGAAGCAAGGGCGTGAGATAGAAGAGTTAAAGCGCCAAAAGCTCTCCCTTGAAGAGCCCAGTGCCCCCCAAGCTTAAGGTGGTTGAGTTCCACCCCCATATTTCTATTATTCTAATTCCTGTTTCTCATATTTAGGTTTAAATGATCACTAGTAGTATTTAAATCTTTATTTTTATTTTTCTGCCTTTTAATTTAAGAGATTGCATAAGCATTAGTAATAATTAAGTTTGATTTTCCAATTAGCTATAAAATATTCATCTTATCATCATTAAACATGAATAAAATAGTGATTTTTTTAGAAAAATTAGAGATGCATAAATTTATGAGTTATATAATAAGAATAGTTAATTATTTTGATGTGGTGGCATTGCTTTCGTTTTCTGAATGTATGAATGAACAGTGCATATTTGAATTGAAATTAAGAATGTTGGCTTCTAAAAGAATTATGAAAAAGGAGAAGTATTATTGGTAATCTAAAAAATCCAAAAATTGATTCTTGAAGCAAGAAAAAGCAGCAAAAAAAAGCAATCAAAGAAAAAAATATATATGCTTGCGAAAAAAAAAAGAAAAAAAAGAGAGAAATAAAAAGCAGAAAAAGCCAATAAGCTCTTTAAACCAAAAGGCAAGAGCAAAAAGCCAATAACCCTTTAAACCAAAAGGAAAGGGTAAAAGGATCCAAGGCTTTGAGCATCAATGGTTAGGAGGGCCTAAAAGAAACAAATCTTAGCCTAAGCACACCAAAAGAACAGTGTCCCTAACTATATGCTTGTGGTGTGAAGGTGTCAAGTGAAAAGATTGAAAATGAGCAGTTAAAGTCGTGATCCAAAGCAAAAAGAGTGTGCTTAAGAACTCTGGACACATATCTGGGGATTCTAGCAAAGCTGAATCACAATCTGAAAGGGTTCACCCAGTTAAGTGTTTGTGGCATTTATGTATCCGGTGGTAATATTGGAAAACAAAGTGTTTAGGGCCACGGCCAAGACTCTAAAATTTGTGTTCAAGAATAAAAAATAACTGAACTAGGAAAGTCAATAATATCATCTGGATTCTAAGTTCCTAAAGAGACCAACACTTCTGAGTTTCATTGGATAGTGAGATGCCAAAACTATTCAGAAGCAAAAATCTACTAAGTCCTGCTCATTTAATTGAAATTGAGCTTCATTGAAAACTCTAAAGTTTATTGTATCTTACTCTTCTTTTTATCCTACTTTGTTTTTAGTTGTTTGGGGTGATGAGTGGACATTTTATACGCTTTTTGTCATCATTTTCATATTGTTTTTAGCATGTTTCATTTAAGTTTTATTATATTTTTATAGGTTTTAGTGAAAAATTCACATTTTTGGATTCTACTTTGAGATTGTATGTTTTTGTGCAATTTCAGGTATTTTCTGGCTGAAATTGAGGAGCTGGAGCAAAAGTCTAATTTAGAGGCAGAGAAAGCACTACAGATGCTGTCAGGATCTGACCTCCTTGCACTCGAAAGAGCTTTTTGGGCGCTATCAAAACCCAAATGGAGCTTTCTCAACGGCTATGAAAAGGTAACATTCAAGGCTTTCCAGCAATGCATAATAGTCCATACTTTGCTTTAGAATTAAAGGCCCAAAACTGGCGTTCAACGCCAGCCTCTAGCCCTATTCTAGCGTCTAACGCCCACAAGGAGGAGACCAGTGTCCAACGCCCAAAAGGGGATCCTTGGCCAGCGTTCAACGCCCCTAGGGAGTCCTAGCACGTGGAAGACACTAAAACTCAGCCCAAACACTCACCAAGTGGGCCCCAGAAATGGATTTTTGCACTAAAAGACTGATTTACCCTTCTTATGTAATCTTTAGTCATTAGCTTAGTATTTAAAGGAGAAGATCACTTTTTGTTAAGGACTTTTGACACTTTACGCATTTCACATTGTATTTTCCATCGGTATGAGCCACTAAACCTCCTAGGTTAAGGTTAGGAGCTCTGCTGAGTTTTATGGATTAATAAAAGTATTACTATTCTATCTCAATTCGTGTTTGATTCTCTACTCTAAGATGTATCTTCGTTCTTCAACCTTATGAATGAGTTGAACCAGCACAAGGTAATCTCTACTCTACATAGGTTCAGTGAGCGTCTTTCATCGGATATCAATGAACCACTAGCTTGATTATACATCTCTTAGACGGTAAAGGCTAGAACCAAAGGCGCAGCATTCTCTGATACGGAAGATTCAACCTTGTTTGTGGCATTTTGAGTAGGATCATCAAGGGAAATGGACTGCAGGAGCTTGATGAGAGGATAATTTATACGCTTTTTGGCATTGTTTTTAGTATGTTTTTAGTAGGATCTAGTTACTTTTAGGGATGTTTTCATTAGTTTTTATGTTAAATTCACATTTCTGGACTTTACTATGAGTTTGAGTATTTTTCTGTGATTTCAGGTATTTTCTGACTGAAATTGAGGGACTTGAGCAGAAATCAGATTCAGAGGTTGAAAAAGGACTACGGATGCTGTTGGATTCTGACCTCCCTGCACTCAAAGTGGATTTTCTGGAGCTACAGAACTCGAAATGGCGCGCTTCCAATTGCTTTGGAAAGTAGACATCCAGGGCTTTCCAGCAATATATAATAGTCCATACTTTGGCCAAGAATAGACGACGTAAACTGGCGTTTAACGCCAGCCTTCTGCCCAAATCTGGCGTCCAGCGCCAGAAAAGGATCCAAAACCAGAGTTGAACGCCCAAACTGGCACAGAAACTGGCGTTCAACTCCACAAATGGCCTCTGCACGTGCTACACTTAAGCTCAGCCCAAACACACACCAAGTGGGCCCAGGAAGTGGATTTATGCATCAATTACTCACTCATGTAAACCCTAGTGACTAGTTTATTATAAATAGGACCTCTTACTATTGTATTAGACGTCTTTTTGACCATCTTTGGTCTCAGTTTTAATCCATTGTTCATCTTTGGATTATCTTTTGATCTATTGATCATGTTTTGGGGGCTGGCCATCTCGGCCATGCCTGGACCTTTCACTTATGTATTTTCACGGTAGAGTTTCTACACTCCATAGATTAAGGTGTGGAGCTCTGCTGTCCCTCAAAGATTAATGCAAAGTACTACTGTTTTCTATTCAATTCTTCTTATTTCGCTTCTAAGATATCCATTCGCACCCAAGAACGTGATGAAGGTGATGATTATGTGTGACGCTCATCATCCTTCTCCCTTATGAACGCGTGTCTGACAAACACTTCTGTTCTACATGAAATAAGCTAGAATGAGTATCTCTTAGATCTCCTAACCAGAATCTTCGTGGCGTAAGCTAGAATGATGGCGGCATTCAAGAGAATCCGGAAGGTCTAAACCTTGTCTGTGGTATTCCGAGTAGGATTCAATGATTGAATGACTGTGACGAGCTCCGAACTCGCGATTGCAGGGCGTTAGTGACAGACGCAAAAGGATAGTAAATCCTATTCCGGCATGATCGAGAACCGACAGATGAATAGCCGTGCCGTGACAGGGTGCGTGAGCATATTATTCACTGAGAGGATAAGATGAAGCCATTGGCAAGGGTGATGCCTCCAGACGATTAGCCGTGCCGTGACAGGGCATTGGATCATTTTCCCGAGAGATGACCGAAAGTAGCCATTGACAGTGGTGATGTATCACATAAAGCCAGCCATGGAAAGGAGTAAGACTGATTGGATGAAGATAGCAGGAAAGCAGAGGTTCAGAGGAACGAAAAGCATCTCCATTCGCTTATCTGAAATTCCTACCAATGATTTACATAAGTATCTCTATCCCTATTTCATTATATAATATTCGAAAACACCATTATCACTTTATAGCTGCCTGACTGAGATTTACAAGGTGACCATAGCTTGCTTCATACCAACAATCTCCGTGGGATTCGACCCTTACTCACGTAAGGTATTACTTGGACGACCCAGTGCACTTGCTGGTTAGTTGTATCGAAGTTGTGACAAATTATGAGTGTGTAATCACGATTATGCGCACCAAGTTGCTCACGTTGCCAGGGATTGTTCGAGCCTGGACATCACAATTTCGTGCACCAAGTTTTTGGCGCCGTTGCCGGGGATTGTTCGAGTTTGGACAACTGACGGTTCATCCTGTTGCTCAGATTAGGTAATTTTCTTTTTATTTTATTTTCAAAAATTTTTTTCAAAAATCTTTCAAAATTTTCTCCTTTGTTTTCGAAAAAAAAAATGTTTTCAAAAAAAAAAAAAAAAATTTATTCAAAATTTTTAAAGAATGAATTCTAGTGTTTCATGAAGCATATGAAGCCTGGCTGGCTGTAAAGCCATGTCTAAATTTCTTGTGGACTGAGGCTTCCAACCATCAGCTCTTATACGACTGTAGGGTATGTCAGGCATGTCATGTCTGAATTACATGCTAAAGCTTGGCTGGCCATTGGCCATGTCTAGTGTTTTGGACCGGAGCTTTCATTGAAAGCTTGGCTGGCTAGTGAGCCATATCTAATTCCAGGACTGAAGCTTTAGACTAAGAATGCAAGATTCCTGGAATTCATATTAAAAATTTTGGAATCCTTATTTTCCTTTTTCAATTAATTTTCGAAAATTCAAAAAAAAAATTAGAAAATCATAAAAATCAAAAATATTTTTGTGTTTCTTGTTTGAGTCTTGAGTCACATTATAAGTTTGGTGTCACTTGCATATGCATCTTGCATTTTTTTCGAAAATATCATGCATCCATAGTGTTCTTCATGATCTTCAAGTTGTTCTTGGTAAGTCTTCTTGTTTGATCTTGATGATTTTTTGTTTTGTGTCTTTTCATGTTTTTCATATGCATTCTTGAATTCTTAGTGTCTAAGCATTAAAGAATTCTAAGTTTGGTGTCTTGCATGTTTTCTTTGCACTAAAAATTTTTCAAAATTGTGTCTATGATGTTCATCTTGACATTCAAAGTGTTCTTGGTGTTCATCTTGACATTCATAGCATTCTTGCATGCATCACATGTTTTGATCTAAAAATTTCATGCATTGCATCTTTTTAGTGTTTTTCCCTCTCATCATAAAAATTCAAAAATCAAAATTATATCTTTCCCTTTTTCTCTCATCAAATTCGAAAATTTGGATTGACCTTTTCAAAAATTTTTAAAATTAAGTTGTTTCTTATGAGTCAAATCAAATTTTCAATTTGAAAATCTTATCTTTTTCAAAATCTTTTTCAAAAATCAAATCTTTTTCAAAATTCTTAGTTATTTTCGAAAATTAAAAAAAATATATTTTTCAAAAATTTTTTTCTTATTTTTATATCAAATTTTCGAAAATAACATAATCAATTAATGTTTTGATTCAAAAATTTGAAGTTTGTTACTTGCTTGTTAAGAAAGTTTCAAACTTTAAGTTCTAGAATCATATCTTGTGATTTCTTATGAATCAAGTCATTAATTGTGATTTTAAAAATCAAATCTTTTTTTCAAAAACTAATTTTTATCATATCTTTTCAAAAATATCTTCTTATCTTATCTTTTTCAAAAATATCTTTTCAAAATATCTTTCCTAACCTCCTAACTTCCTATCTTTTCAAAATTTGTTTCAACTAACTAACTAACTTTTTGTTTGTTTCTTAACTTTTTCAAAACTACCTAACTAACTCTCTCTCTCTAATTTTCGAAAATATCTCCCCTCTTTTTCAAAAATTTCTTTTTAATTAACTAATTATTTTTATTTTTTATTTTTGATTTCAAAAATTTTCGAAAATTACTAACATTTTTCAAAAACCATTTTCAAAAATCACTAACTCCTTTTCAAAAATTTTCGAAAATTCCCTCCTTCTCTCTCATCTTATTCTATTTATTTATTTATCTACTAACATCTCTCCCTCACATCATCACCAAATTCGAACCCCCTCTTCTATCTGTGTTCGAATTTCTTCCTCTTTTCTTCTACTCACATAAGGGAACCTCTATACTGTGGTAAAGAGAATCTCTATTATTATTATTATTATTATTATTCTGTGCCCTCTTCTTTGTCATATGAGCAGGAGCAAGGATAAGAACATTCTTGTGGAAGCAGATCCAGAACCTGAAAGGACTCTGAAGAAAAAATTAAGAGAAGCTAAAATACAACAATCCAGAGATAACCTTTCAGAAATTTTCGAACAGGAGAAGGAGATGGCAGCCGAAAATAATAATAATGTAAGGAAGATGCTTGG
This sequence comes from Arachis ipaensis, assembly GCF_059453495.1. Classification (NCBI taxonomy): domain Eukaryota; kingdom Viridiplantae; phylum Streptophyta; class Magnoliopsida; order Fabales; family Fabaceae; genus Arachis; species Arachis ipaensis. The sequence continues at coordinate 119,878,074 of NC_142443.1, read as the reverse complement.
TGACTTTACTGCACCTAATTCCAATTTACATGGAAGAAGCATCTCCATTCCTGCCATTGGAACAAACAACTTTGAGCTGAAACCTCAGTTAGTTTCTCTGATGCAGCAGAACTGCAAGTTTCATGGACTTCCATCTGAAGATCCTTTTCAGTTCTTAACTGAATTCTTGCATATATGTGATACTGTTAAGACTAATGGAGTAGATCCTGAAGTCTACAGGCTCATGCTTTTCCCTTTTGCTGTAAGAGACAGAGCTAGATTATGGTTGGATTCTCAACCAAAAGACAGCCTGAACTCTTGGGATAAGCTGGTCACGGCTTTCTTAGCCAAGTACTTTCCTCCTCAAAAGCTGAGCAAGCTTAGAGCTGATGTTCAAACCTTTAGACAGAAAGAAGGTGAATCCCTCTATGAAGCTTGGAAAAGATACAAACAGTTGACCAAAAAGTGTCCTTCTGACATGCTTTCAGAATGGACCATCCTGGATATATTCTATGATGGTTTATCTGAGTTATCAAAGATGTCATTGGATACCTCTGCAGGTGGATCCATTCACCTAAAGAAAATGCCTGCAGAAGCTCAAGAACTCATTGACATGGTTGCTAATAACCAGTTCATGTACACTTCTGAAAGGAATCCTGTGAGTAATGAGACGCCTATGAAGAAGGGAGTTCTTGAGGTTGATACTCTGAATGCCATATTGGCTCAGAATAAAATATTGACTCAGCAAGTCAATATGATCTCTCAGAGTCTGCATGGAATGCAAACTGCATCCAACAGTACTCAAGAGGCATCTTCTGAAGAAGAAGCTTATGATCCTGAGAACCCTGCAATAGCAGAGGTAAATTACTTAGGTGAACCTTACGGAAACACCTATAACTCAACATGGAGAAATCATCCAAATTTCTCATGGAAGGATCAAAAGCCTCAACAAGGCTTTAATAATGGTGGAAGAAACAGGTTTAGCAATAGCAAACCTTTTCCATCATCCACTCAGCAACAGACAGAGAACTCTGAACAAAATGCTTCTAATTTAGCAAATCTAGTCTCTGATCTATCTGAGGCCACTGTAAGTTTCATGAATGAAACAAGGTCTTCCATTAGAAATCTGGAAGCACAAGTGGGCCAGCTGAGTAAAAGGATCACTGAAATCCCTCCAAGTACACTCCCAAGCAATACAGAAGAGAACCCAAAAGGAGAGTGCAAGGCCATTGACATAAGCGCCATGGCCGAACCTGTAAGGGAAGGAGAGGACGTGAATCCTCAGGAGGAAGACCTCCTGGGACATCCAGTGATCAATAAGGAGCTTCCCTCTGAGGAACCAAAGGACTCTGAGGCTCATCTAGAGACCATAGAGATCCCATTGAACCTCCTTATGCCCTTCATGAGCTCTGATGAGTATTCCTCTTCTGAAGAGAATGAGGATGTTACTGAAGAGCAAACTGCCAAGTTTCTTGGTGCAATCATGAAGTTGAATGCCAAATTATTTGGCATTGATACTTGGGAAGTTGAACCTCCCTTGTTCATCAATGAACTAAGTGATCTGGATCAACTGACATTACCTCAGAAGAGACAGGATCCTGGAAAGTTCATAATACCATGTACTTAGGCACTATGATCTTTAAAGCTCCGTGTGACCTTGGTTCAGGAATAAACCTCATGCCCCTCTCTGTAATAGAGAAACTGGGAATCTATGGGGTGCAAGCTGCTAAAATCTCACTAGAGATGGCAGACAGCTCAAGAAAACAGGCTTATGGACAAGTAGAAGATGTATTAGTAAAGGTTGAGGGCCTTTACATACCTACTGATTTCATAGTCTTGGATACTGGAAAGGAAGAGGATGAATCCATCATCCTAGGAAGACCTTTCCTGGCCACTGCAAGAGCTGTAATTGATGTTGACAGAGGTGAAATAGTCCTTCAATGGAATGAGGACTCCCTTGTGTTTAAAACTCAAGGATCCCCCTCTGCAACCATGAAGAGGAAGCATGAAAAGCTTCTCTCCAAGCAGAGTCAACCAGAGCCCCCACAGTCAAACTCTAAGTTTGGTGTTGGAGAGTCTCAACAAAGCTCTGCACATCTGTGAGGCTCCATGAGAGCCCACTGTCAAGCTATTGACATTAAAGAAGCGCTTGTTGGGAGGCAACCCAATGTTTATCTAATTCTTATTTTTATTGTTTTTCATGTTTTCTTAGGTTCATGATCATGTGGAGTCACAAAATAAATATAAAAATTGAAAACGGAATCAAAAACAGCAGAAGAAAAATCACACCCTGGAGGAGCATCTGTCTGGCGTTCAGCGCCAGAACAGAGCATGGTTCTGGCGCTGAACGCCCAAAATGGGCAGCTTCTGGGCGCTGAACGCCAAGAACAGGCATGGTTCTGGCGTTCAACGCCAGAAATGGCACACAAATGGGCGTTGAACGCCCAAAATGGCCACCAACCTGGCGCTGAACGCCCAGAGTTGGGTACAAAGGCATTTTTACATGCCTAATAGGTGCAGGGATGTAAATCCTTGAACACCTCAGGATCTGTGGACCCCACAGGATCCACTCAGGATCTGTGGACCCCACAGGATCCCCACCTACCTCCACTCACTTCTTCTCACCACTCTCTTTCACACAACCCCATAAACACTCTTCCCTAAAAACCCCTCACTAATCACCTCAATCTCTCTTCCCCACTAAACCTTCACCACTCACATCCACCCACTCTTCCCAATAAACCTACCTCATAAACTCCACCTACCTTCAAAATTCAAAACCAATTTCCCACCCAAACCCACCCATATGGCCGAACTTTAACCCCCCTTCCTTCCCTATATAAAGACCTCCATTCTTCATCAAATTCATACAACACACCCCTCTACACCCTTCTTGGCCGAAACCACATCTCCCTCTCCCTCTCCATCTTTCTTCTTCTTCTTCTTCTATTCTTTTGTTTATTGCTCGAGGGCGAGCAATATTCTAAGTTTGGTGTGGTAAAAGCATAGCTTTTTTGTTTTTCCATTACCATTGATGGCATCTAAGACCGGAGAATCCTCTAGAAGAGGGAAAGGGAAGACAAAAGCTTCCACATCCGAGTCATGGGAGATGGAAAGGTTCATCTCCAAAGCCCATCAAGACCACTTCTATGATGTTGTGGCCAAGAAGAAGGTGATCCCTGAGGTCCCTTTTAAACTCAAAAGAAATGAGTATCCGGAGATCCGACATGAAATTCAAAGAAGAGGTTGGGAAGTTCTAACAAATCCCATCCAACAAGTCGGCATCCTAATGGTTCAAGAGTTCTATGCCAATGCATGGATCACCAAGAACCATGATCAAAGTAAGAACCCGGATCCAAAGAATTATGTTACAATGGTTCGGGGGAAATACTTAGATTTTAGTCCGGAAAATGTAAGGTTGGCGTTCAACTTGCCATACATGGAAGAGAACGCACGCCCCTACACAAGGAGAGTCAACTTTGATCAAAGGTTGGACCAAGTCCTTATGGACATATGTGTAGAAGGAGCTCAATGGAAGATTGACTCCAAAGGCAAGCCGGTTCAACTAAGAAGATTGGACCTCAAGCCTATAGCTAGAGGATGGTTGGAGTTCATTCAATGCTCAATCATTCCCACTAGCAACCGGTCTGAAGTTACTATAGACCGGGCCATCATGATCCATAGCATCATGATTGGAGAAGAGGTGGAAGTTCATGAGATTATATCTCAAGAACTCTACAAGGTGGCTGACAAGTCCTCCACTATGGCAAGGTTAGCCTTCCCTCACCTCATTTGCCATCTATGTTACTCAGCTGGAGCTTTCATAGAAGGAGACATTCCTATTAAGGAAGAGAAGCCCATCACTAAGAAGAAGATGGAGCAAGCAAGAGAGTCCAATCATGGAGCTCAAGAGGCGCAAGAAGCTCATTTCCATGAGATCCCGGAGATGCCTCAAATGCACTTTCCTCCACAAAATTATTGGGAGGAAATCAACACCTCCCTAGGAGAATTGAGTTCCAATATGGGACAACTAAGGGTGGAACATCAAGAGCACTCCATCATGCTTCATGAAATAAGAGAAGATCAAAAAGCAATGAGGGAGGAGCAACAAAGACAAGGAAGAGACATAGAAGAACTCAAGGACATCATTGGTTCCTCAAGAAGGAAACGCCACCATCACTAAGGTGGATTCATTCCTTGTTCTTGCTTTCTCTGTTTTTCGTTTTCTATATTATGTGCTTATCTATGTTTGTGCCTTCATTACATGATCATTAGTAGTTAGTAACTTTGTCCTAAAGATATGAATGTCCTATGAATCCATCACCTCTCTTAAATGAAAAATGTTTTAATTCAAAAGAACAAGAAGTACATGAGTTTCGAATTTATCCTTGAACTTAGCTTAATTATATTGATGTGGTGACAATGCTTCTTGTTTTCTGAATGAATGCTTGAACAGTGCATATGTCTTTTGAAGTTGTTGTTTAAGAATGTTAAATATGTTGGCTCTTGAAAGAATGATGACTAGGAGACATGTTATTTGATAATCTGAAAAATCATAAAAATGATTCTTGAAGCAAGAAAAAGCAGCAAAGAACAAAGCTTGCAGAAAAAAAAAATAATATAGGCTAAAAAAAATTTAGAAAGAAAAATAAAAAGCAAGCAGAAAAAGCCAATAAACCTTAAAACCAAAAGGCAAGGGCAAATAAAAAGGATCCCAAGACTTTGAGCATCAGTGGATAGGAGGACCTAAAGGAATAAAATCCTGGTCTAAGCGGCTAAACCAAGCTGTCCCTAACCATGTGCTTGTGGCGTGTAGGTGTCAAGTGAAAACTTGAGACTGAGCGGTTAAAGTCAAGGTCCAAAGCAAAAGAAGAGTGTGCTTAAGAACCCTGGACACCTCTAATTGGGGACTTTAGCAAAGCTGAGTCACAATCTGAAAAGGTTCACCCAATTATATGTCTGTGGCATTTATGTATCCGGTGGTAATACTGGAAAACAAAGTGCTTAGGGCCACGGCCAAGACTCATAAAGAAGCTGTGTTCAAGAATCATCATACTGAACTAGGAGAGTCAATAACACTATTCGAAATCTGAAGTTCCTATAGATGCCAATCATTCTAAACTTCAATGGATAAAGTGAGATGCCAAAACTATTCAAGAGGCAAAAAGCTATAAGTCCCGCTCATATGATTGAAGCTCTGTTTCATTGATAGTTTGGAATTTATAGTATATTCTCTTCTTTTTATCCTATTTGATTTTCAGTTGCTTGGGGACAAGCAACAATTTAAGTTTGGTGTTGTGATGAGAGGATAATTTATACGCTTTTTGGCATTGTTTTTAGTATGTTTTTAGTAGGATCTAGTTACTTTTAGGGATGTTTTCATTAGTTTTTATGTTAAATTCATATTTCTGGACTTTACTATGAGTTTGTGTGTTTTTCTGTGATTTCAGGTATTTTCTGACTGAAATTGAGGGACTTGAGCAGAAATCAGATTCAGAGGTTGAAAAAGGACTACTGATGCTGTTGGATTCTGACCTCCTTGCACTCAAAGTGGATTTTCTAGAGCTACAGAACTCGAAATGGCGCGCTTCCAATTGCGTTGGAAAGTAGACATCCAGGGCTTTCCAGCAATATATAATAGTCCATACTTTGGCCAAGAATAGATGACGTAAACTGGCGTTCAACGCCAGCCTTCTGCCCAAATCTAGCGTCCAGCGCCAGAAAAGGATCCAAAACCAGAGTTGAACGCCCAAACTGGCACAGAAACTGGCGTTCAACTCCACAAATGGCCTCTGCACGTGCTACACTTAAGCTCAGCCCAAACACACACCAAGTGGGCCCAGGAAGTGGATTTATGCATCAATTACTCACTCATGTAAACCCTAGTGACTAGTTTATTATAAATAGGACCTCTTACTATTGTATTAGACGTCTTTTTGACCATCTTTGGTCTCAGTTTTAATCCATTGTTCATCTTTGGATTATCTTTTGATCTATTGATCACGTTTTGGGGGCTGGCCATCTCGGCCATGCCTGGACCTTTCACTTATGTATTTTCACGGTAGAGTTTCTACACTCCATAGATTAAGGTGTGGAGCTCTGCTGTCCCTCAAAGATTAATGCAAAGTACTACTGTTTTCTATTCAATTCTTCTTATTTCGCTTCTAAGATATCCATTCGCACCCAAGAACGTGATGAAGGTGATGATTATGTGTGACGCTCATCATCCTTCTCCCTTATGAACGCATGTCTGACAAACACTTCTGTTCTACATGAAATAAGCTAGAATGAGTATCTCTTAGATCTCCTAACCAGAATCTTCGTGGCGTAAGCTAGAATGATGGCGGCATTCAAGAGAATCCGGAAGGTCTAAACCTTGTCTGTGGTATTCCGAGTAGGATTCAATGATTGAATGACTGTGACGAGCTCCGAACTCGCGATTGCAGGGCGTTAGTGACAGACGCAAAAGGATAGTAAATCCTATTTCGACATGATCGAGAACCGACAGATGAATAGCCGTGCCGTGACAGGGTGCGTGAGCATATTATTCACTGAGAGGATAAGATGAAGCCATTGGCAAGGGTGATGCCTCCAGACGATTAGCCGTGCCGTGACAGGGCATTGGATCATTTTCCCGAGAGATGACCGAAAGTAGCCATTGACAGTGGTGATGTATCACATAAAGCCAGCCATGGAAAGGAGTAAGACTGATTGGATGAAGATAGCAGGAAAGCAGAGGTTCAGAGGAATGAAAAGCATCTCCATTCGCTTATCTGAAATTCCTACCAATGATTTACATAAGTATCTCTATCCCTATTTCATTATATAATATTCGAAAACACCATTATCACTTTATAGCTGCCTGACTGAGATTTACAAGGTGACCATAGCTTGCTTCATACCAACAATCTCCGTGGGATTCGACCCTTACTCACGTAAGGTATTACTTGGACGACCCAGTGCACTTGCTGGTTAGTTGTATCGAAGTTGTGACAAATTATGAGTGTGTAATCACGATTATGCGCACCAAGTTGCTCACGTTGCCAGGGATTGTTCGAGTCTGGACATCACAATTTCGTGCACCAGAGCTTCACCCTCAATTAGACTGGATGCGCACTAACCCTGGTGTTCAGCCTAGAGGAAGATTGGCGACCTCTCAAGAAAGGTGTTGATCACTTACAGCCTGCTATAGAAGAAATCATTCACAGTTGGCATAGACAATGAGAGCGAATTATCTAGAAGAACAAAGCATTTCTGAGCCCTTAACCATCTTCTTATCATTGCATTCACCATCAACCGAGTAACGTTATTTTTATTTTACTTTTATGCGCTTTAAGCAAACAAACAACTTTTCTATCCACCTGACTAAGATCTACAAGATAACCACAGCTTGATTCAAGCCAACAATCCTCGTGGGATCAACCCTGACTCACTCAGGTATTACTTGGACGACCCAGTGCACTTGCTGGTTCAATTATGCGAAGTGTAATTCCGCGCACCACCTTGTTCTATTGAGTGACGTGCCGCACGCCAAGACCCGGCGTTGCACGCTGGGCCAAGTTTCCAGAAGACTATTTCAAAGATCCCACTTTGAGTTCCAGGGACCAGAAGAAAGGGCATTAAATGCCACACCTGGGCATGTCACACACCAAAAAAGTAAGGTTGGCGTTCAACACGCCAAGGAGGCTTGCTCCAGGAAAGGATGCTCCCTGCATGCAAAGCGTGACATTTCATAGGAAAAGCATGTCAATTGGCCCAATTTTCATAATTAATCCTTTTTGCCACTCCAAGCCCATTCATAATGCAATTTGGGACCACTAAAGCTTTAAAGAAAAGATACAAAGTTGAAGAATTAATACAGAAGATTAGATTTGATTTATTTTGTTTCTTTTGAATTTAAGTTTGAATTTAATAAATTAGGTTTTGTTTTGTTAGTATATAAGGATCCTAAAAACACTTTGAGAAGGATCATCAGACCCCTTGGCCATTTTGAATACTTTGTTTGTGATTTTGAAGCATGAGTTACTAACCTCCTTGGCTAAGGTTAGGAGCTTTGTTCATCTTTTTATGGATTATTAATCTATGTATTTATTTTATATGAGGTTTATGCTTTGATTTAATTCATGATTGAGTTTTCATTCTTCATCCCTAAAGATTTAGCATTGTTGGAAGACATTCTAACTCCGTCTTGGATTTTAAATATTGTTTTGGAAAACATTAATATTTGAATTAGCTGAAAACTCTTTCACACTACTTTTTTATTACACTGGGAATAGGTTCAAAAAGTGTGCGACACTTTGTGAGTTTTAATTGTTAGGACTAGCTTGAATACGTGACATATAATTCAACCTAAAGACTACTTTTAAATCTTTCTTGAAATTGAATCAAAATTGTGCTTCATCTCTTTTTCTTAAGTAATTGACTAAGGAATTAGCTGTTAATTAAGTTAAAGAGAAATTAAATTACCAAGAAATTGGAATTTGATTATTTATGATTTGTCGTGATTAATCTTTACATACCTCATCTAAATAAACACAAGGATTGTTTTCCTAAGGACTGAACATCTCTGACAGCTTAACTATCTTTATCATCTTACTTTCTCAACCAAGTTTTTTTGTTTTTCTTAAATGTTCTGTTTTCATGCTATTTAGTATTGAAATACTTATTCTTGATTGTCTTACTAGAATAGTTAATTGACCATTGTTTGCTTGATCCATTAATCCTCGTGGGATTAACCCTCACTCACCTGAAGTATTACTTGATATGACCTGGTGCACTTGCCGGTGTTTTGTGGTTTATAAATCCGCATCACAATTCGAAATTAAGACCTGTTCCTTAATAATGGCAGTTTTTCAACACTTGGATTTTTGCTCTTGATGGATCCAAGCTATAATCAATTCACCATGCTTCTGCCAAGCGCTCTGCAATTAACTCAAGCATCCAAATTCACACCAATATCAACCAAGCATCCAAGCTCTCAACAATTAAGCTATTCACAACAAAATTTACAATTTTCTCAACCTATGGTTTTTACTTAAAATTAGGGATAATAAAGGAATTAGTCTTCCTTACCTTAACCCACTAAAATTAGTTATGAAAACCACCAAGAACACAAGCTAGAGAACTCCTATAAATCAAAATCCCCAAAAATCCTTAATACCCAAGCTTAAAATGTGAATTTAGACTTGAATGAGAAACTAGAGCTGGGACTATGAATTACTCACTAAACTAATCAAATAGAATTGAAGAGGAGGAGGTAAGCTTTGCGTGGCCACAAACGGCTCATCAATCGGCGCTCCGAAGCAAAATTTATAGCCAAATGAAGATGATAGAGTTAGGGTTTTGGCTCTCCCTTCTCTCTTCTCTTCTTCAATTCGTGGCTCTCTCTCAAAATGAAGAGAATGAGCTGAAATTTGTTAAGTTTATGGGTTATATATACTTGGACTTGGTCCCAAGTGTGGCCCAACTCAAGTTCTTAGCCCTTTGGCCTAACTTTGGGCCAAAACCTTTAAGATAAGTGATCAGGCTTTCATTCTAAATACTTTTTCCTTATTATTTTCACATTTTCAATTTTTCTCACTCATAGTACCAGACAGATTTAAGTCGGTACAGTAAATTTTAACGTTGGTACTCATTTTTCTGCAGTTGATAATATTTTTGCACTCAATTTTATTTTTTAAATTAAATTCTCACTGCCATTTTTCCTAAATTATAAATATTAAATTCATAATCCCTTTTGCTCTCATTTAATTCATTTATTAATTTTAATTAATTATTTATCATTTACTTGGATTTTATATCCTACCCACCTTAATAAAAAATTTGTCCTCAAAATTTTGATCACTAAAAGGAAACAGGTGAGAACAGTGATTCTTTACCTCAATCTCCTAATTTATCAATCCTCTACTGACCTTTGGATGCAGCAAACTACAAATTCCAACCAATTATGTCTATCTATACTAACAACACATCCTAAACCATATCTCCTTTACATTATAATAGCCCTAAAGCCATCAAGTCACCACGTACTTGTCATCATCAGGTTCCGACCATCAAGGACTACACCTCCTTAAACTTCCAAATATTCAACATACTTTGGTACCAATGCAATGCCTTTAAATTCATATTCAAGAATTATAAATCCCCTTGTTAAAAGAGTAACTTCTTCAAATCACATTTGGCAGGGTCCAAAGGTTATACTAGAGTTTTCAGACTCAGCTTTAGATTCAATCACAAGGGGCCCGTCTACTTTCATCTCAATATGTATATTCAAGTATTGGAACTTAAAGGCTATATACTTTCACCATATTGATGCTCCAACCCGCTTTTGCTGCATCACTTTAATTGTTAGTCACTAAGAATCTAATTATTCATCCATGTCATACTCTATTATCAGATCACAAAAACATATAGCTCACTTTAAAGCGTTCTCAAACTGACCCAAATAATTCTTAGGTTCATCCTATGACTTAAATCACAAGTTAAGGCCTTAGTACATCTCTAGGTTTAAATCAAAATCTCATTCCTCGAAGGTAGAGTTCTTCTTACCACAAGATTGTGTCTTTGATGGTAAGGTTCTTTAGGATTTTCTTAACTTAGGACTATGATGAGCTATGATTTTCTAAAAGATTTAGCAATGGTCTCCTTGCATTAGAAATTCAAGAACATGACTCCTCCTTGGATGACTTCTCATAGCCAAATCATCAAAGGAGAGGAAATGTGTGTTTTTTTCTTAGAACCTTGATGATACGAAGATAAGGAAGAAGGTGAATATATGGGGATGATCTTGGCTCTATGGAAGTTCATAAAGTGGAATTGGTGTTCTTGAATTTTTTGTGAAGAACAAGATGATGTTCATGAGTGTTTGCAATTTCTTCATTTTTTTTTGTTTTAACTTGATTGAAAGAATGATTTTGTTGTGTGATGGTAGGATGTGGAGGAGGGAAATCTATGGCTTGTAAAGGGAGAAGCAAGGCAAGTGCTTGTTGAATAAGCCTCCACACATCCTATCTTACTTCTCCCAATGACATCCAATGATCATGTAAGTAATGTGCTTGACACATAACTTGGTGATCATTAATAAGAGTGAACGGAGGGAGAAGGGAGAGAAAAGAACTGGTTTGGTGGAGAGAGAGTGGAGTTAGTTTGGTTCAAACTTGGTTAGATTTTAATTAAGCTAGTTACTTCGGTTTTTTATTTTTTTCTGGATAATCTTCATATTAGCTTCATGATTTTGGTTAACATATGATGGAAGTGTATTCTAGGCTAAATTTCTAAAAAAAAAGAGTGAAAAAGAACAATAACAAATTAATGACTAAACGTATTATTACTGGTTCAAACTGTGTCAGTTTAAATGACTAAAATGACCGGTATCTGAGGTATTGGTGGCAAAGAGTATCCCAACTCCAAAACATGTTTATAATACTTTACTAAAGCTAAACTTTTCAAGAAAACTAGTAGTAAAGTTTTTCATATATGAATTTAGACTCAGCAGCCGAAATTCATTGTTATTGGTACGTTTTTCGGCTTTTAATAGGCTTTCAATTTCCACTGTATTTTCTTTTGTTTATACTTATGTTATCTAAGTTTGCCTTTCTATATCATGGTGAGGTCGAATGTTTAACGAATTCTCACATAGAATTTTCAAGAATTAATTATGCGGAGAAATAGGGTGTTACATTAAAAAGCATATTTCAATCAATTAAGCACAATTATGAGAGAATTCATAAAAGCGTGCATTTTTAAGGAAATAAGTGCAAGTTGATAAATTCTACTTTTTTTAATCCAAAAAATCATCATAAAATATAAATTTATCAACTCTCCCACACTTAAACTTTGCATATCCTCATGCAATAATGCCCAAAATATATAAGAAATTAAGGAGGAAAGTTAATTTTTAAATATCTTGACAAATATCATCCTTATAGGATCTAAGAACATAGTTTTAGAAATTTGACAATACTCAAAACTTAAATATATACAATTAAAAAATATTTAATGGTTCAAACAATTTAAAACTAATTGAGTTGCTATTTACTCATTCATGCATTGATCAACATGGGATCTCACTGAAAAAATAGTGTATCACATATTCTTCCAAGTGTATAAATTAAACTCTCATCCTACTCATCCTTACAAAATACTTTTCGTAACTTGTCCTTCTCCTAAGATTACCATACAAAATCATTTACATGCATATACAAGCAAGAGGACTTTTAACATGGTTAAAACATGCCGAGGTAAAGGTGTAATAAGATTTGAAAAAGTGAGCTAAAATAGCCTACTTCTCTAAGAACTTAAATTATGTGTGCCTAAGCCTAAATTTAACTAACCCATAATTTATCCTATTCTAAACCATATAGCTTAACAATTGCCTAAATTTTTTTTCTTTTTTTTTAATACCTTATATATATATTTTTTTTTTTCTTTTTTGTTTTTTTTCTGTATATACACTTTTTTTTATATGCAAACATCTCCCCCCACACTTTGACTATTGCATGTTCTCATGCAACACTCTTATTTTATGCCTAAGCACACATAACATTCTAAGTTACCTATAGAATTAGGCTCAAGGTAATTTATTGATTTTTCGTCTTAGGCTTGTATTGTGCTATATTTCAATAAAAAAGGATACAAGGCTCAAAGTGGCTAACTAGGGTTGACGTAAGGGTAGGTTATAAGGTCAGTGGCTCCAAACAAACGAGGCCTTAATCATTTTAAATATATGCATGCAATGACAATTAAAATTAAAGGATGAGACAAGGTAGGATTACAAATGTAAGGAGAGACTAAAGTCACACAAGAAAAGAATAATTGAGTAGTGTATAAATGTACTACGTCCGACTCAAAGCTCATGGATATAAATTCCATAATCAATCAACGACATAAACAAGGTGGCTTGATTTCTCGGTCTCACTTTTTAATTTACAGGATCTATTAATGCAAATATTTTAGATTTTCAAACTTCTTACGGATAGAAATAGGTAATAATCCATCTTGGGATTAAAAAAATATTCTAGAGGACAGGAAGATTCTAGAGAAAGATATTTTTTGAAAGATTGAAAGGGGACAATCAGTTAAAATCACAGAGGATAATTGGATAAAGCAAATACAACTGAATGAAATCTAATTTTTTAACAATTCACACAATCACCCAGTTTAAGTTTCTGAACTACTCTTACTAGATCAAAATTGGAATCAAGAGATAATCAACTCAAAATTCACACACACAATATTCCAAGCAATCATAAACACAAGCATCAAAGTAGAAGAAGATATGGTTACCTGGAATAAGGAGAAGAGTGAATGCTACTCGGTTGCCTCTGGATATACCGTGGTCTTTTAGTTTTATTATGCACCAGTTAAGTTCTTGTCGGAACAGTGCAGAAGGAGAGAAATCTGAAGTTCAATCTGAAAGTTAAAATGGAAGTCCAAAATTAAAATATTTCTTTGAAAAGTAATGCATGAAGGCTTACTGGTCAAGGAGACGCTACACTCTAGAATCCAAATGGTGAACCCAATCTTCAATCGTTACAACACTATAGTGGAATCAACTCTCCACTACCTCACCTAGTGCCTGAAATCAGAGAATACTTAAAAAATAGCTAGTCTTTCCTGGACAGACCAAGAAACAGAAGCATAGAGATTGTGGTTATGGCTCAAGGAACAACTCAGAGGGAGAAGGCAAGTGAAAGAGAAAACCCATTTGGCTGCTATACTAACCTGGTAGATATGGAAGATGAGAAAGTTGAGAATCTTCGAAGCAAAAGTTATTTTCCCTCAAAAAGTAGCAGCTATTGCACGTTCTGAAACTCTAGAAGCAATGACTAGCCTCCATTGACAAAGCTCCAATACCAATATTCTTATCCGATAACTCTTTACTTTTTTCACTTTACTCTTTCATATTCTTCAGAAACATTTCTCCTCTTTGTTCAAAAGTTAATCTTTAGACTTTTCATTTGGTTTGAGAATACCCATTTTTACCTTTGTTGTATGTCCATGATGGACAATTCATTTTATTGCATCAATAAAATCTGTCTGTGAAAAAAAATAACTCAATTTCAAGCAATTAAAGCTAAATAGGAAACAATAAAATTTCTCAATGTATTAATAAAAATCATGAGTATCAAAAATTGTCAAATTTTATAATCTTCAAACATGTGAGATGCTAAGTTGGGAAAAGAGGTAAAATATCCTAAATTATATTAAATTATTAATATATGTGCAAAAATTGATCCAATTCAACTACTAAAATAAAAGTAAAGATAATGAAAATAGATATGGAAAGTGTATATATAAAAAGAGAGGTATTTATGACACAAGAAAGTTAAACTAGCAACACAATCCAAAAAGAAAATATAACAATAGAGAAAGCATATTATAAATATTCAAGAGTTTAAAAAAATACAACCATAAGACTAATGGTTCGGAAGGTGAAAGGGAAGATGAACTCATAACTCCTGAAAAGTAAACTCAAATTACTCTCCCTTTTCCAAATCTGGCACTACGTCCGGTAACTTCTCAGACTCAGATGTATTTGCCTTCTTAGGTGGAAGGGGTCCGGAGTCCTCATCTTTAGCCACCCGCTCGATCCAATCACATCTTAAACTCAGCCTATCAAATCACCTCTTGCTCTATCGAACATTGCAGTCGAGCAACTTCTTTTGCTGGGTCAACAGACCAAGCTCCATGTAGCTAATAGCCTTGAAGAATGCCTTCAGTTGATTGGTCTTTGATGAGCTAGAGGAGGACTCTTCCGCTGTTTCCTTTGGTTGTCATTTCTTTTTCTATTATCCATGCCTACAAAAAAGAATAAAATACATCAACTCAAGTATTAAACTTCAATAGGTATGAAGTTAATCAGAAGATAAATCTCACCAAAATTATAGGACACTAAGAGGATAAAATAAGTAATATGTGACATTGTGAAAAGTGACATTCATCTTAATTAATTAATGTGCCTAAAGTGATTTCAAACATTTACAAGTTACAGTTAAATAAATAAGCAACAAGAAGCTCAATTAACACATAGACAATTGGAATTGGTGCATTTGTGGTGGATTTGTGCTAAAGTAAAATTTTGAAGTGTGATATGTAGTGATTGAAATTAAGTTCACAAACAAACCAATATGAAATTATACCACTACATAAACATTAAAAACTTAATCATCACAAATATTAGTATCTCAATCAATTCACCATCACAAACTATTCAATATTCCTAACATGATCAAGTAATCTAAATCACATGGTAGCCACAAACATGCAATTTAAAATCCAATATATTCATAGAGACATATTCACAAATAATTGGTGTATGAAATAAATAAAAACAATGTTTAAACAAAGTAAGAGAAACAAGTTCATACACTAATGTAATTTCTATAACCGATGCCGCAAGATTAATTTCAATATTTCAAATTCATTCCTAATATAACCCAAAACCAAATAAACATACAAATTTGACATAATTGGGTTACATGAGACCGACTTTCTTAGTCTTGTAATATTAGGCAAAATGCCTCAATCATTCAAAAATAAAAAATTTAGGTTAATTAGAGACATACACATTCACAGCAATGCATAATAACATTAATAATGTGAAAGTAAATATTCATTTTTAAAAATTGAACTAAAATTTTATTAAAAACTCTTTGAGGCAAATTATCAAACACTTGGTGTGAAAAATCATCAAAAACATCAAATAGCACAACTAAGCATTTTCTCAACATCAATTGACAAAAACTCAGCATTAACAATACACTAGCAGTAGCATTTCACAACATTTTTAGAAAAATATCCAAACAAATAGTTTTAATCAATCAATCAATTCAAAATTTCAAATACTAATTTGAACCGTAATTATTGGGAAGGATGAGAGAAAGAGAAAAAGTGAGGGGGAAACACTGAGTGGGGTAGAACTAGGGAACTATAGAAAAAGGATCCTAGGGTTTGGAATCGAGAAGAGTATCAACGCTTGGACGATTCTTTTTCCGATTTTGTTAACAATCTGCCGCAAGATATCTCGAAGAAGGAGTTATTCAATTTATTCCATTGGACGGGACGAATCAATGATATCTATCTTGTCCGGAAGCTAAAAAATGGAAAGGCATACCTGTTTGCATTTGTACGCTATACGACAAAAGGATGAGCAGTAAAGGCTATAGCAGAAATGCATCATATGAATTTGAGGGGGAAGAGGATCTCAGTAGGGGAGGCAAAGTATAGAAGAGTAACAGTGGAAACGAACACTGATATACGTAAGGGTGATATTGGTAGAATTGATGTGGAGAACAGACACATTCGGGAAGGCAACAACCTTACAAGAGTGGAAGAAACAAAAAGAAAAAATGTTACTTCCATCAAAGACCCACACGGAAATGGTTGGACAAAGAAGGTCGAAGTCCTAGTAGGAAAAGAGAACTTCGATTGGCTTTTGAGGAGTTTAGTAGGAGGAACGACGTTGGCCATCAACTTCAAATCCCTAAAGAGTGCGATCAGTAAAAATCTTCCTTAGGTGACTGAAGTCAGAGAGATTGGAGCATATAAAGCCCTATCAATTTTTAATACTGTGAAGAATGCGGAGGAAGCATATACCTTCACAATGAATAGTCTTTTACAATTCTTCCATAATGTGTGGAGATAGGAGGAATCAGAATGTAGTGAGACTAGAAGAGTTTGGCTAGAATGTCATGGAGTGCCTCTGCATGTGTGGTCTGGGGAGACATTCAACAAGATAGGCGGCCTATGGGGGGAAGTAGTCAAGTGTAATGAAGTGACAAAGGCCACATTATCATTCAGTGCTGGCAGAGTGTTAATTGATACATGTGTCTTCGACATAATTCATGAATGGATTCATCTAACAGTTGGTACTAGTGACTTCGATGTTTTTGTAAAGGAGGTGGGCCGTGAGGAATATGGAGAGAAATGTTTGTTGGAAAATGCTATCGAGAGGTCAACGTATGAAAACTCTAGTTCTGTGGCCAGTGGAAAATTGTTGAAGACGGCGGCCTGGGATCCGGCGGCTGAGCTAGTCACACCATGGACCATAAGCGGCGTTGATGACAAGGGTACAATGGTAACACAAGAAATTTTTTTGAATGAGTGCAATCAAAAGAATTTAATTCCGTATCATGTCCAACCAAAAACTGCTTCATTCAAAATTAATGGGTTTAATGGGGGAGCTGATTGTGAAGGATTTGATGAGGGTGGAGAATTTGAATAAGAAAGAACGGTTACAGAGGAACTCCTTCATAAGTAAAGTGGACCCAAGAATGTGGAAACAAGACAACAAAGGAAACTTCATATGGCCTACGGTACAAAGAATGGAGAGGATCAAAAACTTAGCTACAAGGCCAAATCCCCTTTGGGCAATTGGTGCACGAAATTACAATCACACTTTAGTAACTCCGCACAACTAACCAGCAAGTGCACTGGGTCGTCCAAGTAATACCTTACGTGAGTAAGGGTCGATCCCACGGAGATTGTCGGCTTGAAGCAAGCTATGGTTATCTTGTAACTCTTAGTCAGGATATCAATAATTCTCAGATTTAATTATAAAAAGTAAAAGAACATGAAATAAATACTTGTTATGCAGTAATGAAGAACAGGTTGAGGCTTTGGAGATGCTTTGTCTTCTGAATCTCTGCTTTTCTACTATCTTCTTCTTCATGCACGCAAGGCTCCTTCCATGGCAAACTTTATGTTGGGCATCACCGTTGTCAATGGCTACTTCTCGTCCTCTCAGTGAAAACGTTCCAAATGCGCTGTCACCGCACGGCTAATCATCTGTCGGTTCTCGATCATATCGGAATAGGATCCATTGATCCTTTTGCGTCTGTCACTACGCCCAACACTCGCGAGTTTGAAGCTCGTCACAGTCATTCCTTCCCATATCCTACTCAGAATACCACAGACAAGGTTTAGATGTTCCGGATCTCAGGAATGGCCGCCAATAATTCTAGCTTATACCACGAAGACTCTGATTTGAATCATGAGGCTAAGAGATATGCATTCAATCTAAGGTAGAACGGAGGTGGTTGTCAGGCACGCATTCATAGGTAAGAATGATGATGAGTGTCACGGATCATCACATTCATCAGGTTGAAGTGTGAATGAATATCTTAGAATAGAAGCAAGCGTGATAGAATGGAAAACAGTAGTAATTGCATTAATTCATGAAGAACAGCAGAGCTCCTCACCTCCAACAATGGGGTTTAGAGACTCATGCCGTAGAGAATACAATATGAAACGTGTAAAGTGTCATGAGGTACAAGATGAATCACTAAAAGTAGTTTTTATAGTAAACTAGTGACCTAGGGTTACAGAAAATGAGTAAGCTAGGGTGTTTAGTGTAAAAATCCACTTCCGGGGCCCACTTGGTGTGTTCTTGGGCTGATCATTGAAGCTTTCATGTGTAGAGACTTTTCTTGGAGTTAAACGCCAACTTTTGTGCCAGTTTGGGCATTTAACTCCAGCTTTTATGCCAGTTCTGGCGTTAAACGCTAGAATTTTTAAGCTGACTTGGAACACCGGTTTGGGCCATAAAATCTTGGGCAAAGTATGGACTATTATATAATGCTGGAAAGCCCAGGATGTCTACTTTCCAACGTAATTGAGATCACTCCAATTGGGCTTCTGTAGCTCCAGAAAATCCACTTCGAGTGCAGGGAGGTCAGAATCCAACAGCATCTGCAGTCCTTTTTCAGCCTCTGAATCAGATTTTTGCTCAGGTCCCTCAATCTCAGCCAGAAAATACCTGAAATTACAGAAAAACACACAAACTCATAGTAAAGTCTAGAAAAGTGAATTTTAAATAAAAACTAATAAAAATATAATAAAACTAACTAAAACTAGTGCCAAAAAGCGTATACATCATCTGCTCATCAGCCATCTAGTTAGTGGGCCTATGAAGGATTGGGAGATAGAGGGGTTGTTGGAAGGTGATGGGCTGGTGAGTGGAATCCTGCAAGATGCACGACGCGCTGGGGAGCTTCAACCGGGTCAGGTTCCATCCGGCATGGATGGGTCGGATCTAGTGATCCCATGCTTGCCCAGAGAAGGAATTGGCGGATCCACACACAGATGCCCATGTGTAGATGCTAGCAAACACGAAGACGTCTGCGCGGAAGCCATGGAGGGTGACTCGCGATCCCAATCACGGACAAGAGGGGTGGCAGGTCGAGAAAGCTATGGAGAACAGAACGACTGCTAATCTCCGGTGGTTGTTGCCGAGAGCCTGACGAGGCGAACTACGGTGGAGGGGGCTGACCGGTGGGAGGAGCAGGAGGCGCGGAGTCAAAGTGCAGGGGATCTTAGTATACAGCGAGGACAACGGATTCAACTCCATGTAACGGAGACCAATGTGCCAAGGGTAGGAGGTAAGGACGAAGCTGTGGGTAATGGAAAAGACAAAGATCTGGCTAGAGAGGATGTTGGATCAGACACGGGAATGCAGGAGACAAATCGAATTCTGGATCAAAGGCAAACGAGGAAAGAACAGCTAAATGAAAATAAGAAAACATGGCAGTTGGGAGTGGAGTCTGGTGCAGTGTTATATGATGAAGACGTAGACGTCATGGCAATTTTACAAAGTCAGAACGAAGTTAGCGCGGCAAAAAGAAGGACGGCAAAACAGAAGGAGAAAGCCAGGAGGAGCAGGCCCAAGAAACATATTAAGGTATGTAAAAATATTTTAAAATAATTTATAGCTGTTGGAATATTAGAGGATTAGGAGGGAGCGGGAAATTGAGTATGGTGAAAGAGTTAAAGAAAAAGAATAGGTTGAATATGTTAGGACTGATTGAAACTAAGCGAGAAATTGTGACTAAGTTTGATGTAACACGATTGTGGGGTTGTGATATGGTGGGCTAGGATTATGTGGAATCAGTAGGTGCCTCTGGGGTTTATTGTTAATGTGGGATGACTTGTTGTTTAAACATTTGAATTGCTATAAAGGGGATCGATGGCTGTGTGTTGAAGGTCTGCTAACAAAAAATAACTTCAACTGTGCATTCTGCTTGGTGTATGGAGCACATGTGCAGAGTGAGAGACTAGTGATGTGGCAAGAGTTATGCTATATTGTGGGCTTATGTCAGGTGCCGTTTTGTTTCATGGGTGACTTTAATGAGATACTTCGAGTAGAGGAAAGGAAGGGCGCAACGAGTTTATCGGCAGCACCAGAAGATTTTAAGGATTGGGTGCAAGATTTACAGCTAGTTGACTTACTGCTAATAGATCGGACGTTCACATGGTTTCGAGGTCAATCTTGTAGCCGCATTGATAGGGTCCTTGTCAGTTTAGAGTGGCTCGAGGAGTTCCCAGATACTCGGTTAAAAGGGGGGCCTAGAGGTCTATCAGATCATTGCCCATTGATTCTAGAAGATACAAGACTAAGCATGGGACCGAGACCGTTTCAAAGCCTGGATTCCTGGTTTACTCATGAAGGTTTCCTAAGAATGGTGAAGGATGAATGGAGAAATTTAGGTGATGTTCAGTTCACTAACAAGCTCAAGGCCTTGAGGTACCTTTGAGAAGATGGCATAAGGACAACTTTGGGAACATGGACAACCGGATAAAGAAGTTGGAGGAAGAAATTAAGAAGGCCGATGATCTCCTTAGCGTTGGTAATTATGACGAAACGGTGGAGGCTAGACGGAAGGCCCTGGTGACATGTTGCGCCAAGTGGTATACCAGAAAGGAGATTCACTGGAAACAGATGTCGCGGTCTTAACATGCGAGAGATATAAACAAGAACACTAGGTACTTCCATAACCTAGCGTCGGCTAGAAGGAGAAACAACAGAATTGACTTTCTGCTAATTAATGGAAGGTTGGTACGGAATCAAGCCAGAATAAAGATTGCAATCAGAGGGTTTTATAAAGAATTGTATCGGTAGGAATATGCTCCTTTGATTAGGTTCCATGATGGGTTGGTAAAGCAAATTGATGAGGAAGAGGCAGCAGGGTTAGAGGTGATGCCATCGCCTGAGGAAATATGGCAGGCAGTTTGGGAGTGTGAGTCCAGTAAAATGCCAGGTAGTGATGGATATAATATGAACTTCATAAAGAAATGTTGGGGTGAGATTGGCCAGGAGTTTACTGCAGCTATGTTGGGTTTCTTTCAAAGTGTGAGGTTACCGACGGATGCTAATATGACATGGGTGGCACTAGCTCCAAAGTTTGTGGGAGCTAAGGAAATAAAAGACCTTCGGCCAATTAGTATGGTTGGTTGTGTGTATAAGGTGATATCAAAGGTTTTAGTGAGAAGATACGGTCAGTGATGCCATATTTAGTGGGAGAGACTCAGTTTGCGTTCGTAAAGGGCCGCAAAATACATGATGGTATGCTTATTGCTTGTGAGATGGTCCAATGGCTGAAGTTAACTAAAAGCATGCGGCAATCATCAAGTTAGACTTCCAGAAAGCTTACGACAGAGTAAGATGGAGCTTTGTGGATATTGTACTACAAAAGATGGGCTTTGGTCTTAGATGGAGGACATGGGTAAAGGAATGCGTGACTACAGCGTCTATGTCGGTTTTGATTAATGGGTCACAATCTAAGCCATTCAGTATGGAGAGATGTCTTAGACAAGGAGATCTTCTTTCTCCCTTTCTGTTTGTCCTTGTTGCTGACGTCTTGCACAGGATGGTGGGAGAGGCGGTCAGAATGGACGGATCTCTCCACTGCTGGTTGGAAGGGACAACATCGAGCAGTCGCATCTTCAATTTGCAGATGATACTATCTTATTTTGCCCCCAGGAAACGGAGACATTCATGAATTATAAGAGGCTTCTGCGTTGTTTCGATTTAATATCTGGCTTGAGTATTAATTTTGATAAGTCGAATTTGATTTCCATTAACTGTGAGCAGGAGTGGGTGACGAATATGTGTGGTCTATTGGGATGTGCAAAGGCTGCTCTACCTGTCAGGTACTTGGGAATTCCTCTAGGTGCGAATCCTCGGTTGGTGAAGACCTGGAAACCGATCATAGACAAAGTGGAAGATAAGCTCAGTTTATGGAAAGCAAAGTCTCTCAGCAAAGTTGGCAAGCTGGTTCTCATAAAATCTGTACTTAATAGCTTGCCGGTTTACTACCTCAGCCTGTATAAGATGCCAAAGTCGGTGGCAGAAAAGCTAATTCAATTACAGAGGAGGTTCTTATGGAGTAAAGAAGATGGGAACCATGGTATACCACTTGTGAAATGGGAGGTGGTGCAAGCTCTGAAAAAGCTAGGGGGTTTGGGGGTGGGAGATGCATTGATTAGGAATACGTCACTTTTATTCAAGTGGTGGTGGCGCTTTTCCAAGGAAGATTGTCCGCTATGAAAGAAGGTGGTATGTTCCTGTAATCAGTTGAACCCAAATGTAATGTTGTCAAAACAGCCATTACCGGCAAGAGGTGGCCCATGGAGAGATATATGCCAGCTTAATATTCGAGAGCAACAGGTGAGAGAGAAGATTATCAGTGGTGTGTCTATGGAAGTAGGAAATGGAAGACATATCTGATTTTGGGAGGATGATTGGTTACAAAGTGGCTCTTTGAAAGAAGGTTTTCCGAGCCTCTTCTCTGTTTCAAATCAAACAAGATCTATAATAGGGGATTGTGGGTTTTGGGATGGGTTAGAGTGCGTATGGAACTTTCACTAGCGGAGAGATTTATTCCAATGGGAGTTAGAGCTTCTCAATCAACTTCATGACCGGTTACGGATTGTCAGATTATCGGCAAATAGAGACGATACAATCATATGGAAATTTAACAGAACATGTGTTTTTTCTACTAACTCCTTTGTGCAGGTGTTGCAGAAAGAGACCCTCTCAGAAGACATCACAAGCTACAGTTTCACTAGCACCATTTGGAGAGGATAGGTTCCTCCAAGAGTTGAGCTTTTTGCATGGTTTGTCTTAGTTGGCAGGGTTAACACTAAAGAGAGATTGAGTAGGCTAGGAATTATTCATCAAAATGATAATATTTGTGTATTGTGTAAAAAAATAGGTAGAATTTGTGTATCATTTATTTCTTGGCTGTGAGTTTACGTGGCAGGTGTGGTGCGCTTGGTTGACGTGTGCTGATAGGTCTTAGGTTATTCCGGGGACTATTAAAGGACTCTTCAAGAGTTAGATTGGAGTGCTTGGTCGTAACTCGGAGCATAAGAAGTGGCTGATAAGTTTCTTTGCGATTATTTGGAACATTTGGTTGGAACGGAATAACAGAGTGTTTCAGAAATTAGAGACAGGTGTTGATGGAATTATAAACAAATCACGTTTGAGTTACAGGGAATGGTGTCATGTTAATCCGCTTGGTTGTTGATGGCTATGCCGGAGATGACAACGGATTATAACCCTTTTACTATGTTCATTGTCTTGTGTTCTTTTTCTGGACATACCTTGTACTTTCCTGCTTCACTTTTTGTGTTAAGCTTGCTTTGTTCAAAAAAACATTTCAAATACTTTTCAACAATTTAAAACTTAATACCATAAATCTAACCTATCTTAACAAACTAATATCTACTAAAATAGAAAACTAAATTGAACTAACCATAAAACTTATTGAAATTTAAAACTGAAATTCTAATTAAACCCAACCTAAAACAAAAATTGTAGGAATTTCAAAAAAGTTGGTTCAGGAGCCTTGATGCCATGTGGTGCACGAAATCGTGATTGTTCATTCCCAGAAACGGCACCAAAAACTCAGTACGCACATTCTGACTCTTAATTATTTTTCACAATTCTGATACAACTAACCAGCAAGTGCACTGGGTCGTCCAAGTAATAAACCTTACGTGAGTAAGGGTCGATCCCACGGAGATTGTCGGTTTGAAGCAAGCTATGGTCACCTTGTAAATCTCAGTCAGGCGGATTCAAATGGTTATGGAGATTTCATAATTAAAATATAAAATAGGATAGAAATACTTATGTAATTCATTGGTGAGAATTTCAGATAAGTGTATGGAGTTGCTTTTGTTCCTTCTGAACATCTGCTTTCCTACCGCTTTCATCCAATCATTCATACTCCTTTCCATGGCTAGCTGTATGTTGGGCATCACCGTTGTCAATGGCTACTTCCCGTCCTCTCAGTGAAAATGGTCCAAATGCGCTGTCACCGCATGGCTAATCATCTGTCGGTTCTCGATCATGTTGAAATAGGATCCATTGATCCTTTTGCGTCTGTCACACGCCCAACACTCGCAAGTTTGAAGCTCGTCACAGTCATCCCTTCCCAGATCCTACTTGGAATACCACAGACAAGATTTAGACTTTCCGGATCTCAAGAATGGCCGCCAATAACTCTAGCTTATACCACGAAGACTCCGATCTTTCGGAATGGAGGCTAAAAGATACACGCTCGATCTAAGGTAGAACGGAAGTGGTTGTCAGGCACGCGTTCATAGGTTGAGAATAGTGATGAGTGTCACGGATCATCATATTCATCATGTTGAAGTGCAAGTGGATATCTTAGAATAGAAATAAGCTTGAATTGAATAAGAAAACAATAGTACTTTGCATTAATTCATGACGAACAGCAGAGCTCCACACCTTAATCTATGGAAACTCTACCGTTGAAAATACATAAGTGATGATAGTGTTCATTGGCTTCAGCCCCAGAGGGGGAACCAGAATGACCAAGACCTCGGTCTTAGGACTAAACGTCCAAAGATGAAAATACAATAGTAAAAAGTTCTATTATACTAAACTGGTAGCTAGGGTTACAGAAATAAGTAAATGATGCAGAAATTCACTTCCGGGGCCCATTTGGTGTGTGCTTGGGCTGAGCATTGATCTTTACACGTGCTGAGGCTTCTCTTGGAGTTCAACGCCAGGTTGTAGCCTGTTTCTGGCGTTTAACTCTAGTTTGCAACCTGTTTCTAGCGTTTAACTTCAGAATAGGGCAGGAAGTTGGCATTTGAACGCCAGTTTGCGTCATCAAAACTCGAGCAAAGTATGGACTATTATATATTGCTGGAAAGCCCTGGATGTCTACTTTCCAACTCAATTGAGATCACGCCATTTGGGTTTCTGTAGCTCCAGAAAATCCACTTCGAGTGCAGGGAGGTCAGAATCCAACAGCATCTGCAGTCCTTCTTCCGCCTCTGAATCAGATTTTTGCTCAAGTCCCTCAATTTCAGCCAGAAATTACCTGAAATCACAGAAAAACACACAAACTCATAGTAAAGTCTAGAAATGTGATTTTTATTTAAAAACTAATAAAAATGTATTAAAAACTAACTAAATCATACTAAAAACTATGTAAAAACAATGCCAAAAAACGTATAAATTATCCGCTCATCACAACACCAAACTTAAATTGTTGCTTGTCCCCAAGCAACGGAAAATCAAGTAGGATAAAAAGAAGAGAATATACTATAAATCCCAAAATATCAATGAAACTTAGCTCCAATTAGATGAGCGGGACTAGTAGCTTTTTGCCTCTAAACAGTTTTGGCATCTCACTTTATCCCTTGAAGTTCAGAATGATTGGCATCTATAGGAACTCAGAATTCAGATAGTGTTATTGATTCTCCTAGTTCAGTATATTGATTCTTGAACACAGCTACTTTATGAGTCTTGGCCGTGGCCCTATGATAAGCCACTATTTTATGATTTATATTGTGTTTAATTGTGTGGTTTTATCATGATCCTTACCCACTTATTCATTAAATTAGCATGCATTTAGATTTCCTTCCTGAATTTATTACATGTTTGAAAACTTCTTCCTAGAGACTTTAATTATTTATTTTTAATTCTCCTTTATTCCATTCGATGCCGTGATCTGTGTGTTGAGTGTTTCAGACTTTACAGGGCATAAATGAGTTAGAGATTGGAAAGGAAGCTAGCAAAAATAGAAGGAACACAAGAATTTGAGGAGATAACCAGCGAGAAGTGACGCGGTCGCATGGATCACGCAACCGCGCGAAGGAGAGCAAATCGCAGTCACGCGGCCGCATGGCTCACGCGGCCGCACGGATTGGAAAAGCTCAGATGACGCGGTAGCGTGGATGACGCGAACGCGTGGCAAGGAAAAACGCAAATGACACGTCCGCATGGATGACGCGATCGCGTGACATGTGCGATCTGCATAATCTGCAGAATTCGTTGGGGGCGATTTTGGACCTCAATTCGACCCAATTTTCGGCCCGAAACAGCAAACTAGAGCCAGAGAATATGCAGAAACAAAGTAGAATATTCATGGTAGACAGTTAACAGTTTTAGATCTAGTTTTTACTCTTTTAGGTTTTTCTCTCTAGGTTTGAGAATTTTAATTTTCAATTGGTCTTAGCATTGGAACATTGAGAAGAGTTATTTCCTCATCAAGACTTCGTCATTCTAGTTCGTTCTCTTAACTTGGTTTTATTCTTCCATGTTCTTTGCTTTGTTCAATTTTGTTATTTGAATACTTTTATGACTATTTAATACAAGAATTATTTCTTCCATTTTAATCTATTTCTCCTTTCTAATAATCATGTCTTCCTTCAATTCCCTTTCATGTGTTATGGATTTATTATTTACAATGAGTGAGTAGTTCCTTCACTTGATGAGGAGTTGATTAAAAGGAACTCTTGAGTTGGAAGGATTGAAAGAAAAATTGTAATTGGGTTAACTATTGGATTGTATCTAATCACTAACGCCAATCCCTTTGAACTAAGTGGGTTGCAACTTGTGAACAGATCCAGCATTCCATCTTGTTTGACTTTTCTTTACCTAGTAATGGATAACCAAACAGAACAACCACTAATTACAATTTAATCTTAAAATCACTCCATCAACAATAGAAGTTCCAACTAATCAACTCCCAGTCAAGGCTTTTATTCATTTTATTTAAATTCCCTCAATTTAATTTTCAATTTACTTAACTCAACTTCTTGGAACATCTGATTAATAAAATAGCACACTTTCTGCAACTCGTTGGGAGACGACCTGGGACTTAAAACTCCCGGTAAATTTTAATTTAAACTCTCTGTGACATATTTCTAAATTGATAGGCAGATTTTTGGTGAGTTAAGAACTATACTTGCAACGTAACCATATTAATAATTTTTAATTCACCAGCTTCTGCATCTCATCAATTTTCGGCGCCGTTGCCGGGGAGTTGCAATAGAGTGCTAAATTTATTAATTAGAATTTATTTCTTTGCATTTTATTTTATTTTGCTACTATGAGCTGCAGTTTTCTTCCGTCAAATGACGCGTTCACTTCCTGATCCGCGCTTGCTAATATTCAATCCTGAAATTGAAAGGACTATTTCACAAATAAGGCGAGAACAGCGTCGGTTAGCCCGCTCTGAGGGCGGATCTGAAAGTGAACTTGAGGAAGAAACCAGCTCCCGTTCTACTGATTCGGTTGTTTTACGTGCAGAAGACATGGCAGCTAGGAGAGTTACCATCCAGGAGGAAGGAGCCCCTGATTTTACAATGCAACCGTTTCAAGCGCATCATCCAGCGGTAGCTACAGATTCGAAATAAAGACCGCACTGCTAAATTTGATGCCCAAGTTTCATGGCCTACCTGCTCAATAGCCTATCAAGCACTTGAGAGATTTCCAGGCAGCCTGTTCTACTGTCAGGCATGATGGCACTGATGAAACTTCAATTTTTCTGAAAGCTTTCCCGTTCTCTCTTGAGGGAAAGGCAAGGGAGTGGTACTACACTCAACCTCTGGCAAATGTATCCAACTGGGATACACTCAGAAAGGAGTTTCTGGAGAAATTCTTTCCATCTGAAGTCACTGATAAACCGAGGAAGGATATTTCCACAATTGTTCAGGATGACAATGAAACTCTCTTTGAATACTGGGAGCGCTTCAATAATCTTCTGGAAGCATGCCCCCACCACATGATTGACAAGATCATGCTACTCAGCTATATCACACAGGGTATGAGGCCCCAAGATAAGACCACATTAGAAAGTGCCAGCAATGGGTCTATGAAGAAGTACAAGACCACGGATGAGGCTTGGCAATTGATCAGTGATTTAGCTGAATCTACTAGGAACCACAGACAGAAGCAGGACCGTTCAAAAGCTGTCGCAGAAGTATCCTCTAGCAGAGAGGTTGCTGCTTTAACTCAAAGCATCTGTGAAATGGCCAACTTGCTGAAGCAAATGCAATTGAATCAACAACAAGCTCAGCAAGCTCAACCTCCTCCACCACAGCAAACCCAACAACTAGTCCCACAAAGAATTTGCAGAATATGTACTGATTATAGCCATTACACTGATGAATGCCCGCAACTCCAACAAGAAGACAACATGATGGCATCCACTCACAATTTCTATGACCGCCCCAACCAAGGGTACAATCAAAGTGGAAATAATAACCATGGATGGCAGGACAATTCAAACCAGAATTGGAGGGACAACAATAACAGAGGAGGCAGAGATAATCAGGGAAATCAGAGGTGGAATAATAACAACAACAGGCAGCAAAATCAACCTTACAGAGCACCGCACCTGAGGCAAAACCAAGGACCACGGAACAATCAACAGTAGACCTCTCAATTTACTCATTCTTCTTTATCTTCTAATGAAGAGCTACTACAATCTTTTGAGCGAAGACAACAGACCATGGAAAATAACATCATGAATAGTATTAATGCCAGTCTGAATGGTCTCACCTCTACTCTGCAAGCTTTTATGATACAGCTTGGATCAACACAAAATTCCAGTAACCAACCTTCAAGCACCACTGAAATCCCCTCTCAACCATTACCCAATCCAAAATGAGGCATTAATGCCATCACCCTGAGGTCTGGAACCACACTGCAGGAGAGGAATCAGGAGGAACCAAGCTCACCAGAATACGCCTCAGCTGAAGAGGTGGTAGAAATAGAAGATGTTGAAGAGGAAGAGGATATACAGGACATAGCTGAAGAAGAAATAGCTCAACCACAGGAGGAAGCACCAAAAGGCGCAGACACCACAGAAAATACTACTCCTATTCCCTTTCCACAACTTGTAAGGAAGCCCAGGAAGCAGCCGGAACCCGACCCCAAAATAGTAGAAATATTCAAAAAGGTTGAGGTAATTGTTCCTCTTTTTGATGTTATTCAGCAGGTACCTAAATATGCAAAATTTCTAAAAGACTTATGTATCTATAAAGACAAAATTAATGAATTAGAAACTATTCCTTTAGGTAGTTCTATATCTGCTTTAATGGGAGGATTACCTGAAAAATGTAGTGATCCAGGTCCTTGTATAGTTAGCTGTACTATTGGTGGTGTAGTAATTTATGATTGCATGTGCGATTTAGGAGCATGTGTTAGTATAATGCCTTTGTCTATATATGATGTTTTGAGGCTCCTTCCCTTAAAAAGGTCGGCAGCTCGTTTTGTGTTAGCAGATAAAAGCATTATTACAGTGGCTGGAGTTGCTGAAGATGTTTTGGTGAACATAAAAGGGCTTACATTTTTCACTGATTTTTATATCTTAGAGATGCCCCATAATGATTCAGATAAGCCATCATCGATCCTGCTTGGAAGACCATTCCTGAAGACATCAAAATTCAAATTGGATGCTTTCTCAGGAACATACTCCTTTGAAATAGATGGCCGCATAGTAATCTTCAATCTGAATGGAGTCATTGACAGCCCCCCAGAGGATCGTTATATCTTTCAGTGTGATGTCATAGACGAAAGTGTAGCTGAAGTTCACAAGGAAGAGTTTGAAGAGAGGCACACTGGACAAGGTCCAAGTGTGGGGACCCTCTTAACTGACAGTGAAGGCACTTCGCCATTTTCACAAGCCCCAGATAATCCAGAGCCTGCCCATGATCAAAAGTTAGAATTGAAACCCCTCCCTCCACATCTCAAATATGCGTATCTTGAGGATGAGCAGAAGCTTCCAGTCATTATCGCAAGGGAACTGACTTCTCAACAAGAAGAGCAGTTACTTGATGTACTGAAGAAGCATAAGAAGGCAATTGGGTGGAGTTTGGTAGACATAGTTGGAATCAACCCTCAAGTATGTGAGCACAGAATATTTTTAGAAGAGGGAGCAAGACCTGTCCGTCAACCCCAAAGAAGATTGAATCCCACCATCTTGGAAGTTGTCAAAAAGGAAGTGACCAGACTATTGGAAGCAGGTATCATATATCCCATTTCAGACAGTGAATGGGTAAGCCCTGTACAAGTGGTGCCCAAGAAGTCTGGAGTCACTACAGTGAAGAGTGAGCGTGGAGAGCTCATAGCAACTCGAGTTTAGAATGCTTGGAGAGTCTGCATTGATTACAGGCGTCTCAACCAAGCTACCCGTAAGGATCACTACCCACTTCCATTCATTGATCAAATGCTAGATCGCCTGTCAGGTAAATCACATTATTGCTTTTTAGATGGTTACACAGGTTATTTCCAGATTCATATAGCTCCAAAGGATCAGGAAAAGACTACTTTTACATGTCCTTTTGGGACTTATGCTTACAAGAGAATGCCCTTTGGCTTGTGCAATGCACCAGCTACTTTCCAAAGGTGCATGATGAGTCTTTTCTCTGATCTTATTGAGGACTGTATGGAAGTTTTTATGGACGATTTTAGCGTTTTTGGTGATTCTTTTAGCCTTTGCTTAGATGGATTATCTAGAGTATTAGATAGATGTGTTAATACAAACATTGTATTGAATTTCGAAAAATGCCACTTTATGGTAAAACAAGGAATTGTATTAGGACATGTGGTATCTAATAATGGCATTTCTGTAGACCCAGCAAAGGTGAATGTTATTTCTAGTTTACCTTACCCCTCTTCTGTGAGGGAAGTCCGTTTGTTCCTTGGCCATGCAGGTTTCTACAGGAGATTTATTAAGGACTTTAGTAAGGTGGCACTTCCCTTATCCAGATTACTGCAGAAGGATATTGAGTTCGAGTTCAGTGAGGATTGCAAACAAGCGTTTGATAAGCTGAAGACTGCTCTGACTCAAGCTCCAATTGTGAGAGGACCAGACTGGAGCCAGCCGTTCGAAATCATGTGCGATGCTTCCAACCATGCAGTTGGAGCAGCGCTGGCTCAGCGTGAAGGTAAGGATCCTTTTGTTATTGCCTATGCATCTAAGACTTTAGACACTGTCCAGTCCAATTATACTACTACTGAGAAAGAGCTTCTTGCTATTGTTTTTGCTTTGGACAAATTCCGGGCTTATTTACTTGGTACTAGAGTAGTAGTGTATTCAGATCATGCAGCTTTAAAGTATCTATTAGCTAAAACGGAGTCCAAACCAAGACTTATACGTTGGATACTGCTGTTACAAGAATTTGATTTAGAAATAAGGGATAGGAGTGGTAATCAGAATTTAGTAGCAGACCATTTGAGTCACCTTGAACATATTAAGGATGATTCTACTCCTATAGATGATAATTTTCCTTTTGATAACCTGCAAGAGGTATCCGAGGTAATCCCTTGGTATGCACCTGTTGCTAATTATTTAGTTAGCCGCACATTTCCTCCAAATTTTTCTAAGCATCAAAGAGACAAGCTGAAAAGCGAGTCTAAATATTATATATGGGATGACCCATATTTATGGAGATGTGGCGCCGACCATATAATTAGACGTTGTGTGCCTCAATCAGAATTCCAGTCCATTTTAGAGGCCTGTCACTCAACTGAGAGTGGATGACATTTTGGCCCTCAAAGAACAGCTAGAAAGATCTTAGACTGTGGATTCTGGTGGCCTACTCTTTTTAGAGACGCTGCTGTGTTTTGTAAATCTTGTCCCCCATGCTAGAAATTTGGTAATATATCCAGGAGGGATGAGATGCCTCAACAATATATGCTTTTCTGTGAAATTTTTTATGTTTGGGGCATTGATTTCATGGGTCCATTTCCAAATTCTAATAGATATTTTTATATATTGTTAGCTGTGGATTATGTTTCCAAATGGGTGGAAGCAATTCCTACCCACACTGATGATGCTAACACTGTTGTTTCCTTTGTCAGAAACCATATTATATGTCGCTTTGGATCACCACGAGCAATCGTGAGCGATCAAGGCACCCATTTTTGTAACAGGAGACTAACAGGATTGATGAAGAAGCATGGGATAATTCATAAAGTTGCAACAGCTTATCATTCCCAAACTAATGGGCAAGCCAAGGTGTCAAACAGAGAAATTAAGCGTATCTTGCAAAAGATAGTAAAGCCACATAGAAAAGACTGGAGCATCAGGCTGCAAGATGCACTGTGGGCATACAGAACAGCATACAAGACACCCATTGGGATGAGTCCCTTCCGCTTGGTTTATGGAAAAGCTTGTCATCTCCCAGTTGAGGTAGAACACAGAGCTTTTTGGGCAGTCAAGGAGTGCAACATGGGAATTGAGAAAGCCGGAGCTGAAAGGAAGTTGCAACTGCAGGAATTGGAGAACCTTCGCCTAGAAGCTTATGAGAACTCCAGAATTTACAAGGAAAAGATGAAGGCTGTACATGATCAGCATATCAAGAAGAAAGAGTTCCTACCTGGGGATTTAGTCCTCCTTTACAAATCTCGACTAAGGCTTATGCCAAGTAAGTTGAGATCAAAATGGGAAGGTCCATACAAAGTCGAGAAGGCCGAACCGTACGGAGTTTATCACCTAAGCCGTCCCTCAAGCTCTGAACTTATTAAGGTTAATGGACAACGCCTGAAGCTATACCATGGCGAGAAGGTGCAGAAAAACAAGGAGCTCGAGATCTTCCTCTTGGAAGATCCCCACATAGCAGCAAATTGAGCTAGTGGAGCGTCCAACTTGCGGACGTTAACGCAAAGTGCTTGGTGGGAGACAACCCACCGTGGTATGATCGTTCTTTTCTTTACTCTTAGTTTTCCCTATTCAATAACTCTTCTCTTTATTAGTACTTTCGTGCTTTGTCATTTACATGTCTTTCTTTTTCTCTTTTAAAAAAAAAAATTTTCGCTACGCGACGCAATCGCATCAGCGACGCGTCCGCGTCGCAAGGGGAGTGAAGAAAAAATAAATGAACAGAGAGTCATGTTGGAGCGTGGCTGGAGGCGTGCCAATGGCACAAATCAACCCACACGACCGCATCGCTGACGCGTCCGCCTCGCATGAGAACCATGGCCTCCCACGCGACCGCGTGCCCCACGCGGTCGCGTGCCCTGAATTTTCGACGTAAAAGGGTGCACACTGAAATATCATGCAAGAGTGGTGCTGGATTGGTGCTAGAAGCACAATCCTTATCACGCAACCGCGTCACCAACGCGGCCGCGTCATCCAATTTTTGACGCACACTCACGCAATCGCGTGACCCACGCGATTGCGTCACTCCAATTTTGGCAATTAAATTAATTTTGAACAAAGAGTTGTGCTGGAGCAAGGCTGCACTCGCGCCAGAAGCATAACATGGGTCACGCGACCGCGTCACTGACGTGATCGCGTCACCTTACTTGAGACGCCTTCACGCGACCGCGTGCTCCACGCGGCCGCGTCGCATGCGCCGCACAGCTCAACCTACATTGCCAGATTATCTTATCTTTCTCTCTTCCAAATCCTAATTTTCCTTTTCCCTCCTTATTCCTTCTTTCCCCCTTCCTCTTTCTATCTCACCTTTCACTCTCTATCTCTCTCACCTCCATTAACAAGGTCTTATTCTCTTCTCCCCTCTCTCTTTCTATCATTCTTATTATTTTATAAATATTTTCTTCTCTTTTCTTTCTCTTTTCATTATTCATATTTTCCTTCCTTTTCTTTTCCTTTTTACATGGTGTTAGAAATTTTCTTTTGAGTCATCATCCCTCATTATATGCTTGTGGATTGTTGCAAATTGTTTGACATTTATTCTATTTAAGGGATTGCTTGCATGTTCATCTTCATATTTTCTATACCTTATTCACCATGCATGCTATGTGTTTGTGAAAATGCTCATATGGCGTTATGCACTTCTCTATGTTGTTATACTTTTCAATGCTTGCTTTTCACAACTTTTCCTTATTATTTTATTAATTGAATTTAATTGTCAATACAAACGTGATGGTTTGTTACAAAGTATTGCTTGGTCTATGCTACTCATGCCCTTTGCCAGCATGCCAATAAACACCTTGCATTCACTTGTCTCTATCTGCACTAGCTATTTTCCATTGATGGCTTTTCATATGTACTCGAGAGCATGTGTTAATGTCATTTACATTTTACTGTGCACCCTTCAACCTCTTTTCCATTTCCCTCCTTGCTGTCTATCTCTTTGAATTTAATTTACTTTCTCTTCCCTTCCTTCAGGATGGCCACCAGGAAAGGAAAGGAGAAAGCAACTTCCAAACCACCAACAAGACGAGGAACTAAAAGAGCATTAGTGGCAGAGCCTTCTTCGACCACAGTCAAGCCCTCAACAAAAAGAGTTAAGAGGATAATAAAGGTTGATGAAAAGGAGAAAGCCTTTCCAGCAAAGGACACTGCGCGATTTCCCAATCGCTACTGTGAGCAGATGTTCCCTATCCTGGCAGAAAGGAACTATAACAATGAATACCTTCTTATCCTCCCGTCCAATATTGCTACCTTTGTTGAGTCGCAAATTGAACGAAGACAATGGGGTTTCCTACGGAGACAGCCAAGGCAGGTCAATCTTTCTTGGGTAGTTGAGTTCTACTCCAACTTCTACATGCCGACCCTACAGTCTGTTTATGTCCGGCAGAAGCAAGTCCCCATCACAGAAGAGGCCATTCAGCAAGCTCTGAATCTTCCCCCTATTCCAGAAGGAATGGACGCCTTTCAAGAAGCCACACTTAAGCGCCAGAGGTACCAATTTGATTGGGACTCCGTTCTCGAAGTCATCGCATTACCTGGCAGCCGTTGGATCTACGGATACCACCGTACCCGTCCTAAGAGAATCTTGGCTTCAGCACTCACCTTGGAGGCTCGCGTATGGGCACAGATCATGTCTCATTACGTATTCCCAAGCACCCACGAGTCCTCCTTCACTGCGGACATGGCTGTTCTACTATGGTGCATCCTTACACACCAACCTCTGAATCTCTCAAGACATATCCGGAATGCTATGGGACACGTACAAATTGCGGGCAATTTACCTTTTCCCACCATGGTCTCAGATCTTGTCTCAGCAGCCGGAGTCTCCTACAGAGTTGGGGACACCAAAGTCGTACTTCCACGGGATGATCAGTATGTCCCTAACGGGAAATACCTCAGACTTCCAGCAGCCACTACGAATCTTCCTACTGCTCCAGTTGAAGACAATCCTTCTTCAACACCACAAGCACCTACAACTGATGCATTGCTCCAGCAGATAATCGAACGGTTGGATCGGCAAGAACAGAAAGCTAAGATGAGAGAGCGCCGTAACGAGCGCCGATTCAAACACCTCAAGGAGCTACTCAAGGGACACTTCAAGGACTCGGATACCCCGGACTCCACTTCTTTCACCAGTACAGGGAGCCATGACGGCCCCGATTGTGGAGATACTGCTACCAGCCCACCCCTGTTCTTGACAGATGGCACCGAAGACGGTGCAAAGCCTTAAGTGTAGGGAGGTCAGTCAGTACCTGACTTCCGGAGGTAATTTCTCTTCTCTAGCACCAATAATTAGGATATGTTAGTTAGATTTTCTTTCCTTTATAAAATAGAATAAATTGCATAGGTTAGAATAGTTGCATGCATGTTGCACTTGATTGAAAAGACAATAAGTTTCTTTTAAGACTCTATCTTTGGAACAAAAATTTCACTAATTTTTCAAAATTTTTATGATAAATTTGCTTGAGTTGTATTTGGAACATAATATTTGAGCTAAAGAACACACAACCTGTGAAAGATTTGAGCCTTTATGTATGGTTACATTATTTAACCATAATTATTTCATTTCTGTGTGTTTACTTCTCCATGATTGTGATCTATATTTTGTTTTATCTTATATGTCCAATATTTATTATATTTACATGCTTGCACATGATTGAGACCATTATTTGTTTAAACTCACTTATCCAAATTGAGCCTACCCTTTTCAATTACCTTTGTTAACCACTTTGAGCCTTTAAATCCCATTTATTCGATATTTTACCACATTACTAACCTTAAGCCGAAAAACAATTGTATATCCCAAATCGAATCTTTGGTTAGCTTAAGATAGAATTGTGTATGCTAGTTAAGTATGGGAAATTGTGGGAACAAAAGTTGTTAAAGGAATGTGTCATGAAAATTTAAGGGGATTTGGATACCTACTCATGTGAAAATATAAGAATGAAAAATCTATGTGCATTGATAAGCTTCATTTATTAAAAAATAATAATAATAATAATAATAATAATGAAAAATAAATAAATAAGGGGACAAAATTACCCCAATGTTAAATTCAAAATTCAAAGATCAGTGCACATATGATAGAATCAAAATACGAAGTTGATACATGAGTAGGGATTGAAAAAGGGAACTCTGGGTAGCTAGGTATAAACTTTAAAGATTACATTAAGTGAATACAAGTTAGGTTGGAGCTTGGGTTAATTAAAAATTCAATTTATTAGCTCACTTGACCAAATATACACCCCTACATATACCTTAGCCCCATTACAACCTTGAAAAGACCTCATGATGTTTACATTAGTATATTAACTGTTATTGATTGGTTAGGAGAAGAACAAAAGTTAGAAAGCATGATTAGAGGAGGATAGAGTGATTATCCTATACACTAGAGATTAGAGCGTACATACATTATCAGTGAGGGTTCAATGCTTGAATTTTCATGTTCCCTGCTTTCATGAGCTATCTTCTTGCACTTTTATCTGTTTTATTGTATAATGATAAAATTAGTGGAATTTGATTTGTAATTGTTTTGAAGAGCTTATTTACTTTTGATCAAGTGGACAAGAATCATATAGTTGCATTTATTTAAATACATATAGGCTTGCATTGCATTTCATGAGTTTCTACATGTTCATGCTCATTTCCTTATCTCATTCAATTAAGCATGAGGACATGCTAATGTTTAAGTGTGGGGAGGTTGATAAACCACTATTTTATGATTTATATTGTGTTTAATTGTGTGGTTTTATCATGATCCTTACCCACTTATTCATTAAATTGGCATGCATTTAGATTTCCTTCCTGAATTTATTACATGTTTGAAAACTGCTTCCTAGAGACTTTAATTATTTATTTTTAATTCTCCTTTATTCCATTCGATGTCGTGATCTGTGTGTTGAGTGTTTCAGACTTTACAGGGCATAAATGAGTTGGAGATTAGAAAGGAAGCTAGCAAAAATAGAAAGAACACAAGAATTTGAGGAGATAACCAACGAGAAGTGACGCGACCGCATGGCTCACGTGACCGCGCGAAGGAGAGCAAATCGCAGTCACGCGGCCGCACGGATTGAAAAAGCTCAGATGATGCGGTAGCGTGGATGACGCAAACGCGTGGCAAGGAAAAACGCGAATGATGCGTCCGCATGGATGATGCGATCGCGTGACATGTGCGATCTGCATAATCTGCAGAATTCGTTGGGGGCAATTTTGGACCTCAATTCGACCCAATTTTCGGCCCGGAACAGCAGACTAGAGCCAGAGAATATGCAGAAACAAAGTAGAATATTCATGGTAGACAGTTAACAGTTTTAGATCTAGTTTTTACTCTTTTAGGTTTTTCTCTCTAGGTTTGAGAATTTTAATTTTCAATTGGTCTTAGCATTGGAACATTGAGAAGAGTTATTTCCTCATCAAGACTTCGTCATTCTAGTTCGTTCTCTTAACTTGGTTTTATTCTTCCATGTTCTTTGCTTTGTTCAATTTTGTTATTTGAATACTTTTATGACTATTTAATACAAGAATTATTTCTTCCATTTTAATCTATTTCTCCTTTCTAATAATCATGTCTTCCTTCAATTCCCTTTCATGTGTTATGGATTTATTATTTACAATGAGTGAGTAGTTCCTTCACTTGATGAGGAGTTGATTAAAAGGAACTCTTGAGTTGGAAGGATTGAAAGAAAAATTGTAATTGGGTTAACTATTGGATTGTATCTAATCACTAATGCCAATCCCTTTGAACTAAGTGGGTTGCAACTTGTGAACAGATCCAGCATTCCAACTTGTTTGACTTTTCTTTACCTAGTAAAGGATAACCAAACAGAACAACCACTAATTACAATTTAATCTTAAAATCACTCCATCAACAATAGAAGTTCCAACTAATCAACTCACAGTCAAGGCTTTTATTCATTTTATTTAAATTCCCTCAATTTAATTTTTAATTTACTTAACTCAACTTCTTGGAACATCTGATTAATAAAATAGCACACTTTCTGCAACTCGTTGGGAGACGACCTGGGACTTAAAACTCCCAGTAAATTTTAATTTAAACTCTCTGTGACATATTTCTAAATTGATAGGCAGATTTTCGGTGAGTTAAGAACTATACTTGCAACGTAACCATATTAATAATTTTTAATTCACCAGCTTCTGCATCTCATCACCCTAAGCACTTTGTTTTCCAGTATTACCACCGGATACATAAATGCCACAGATACATAACTGGGTGAACATTTTCAGATTGTGACTCAGCTTTGCTAGAGTCCCCAATTAGAGGTGTCCAGGGTTCTTAAGCACACTCTTTTTTTTGCTTTGGATTACGACTTTAACCGCTCAGTCTCAAGCTTTTAACTTGACACCTTCACGCCACAAGCACATGGTTAGGGACAGCTTGGTTTAGCCGCTTAGGCCAGGATTTTATTCCTTTTGGGCCCTCCTATCCACTGATGCTCAAAGCCTTGGATCCTTTTTATTACCCTTGCCTTTTGGTTTTAAGGACTATTGGCTTTTTCTGCTTGCTTTTTCTTTTTATTATTATTTTTTTTGCCACTTTTTTCTTTCTCTTTTTTTCGCAAATTTTTTTTCTCTGCAAGCTTTGTTCTTCACTGCTTTTTCTTGCTTCAAGAATCAATTTTATGATTTTTCAGATTATCAAATAATATTTCTCCTTTTTCATTATTCTTCAAGAGCCAACAATTTTAACATTCATAAACAACAATTTCAAAAGACATATGCACTGTTCAAGCATTCATTCAGAAAACAAAAAGTATTGTCACCACATCAAAATAATTAAACTAATTTCAAGGATGAATTCGAAATTCATGTACTTCTTGTTCTTTTGTAATTAAAACATTTTTCATTTAAGAAAGGTGATGGATTCATAGGACATTCATAGCTTTAAGACATAGACACTTAAATACTAATGATCATGTAATAAAGACACAAACATAAATAAACATAAAGCAAAATTTTTGAAAAACAGAAAAATAAAGAACAAGGAAATTAAAGAACGGGTCCACCTTAGTGATGGCGGCTAGTTCTTCCTCTTGAAGATCTTATGGAATGCTTTAGCTCCTCAATGTCTCTTCCTTGCCTTTGTTGCTCCTCCCTCATAGCTCTTTGATCTTCTCTAATTTCATGGAGGAGGATAGAATGCTCTTGGTGCTCCACCCTTAGCTGTCCCATGTTGGAACTTAACTCTCCTAGGGAGGTGTTAATTTGCTCTCAATAGTTTTGTGGAGGAAAGTGCATCTCTTGAGGCATCTCAGGGGTTTCATGATGAAGAATTTCCTCATGCTCTTGTTGAGGTCCATGAGTGGGCTCTCTTGTTTGCTCCATCCTCTTTTTAGTGATGGGCTTGTCTGGACCTTTGAGATGAATCTCTCCATCTCCCATGACTCGAAGGTGGAAGCTTTTGCCTTCCCTTTCCTCGCTACTTGTTTCTGGCGTTTAATGCCAGCTTTTCTCCCATTTTTGGCGTTAAACGCCAATTTCATGCTCTGTTCTGGCATTAAACGCTAGTCTGGTGCTTGTTTCTGGCGTTTAACACCAGCTTGATGCTTCTTTCTGGCGATAAACGCCAGTTTGATGCTTCTTACTGGCGTTTAAATGCCAGTAAGCTCTTCCTCCAGGGTGAGCTATTTTTAATGCTGTTTTTCATTCTGTTTTTGATTTTTCAGTTGTTTTGTGACTTCACATGATCATCAAACTAAAGAAAATATAGAATAGCAATGGAAAATAAATAGATATAATTAAATAACATTGGGTTGC
Source organism: Arachis ipaensis (assembly GCF_059453495.1). Lineage (NCBI taxonomy): Eukaryota > Viridiplantae > Streptophyta > Magnoliopsida > Fabales > Fabaceae > Arachis > Arachis ipaensis. The sequence continues at coordinate 119,838,112 of NC_142443.1, read as the reverse complement.
CTCCCAACAAGTGCTTCTTTAATGTCAATAGCTTGACAGTGAGCTCTCATGGAGCTTCACAGATAATCAGAGCAAGGTTGGGGCCTCTCAACACCAAACTTAGAGTTTGGTTGTGGCCTCCCAACACCAAACTTAGAGTTTGGTTGTGGCCTCCCAACACCAAACTTAGATTTTGAATGTGGGGGTTTTGTTTGACTCTGTACTGAGAGAAGCTTTTCATGCTTCCTCTCCATGGTTACATAAGGAGAACCTTGAGTTCTGAATACAAGGTAGTCCTCATTCAACTGAAAGACCAACTCTCCTCTGTCAACATCAATCACTGCTTTTGCTGTGGCCAGGAAGGGTCTGCCAAGGATGATGGATTCATCCTCATCCTTCTCAGTGTCTAGGATTATGAAATCAGTAGGGATGTAAAGACTTTCAACCTTTACTAGCACGTCCTCTACTAGTCCATAAGCCTGTTTCATGGATTTGTCTGCCATCTCTAGTGAGATTCTTGCAGCTTGTACCTCAAAGATTCCCTATTTCTCCATTACAGAGAGGGGGATGAGGTTTATCCCTGACCCCAGGTCACATAGATCCTTTTCAAAGGTCATGGTGCCTATTGTACAAGGTATGAAGAATTTTCCGGGATCCGGTTTCTTCTGAGGTAATGTCTGCCTCATTAATGTATTCAGTTCATTAGTTAACAAGGGGGGTTCATCCTCCCAAGTCTCAGTACCAAATAACTTGGCATTCAGCTTCATGATTGCTCCTAGATATTTAGCAACTTGCTCTTCAGTGATGTCTTCATCCTCTTCAGAGGAAGAATATTCATCAGAGCTCATGAATGGAAGAAGAAAGTTCAATGGAATCTCTATGGTCTCTGTATGAGCCTCAGATTCCTTTGATTCCTCAAAGGGGAACTCCTTTCTGGCCAGAGGACGTCCCAAGAGGTCTTCCTCACTGGGATTCACATCCTCCTTCTCCTCTGGGCATTCGGTCACACCAAGTAAGGTTATGGCCTTGCACTCTATCTTGGGATTTTCTTCTGTATTGCTTGGGAGAGTACTGGGAGGAGTTTCAGTAATCTTCTTACTCAGCTGACCCACCTGTGCCTCCAAATTTCTAATGGAGGACCTTGTTTCATTCATGAAACTTAGTGTAGTCTTGGATAGATCAGAGACTATGGTTTCCAGGCCAGAATGGCTCTGTTCAAAATTCTCTGTCTGTTGTTAAGAAGATGATGGAAAAGGCTTGCTATTGCTAAACCTATTCCTTCCACCATTATTATTGAAGCCTTGTTGAGGCTTCTGTTGGTCCTTCCATGAGAAATTTGGATGATTTCCACATGAAGAATTATAGGTGTTTCCATAGGGTTCTCCCATGTAATTCACCTCTGCTATTGCAGGGTTCTCAGGATCATAAGCTTCTTCTTCAGAAGATGCTTCTTTAGTACTGTTGGATGCAGCTTGCAATCCATTCAGACTCTGAGAAATCATATTGACTTGCTGAGTCAATATTTTGTTCTGAGCCAATATGGCATTCAGGGTATCAATTTCAAGAACTCCCTTCTTCTGAGGCGTCCCATTGTTTACAGGATTTCTCTCAGAGGTGTACATGAACTAGTTATTTGCAACTATTTCAATGAGTTCCTGAGCTTCTACAGGAGTTTTCACATGAAGAGATCCTCCTACAGAATGGTCTAATGACATTTTTGACAACTCAGACAGACCATCGTAGAATATGCATATGATGCTCCATTTTGGAAGCATGTCAGTAGGACACCTTTTGATCAGTTGCTTGTATCTTTCCCAAGCTTCATAGAGGGATTCTCCTTCCTTCTGTCTGAAGGTTTGGATTTCCACTCTAAGCTTGCTCATCTTTTGAGGTGGAAAGAATTTGGCCAGGAAAGCACTGACCAGCTTATCCCAAGAGTTCAGGCTTTCCTTAGGTTGTGAATCCAACCATGTTCTAGCTCTGCCTCTTACAGCAAGAGGGAAAAGCATAAGCCTGTAGACCTCGGGATCAACTCCATTGGTCTTGACAGTGTCACAGATTTGCAAGAATTCAGCCAAAAACTGATGAGGATCTTCCATTGGAAGTCCATGAAACTTGCAATTCTGCTGCATTAGAGAAACTAATTGAGGCTTAAGCTCAAAGTTGTTTGCTCCAATGGCAGGAATTGAGATGCTTCTTCCATAGAAGTTGGAAGAGGGTGCAATAAAGTCACCAAGCATCTTCCTTGCATCTCCACCATTGTTGTTGGGTTCGGCCATCTCCTCTTCTTTTTCGAAAAATTCTGTCAGGTCCTCCCCAGAGTGTTGTGCCTTAGCTTCTCTTAGCTTTCTCTTTAGAGTCCTTTCAAGTTCCGAATCAGCTTCAACAAGAATTTTCTTATCCTTGCTCCTGCTCATATGAAAAATAAGAAAATAGAAAATAATAGGAATCATCTATGTCACAGTATAAAGATTCTCTTTTGTGAGTAGAAGAAGAGAAGAGAAAAATTCGAACACAGAGGAGAAGAGGGGGTTCGAAAATTAATTAAAATAAAATAAAAATATTTTTGTTTTTATTTTAAATATTAGTTATAATTTGAAATTAAAAAAAATAGAAATAAAATTAAATTAAATTAAAATTTAAAACAATTAGTTAATTAAAACAAATTTTGAAAAAGAGGTTAGTAATTTTCAAAAATTGGAGAGAGAGAGAGAGAGAAGTAATTAGGTGGTTTTGAAAAAGATATGATTGAAATAGAAAACTTTTAAAATCAAACAAAGAGTCAAGTAGTTAATTGAAAAGGATTTGAAAATCAAATTTGAAAAGATAGTAAGTTAGAAAAGATTTTGAAAATTAATTTTTGAAAAAGATATGATTTGAAATTTAATTTGAAAAGGAAATTTAAAAAGATTTGATTTTGAAATTAAAGTTGATTACTTGACTAATAAGAAACTAAAAGATATGATTTTAAAATTCAAAGATTGAACCTTTCTTAATAGGCAAGTAACAACTTGAAAAATTTTTGAATTAAAACATTAAATGTTAGTGAGATTTTCGAAAATATGAAGTAAGAATAAGAAAAAGATTTTGAAAATCAATTTAAAAATTTTTTCGAAAATATGTAAAAATAAATGAAAAAGATTTTATTTTTGAAAAATATTTAAAAAGATAGAATTTTGAAATTGAAATTTATGAGTAAAACAAGGAAAGATATATTTTTTATTTTTGAATTTTTAATGAGGAGAGAGAAAAAAAAGATATCATTTTGATGTTTTTCTCTTTTTCTTATTAAACAACAAAAATGAAACAAAACATAAAAATTTAAGATCAAAATGAGTAATGCATGCAAGAACACTTTGAATGTCAAGATGAACATCAAGAACATGTTTTTGAAAATTTTTTTAAGAAAAGAAACACATGCAAGACACCAAACTTAGAAATTTTCAATGTTTAGACACTAACAAATTGAAAATGCATATGAAAAACAAGAAAAAAAATACTTAACAAGAAAAATTAAAGATCAAACAAAGAGAATCATCAAGAACAACTTGAAGATCATGAAGAACACATGATGAATTTTCGAAAATTTTAAAGAAAAAATAAGGCATGCAATTGACACCAAACTTAAAAATTGACACAAGACTCAAACAAGAAACACAAAATTATTTTTGGTTTTATGATTTTGTAAATTTTTTTGGATTTTCGAAAATTATTTTGAAAAAAGAAAAATAAGGATTTCAAAAGTTTTAAAAAGAATTCCAGGAATCATGCAATGTTAGTCTACAACTCCGGTCCAGGAATTAGACATGGCTTAATAGCCAGCCAAGCTTTCAGTGAAAGCTTCGGTCCAAATCACTAGACATGGCCAATGGCCAGCCAAGCTTTAGCAGATCATTACATTCTACAACAAGATTGATAGAAATCAACAAGCTCTTGTGATGATAAGTTGAAACCTCGGTCCAAAAGATTAGACATGGCTTCACAGCCAGCCAGACTTCAACAGATCATCATGAAACTCTAGAATTCATTCTTAAAAATTCTGAAGTCATAGAATAATTTATTTTTAATTTTTTTTACGGAAATAAAAATAATCAAAACAAAAAGCTTAAAATTAAAATAAAATTACCTAATCTGAGCAACAAGATGAACCGTCAGTTGTCCAAACTCGAACAATCCCCAGCAACGGTGCCAAAAACTTGGTGCACGAAATTGTGATTGTTCATTCCCAGCAACGGCGCCAAAAACTCAGTACGCACGTTCTGACTCTTAATTATTTTTCACAATTCTGATACAACTAACCAGCAAGTGCACTGGGTCGTCTAAGTAATAAACCTTACGTGAGTAAGGGTCGATCCCACGGAGATTGTCAGTTTGAAGCAAGCTATGGTCACCTTGTAAATCTCAGTCAGGCGGATTCAAATGGTTATGGAGATTTGATAATTAAAATATAATTAAAATATAAAATAGGATAGAAATACTTATGTAATTCATTTGTGAGAATTTCAGATAAGCGTATGGAGTTGCTTTTGTTCCTTCTGAACCTCTGCTTTCCTACTGCTTTCATCCAATCATTCATACTCCTTTCCATGGCTAGCTGTATGTTGGGCATCACCGTTGTCAATGGCTACTTCCTGTCCTCTCAGTGAAAATGGTCCAAATGCACTGTCACCGCATGGCTAATCATCTGTCGGTTCTCGATCATGTTGGAATAGGATCCATTGATCCTTTTGCGTCTGTCACACGCCCAACACTCGCGAGTTTGAAGCTCGTCACAGTCATCCCTTCCCAGATCCTACTCGGAATACCACAGACAAGGTTTAGACTTTCCGGATCTCAGGAATGGCCGCCTGGTGGACGAAATTGTGTTCCATGTTCTTTGTACTTGTGTGAGATTAACAATATATAATTGTATTGAATCCTCATTGTGGCTCTATGTGTGGATGTCTACTTTCCAACGCAATTGGAAGCGCGTCATTTTGAGTTCTGTAGCTCCAGAAAATCCACTTTGAGTGCAGGGAGGTCAGAATTCAACAGCATCAGCAGTCCTTTTTCAACCTCTGAATCTGATTTCTGTTCAAGTCCCTCAATTTCAGCCAGAAAATACCTGAAATCACAGAAAAACACACAAACTCATAGTAAAGTCCAGAAATGTGAATTTAACATAAAAACTTATGAAAACATCCCTAAAAGTAACTAGATCCTACTAAAAACATACTAAAAACAATGTCAAAAAGCGTATAAATTATCCGCTCATCACAACACCAAACTTAAATTGTTGCTTGTCCCCAAGTAACTAAAAATCAAATAGGATAAAAAGAAGAGAATATACTATAAATTCCAAACTATCAATGAAACAGAGCTTCAATCATATGAGCGGGACTTATAGCTTTTTGCCTCTTGAATAGTTTTGGCATCTCACTTTATCCATTGAGGTTCAGAATGATTGGCATCTATAGGAACTTCAGATTTCGAATAGTGTTATTGACTCTCCTAGTTCAGTATGATGATTCTTGAACACAGCTTCTTTATGAGTCTTGGCCGTGGCCCTAAGCACTTTGTTTTCCAGTATTACCACTGGATACATAAATGCCACAGACACATAATTGGGTGAACCTTTTCAGATTGTGACTCAGCTTTGCTAGAGTCCCCAATTAGAGGTGTCCAGGGTTCTTAAGCACACTCTTTGTTTTTGCTTTGGACCTTGACTTTAACCGCTCAGTCTCAAGTTTTCACTTGACACCTACACGCCACAAGCACATGGTTAGGGACAGCTTGGTTTAGCCGCTTAGACTGGGATTTTATTCCTTTAGGCCCTCCTATCCACTGATGCTCAAAGCCTTAGGATCCCTTTTTTATTTGCCCTTGCCTTTTGGTTTTAAGGGTTATTGGCTTTTTCTGCTTGCTTTTTTTCTTTTTCTTTATTATTTTTTTTTTCGCCCCCTTTTTTTTTCTGCAAGCTTTGTTCTTTGCTGCTTTTTCTTGCTTCAAGAATCATTTTTTATGATTTTTCAGATTATCAAATAACATGTCTCCTAGTCATCATTCTTTCAAGAGCCAACATATTTAACATTCTTAAACAACAACTTCAAAATACATATGCACTGTTCAAGCATACATTCAGAAAACAAGAAGCATTGTCACCACATCAATATAATTAAACTAAGTTCAAGGATAAATTCGAAACTCATGTACTTCTTGTTCTTTTGAATTAAAATATTTTTCATTTAAGAGAGGTGATGGATTCATAGGACATTCATATCTTTAAGACAAAGTTACTAACTACTAATGATCATGTAATGAAGGCACAAACATAGATAAGCACATAACATAGAAAACGAAAAACAGAGAAAGCAAGAGCAAGGAATGAATCCACCTTAGTGATGGTGGCGTTTCCTTCTTGAGGAACCAATGATGTCCTTGAGCTCTTCTATGTCTCTTCCATGTCTTTGTTGCTCCTCCTTCATTGCTTTTAGATCTTCTCTGAATTCATGAAGGATGATGGAGTGCTCTTGATGTTCCACCCTTAGTTGCTTCCAATAATTGTGTGGAAGAAAATGTATCCCCTGAGGTATCTCAGGGATCTCTTGATTTGCAGTCAAATGTTCTACCACTGAGCTATAGACCCTTTGATGGAAGCTTTTGTCTTCTCTTTCCTCTTTCTAGAGGTTTCTCTGGCCTTAGGTGCCATTAATGGTTATGGAAAAAACAAAAAAGCTATGCTTTTACCACACCAAACTTAGAATGTTGCTCGCCCTCGAGCAAAAGAAGAAAGAATAGAAGAATAAGAAGAAGATATGGAGGAGATGGATGGGAATGTGTATTCGGCCATATGGGTGGGATTGGGTGGGAGAGAGATGTTGAATTTTGAAGGTAGTGGGTGTATGGATGTGAGTGGTAAATGGAAAGTAGAAGGGATGAGTGTTTATTGGGAATAGAGGATGATTGAGAAGAGAGAAGAGAGTGAGTGGAGGTAGGTGGGGATCCTGTGAGGTCCACAGATCCTGAGATGATCCTGTGGGGTCCACAGATCCTGAGGTGTCAAGGCATTTACATCCCTGCACCAATTTAGGCATGTAAAATGCCCTTGCACACAACTCTGGGCGTTCAGCGCCAGGTTGGTGCCCATTTTGGGCGTTCAACGCCCCTTTGCTGCCATTTCTGGCGTTGAACGCCAGAACCATGCTTGTTCTGAGCGTTCAGCGCCAGAACTATGCTCTGTTCTGGCATTTGAACGCCAGACAGATGCTCCTCCAGGGTGTGATTTTTCTTCTGCTGTTTTTTATTCCATTTTTGATTTTTTTGTTTATTTTGTGACTCCACATGATCATGAACCTAAGAAAACATGAAAAATAATAAAAATAAGAATTAGATACACATTGGGTTGCCTCCCAACAAGCGCTTCTTTAATGTCAATAGCTTGACAGTGGGCTCTCATGGAGCCTCACAGATGTGCAGAGCTTTGTTGAGACTCTCCAACACCAAACTTAGAGTTTGACTGTGGGGGCTCTGGTTGACTCTGCTTGGAGAGAAGCTTTTTCTGCTTCCTCTCCATAGTTGCAGAGGGAGATCCTTGAGTTTTGAATACAAGGGAGTTCTCATTCCATTGAAGGACTATTTCACCTCTGTCAACATCAATCACAGCTCTTGCTGTGGCCAGGAAAGGTCTTCCTAGGATGATGGATTCATCCTCTTCCTTTCCAGTATCCAGGACTATGAAATCAGCAGGGATGTAAAGGCCCTCAACCTTTACTAATACATCTTCTACTTGTCCATAAGCCTGTTTTCTTGAGCTGTCTGCCATCTCTAGTGAGATTTTAGCAGCTTGCACCCCATAGATTCGCAATTTCTCTATTACAGAGAGGGGCATGAGGTTTATTCCTGAACCAAGGTCACTCAGAGCCTTAAAGATCATGGTGCCTATGGTACAGGGTATTATGAACTTTCCAGGATCCTGTCTCTTCTGAGGCAATGTCAGTTGATCCAGATCACTTAGTTCATTGATGAACAAGGGAGGTTCAACTTCCCAAGCATCAATGCCAAATAATTTGGCATTCAGCTTCATGATTGCACCAAGAAACTTGGCAGTTTGCTCTTCAGTAACATCCTCATTCTCTTCAGAAGAGGAATACTCATCAGAGCTCATGAAGGGCATAAGGAGGTTCAATGGAAGCTCTATGGTCTCTAGATGAGCCTCAGAGTCCTTTGGTTCCCCAGAGGGAAGCTCCTTATTGATCACTGGACGTCCCAGGAGGTCTTCCTCCTTGGGATTCACGTCCTCTCCTCTCCTCAGAGGTTCGGCCATGGCGCTTATGTCAATGGCCTTGCACTCTCCTTTTGGGTTCTCTTCTGTATTGCTTGGGAGAGTACTAGGAGGGATTTCAGTGATCCTTTTACTCAGCTGGCCCACTTGTGCTTCCAGATTTCTAATGGAAGATCTTGTTTCATTCATGAAACTTACAGTGGCCTTAGATAGATCAGAGACTAGATTTGCTAAATTAGAAGCATTTTGTTCAGAGTTCTCTGTCTGTTGCTGAGTTGATGATGGAAAAGGTTTGCTATTGCTAAACCTGTTTCTTCCACCATTATTAAAGCCTTATTGGGGCTTTTGATCCTTCCATGAGAAATTTGGATGATTTCTCCATGTTGAGTTATAGGTGTTTCCATAAGGTTCACCTAAGTAATTTACCTCTGCTATTGCAGGGTTCTCAGGATCATAGGCTTCTTCTTCAGAATATGCCTCTTGAGTACTGTTGGATGCAGCTTGCATTCCATGCAGACTCTGAGAGATCGTATTGACTTGCTGAGTCAATATTTTATTCTGAGCCAATATGGCATTCAGAGTATCAACCTCAAGAACTCCCTTCTTCATAGGCGTCCCATTATTCACAGGATTCCTTTCAGAAGTGTACATGAACTGGTTATTAGCAACCATGTCAATGAGTTCTTGAGCTTCTGCAGGCGTTTTCTTTAGGTGAATGGATCCACCTGCAGAAGTGTCCAATGACATCTTTGATAGCTCAGATAAACCATCATAGAATATATCCAGGATGGTCCATTCTGAAAGCATGTCAGAAGGACACTTTTTGGTCAACTGTTTGTATCTTTCCCAAGCTTCATAGAGAGATTCACCTTCTTTCTGTCTGAAGGTTTGAACATCAGCTCTAAGCTTGCTCAGCTTTTGAGGAGGAAAGTACTTGGCTAAGAAAGCCGTGACCAGCTTATCCCAAGAGTTCAGGCTATCTTTGGGTTGAGAATCCAACCATAATCTAGCTCTGTCTCTTACAGCAAAAGGGAAAAGCATGAGCCTGTCGACTTCAAGATCTATTCCATTAGTCTTAACAGTATCACATATCTGCAAGAATTCAGTTAAGAACTGAAAAGGATCTTCAGATGGAAGTCCATGAAACTTGCAGTTCTGCTGCATCAGAGAAACTAATTGAGGTTTCAGCTCAAAGTTGTTTGCTCCAATGGCAGGGATGGAGATGCTTCTTCCATGTAAATTGGAATTAGGTGCAGTAAAGTCACCAAGCATCTTCCTTATATTATTATTATTTTTGGCTGCCATCTCCTCTTCCTTTTCAAAAATTTCTGAAAGGTTTTCTCTGGATTGTTGTATTTTAGCTTCTCTTAATTTTCTCTTCAGAGTCCTTTCAGGTTCTGGATCTGCTTCCACAAGAATGTTCTTATCCTTGCTCCTGCTCATATGACAAGGAAGAATGGACAGAAAAATGATAATAATAATAGAGATCCTTTATACCACAGTATAGGGATCCCTTTGTGAGTGGAAGAAAAGGGGGAGACAAAGAATGTAACATAAAGGAAGAAACACAACTGTGAGAATGGAAGAGATGTGAGATGAGATGTTAGGATATGAATGAATAAATAGAATAGGATGGGGGAGGTATAATTTTCGAAAATTATTTTGAAAAGGAGTTAGTGATTTTTGAAAATTGGTTTTTGAAAATTTGTTAGTATTTTTCGAAAATTTTTTTTTTTGAAATAAATAAAAAATAAAAATAATTAGTTAATTAAAAAGAAATTTTTGAAAAAGAGGGAAGATATTTTCGAAAATTAGAGAGAGAGAGAGTTAGTTAGGTAGTTTTGAAAAAGTTAAGAAACAAACAAAAAGTTAGTTAGTTAGTTGAAACAAATTTTGAAAAGATAAGAAGTTAGGAAGTTAGAAAAGATATTTTGAAAAGATATTTTTGAAAAAGATAAGATAAGAAGATATTTTTGAAAAGATATGATAGAAATTAGTTTTTGAAAAAGATTTGATTTTTAAAATCACAATTAATGACTTGATTCATAAGAAATCACAAGATATGATTCTAGAACTTAAAGTTTGAATCTTTCTTAACAAGCAAGTAACAAACTTCAAATTTTTGAATCAAAACATTAATTGATTATGTTATTTTCGAAAATTTGTGATAAAAATAAGAAAAAGATTTTTGAAAAATATTTTTTTTGGAATTTTCGAAAATAACTAATAATTTTGAAAAAGATTTGATTTTTGAAAAAGATTTTGAAAAAGATAAGATTTTCAAATTGAAAATTTGATTTGACTCATTGGCAACAACTTGATTTTTAAAAATTTTTGAAAAAGTCAATTCAAATTTTCGAATTTGATGAGAGAAACATGGAAAGATATTTTTTTTATTTTTGAATTTTTATGATGAGAGAGAAAAACACAAAAAAAATGCAATGCATGAAATTTTTAGATCAAAACATGTGATGCATGCAAGAATGCTATGAATGTCAAGATGAACACCAAGAACACTTTGAATGTCATGATGAACATCAAGAACATATTTTTGAAAAATTTTTAATGCAAAGAAAACATGCAAGACACCAAACTTAGAATTCTTTAATGCTTAGACACTAAGAATTCAAGAATGCATATGATAAACATGAAAAGAAACAAAACAAAAAATCATCAAGATCAAACAAGAAGACTTACCAAGAACAACTTGAAGATCATGAAGAACACTATGAATGCATGATATTTTCGAAAAAATGCAAGATGCATATGCAAGTGACACCAAACTTATGATATGACTCAAGACTCAAATAAGAAACACAAAATATTTTTGATTTTTATGATTTTCTAATTTTTTTGGATTTTTATTTATATTTTTCGAAAATTTAAAAGAAAAAATAAAGATTCCAAAATTTTTAATATGAATTCCAGGAATCTTGCCATGTTAGTCTAAAGCTTCAGTCCAGGAATTAGACATGGCTCACTAGCCAGCCAAGCTTTCAATGAAAGCTCCAGTCCAAAATACTAGACATGGCCAATGGCCAGCCAAGCTGTGATATATGGAATTACATGCATTGAAGTTAATAGTTGAAGCCTCAGTCCAAAAGAATTTAGACATGGCTTTACAGCCAGCCAGGCTTCAACATGCTTCATGAAACACTAGAATTCATTCTTAAAAATCTTGAATAAATTTTTTGAAAACATTTTTATTTTTTTTTTTTTCGAAAACAAGAGAAATTTTTTTTTTTTAAATATTTTTGAAAGATTTTTGAAAACAAAACAAAAAGAAAATTACCTGATCTGAGCAACAAGATGAACCGTCAGTTGTCCAAACTCAAACAATCCCCGGCAACGGCGCCAAAAACTTGGTGGACGAAATTGTGTTCCATGTTCTTTGTACTTGTGTGAGATTAACAATATATAATTATATTGAATCCTCATTGTGGCTCTATGTGTGGACACAACTCCGTTCAACTAACCAGCAAGTGCACTGGGTCGTCCAAGTAATACCTTACGTGAGTAAGGGTCGAATCCCACGGAGATTGTTGGTATGAAGCAAGCTATGGTCACCTTGTAAATCTCAGTCAGGCGGATATAAAATAATTATGGAGTTTTCGAATAATAAATAATAAAATAGGGATAGAGATACTCATGTAAATCATTGGTAGGAATTTCAGATAAGCGAATGGAGATGCTTTTCGTTCCTCTGAACCTCTGCTTTCCTGCTATCTTCATCCAATCAGTCTTACTCCTTTCCATGGCTGGCTTTATGTGATACATCACCACTGTCAATGGCTACTTTCGGTCATCTCACGGGAAAATGATCCAATGCCCTGTCACGGCACGGCTAATCGTCTGGAGGCATCACCCTTGTCAATGGCTTCATCTTATCCTCTCAGTGAATAATATGCTCACGCACCCTGTCACGGCACGGCTATTCATCTGTCGGTTCTCGATCATGCTAGAATAGGATTTACTATCCTTTTGCGTCTGTCACTAACGCCCTGCAATCGCGAGTTAGGGGCTCGTCACAGTCATTCAATCATTGAATCCTACTCGGAATACCACAGACAAGGTTTAGACCTTCCGGATTCTCTTGAATGCCGCCATCATTCTAGCTTACGCCACGAAGATTCTGGTTAGGAGATCTAAGAGATACTCATTCTAGCTTAATTCATGTAGAACAGCAGTGTTTGTCAGGCACGCGTTCATAAGGAAGAAGGATGATGAGCGTCACACATAATCATCACCTTCATCACGTTCTTGGGTGCGAATGGATATCTTAGAAGAGAAATAAGAAGATTTGAATAGAAAACAGTAGTACTTTGCATTAATCTTTGAGGAACAGCAGAGCTCCACACCTTAATCTATGGAGTGTAGAAACTCTACCGTATGAAAATACATAAGTGAAGGTCCAGGCATGGCCGAGATGGCCAGCCCCCAAAACGTGATCAAAGGATCATAAGGTAATCCAAAGATGATCAAAAGATACCTAATACAATAGTAAAAGGTCCTATTTATAATAAACTAGTCACTAGGGTTTACATGAGTAAGTAATTGATGCCTAAATCCACTTCCGGGGCCCACTTGGTGTGTGTTTGGGCTGAGCTTAAGTGTAGCACGTGCAGAGGCCATTTGTGGAGTTGAACGCCAGTTTCTATGCCAGTTTGGGCGTTCAACTCTGGTTTTGGATCCTTTTCTGGCGCTGGACTCCAGATTTGGGCAGAAGGCTGGCGTTGAACGCCAGTTTACGTCGTCAATTCTTGGCCAAAGTATGGACTATTATATATTGCTGGAAAGCCCTGGATGTCTACTTTCCAACGCAATTGGAAGCGCGTCATTTTGAGTTCTGTAGCTCCAGAAAATCCACTTTGAGTGCAGGGAGGTCAGAATTCAACAGCATCAGCAGTCCTTTTTCAACCTCTGAATCTGATTTCTGTTCAAGTCCCTCAATTTCAGCCAGAAAATACCTGAAATCACAGAAAAACACACAAACTCATAGTAAAGTCCAGAAATGTGAATTTAACATAAAAACTTATGAAAACATCCCTAAAAGTAACTAGATCCTACTAAAAACATACTAAAAACAATGTCAAAAAGCGTATAAATTATCCGCTCATCACCGCCAATAACTCTAGCTTATACCACGAAGACTCCGATCTTTCGGAATGGAGGCTAAGAGATACACGCTCGATCTAAGGTAGAACGGAAGTGGTTGTCAAGCACGCGTTCATAGGTTGAGAATAGTGATGAGTGTCACGGATCATCATATTCATCATGTTGAAGTGCAAGCGGATATCTTAGAATAGAAATAAGCTTGAATTGAATAAGAAAACAATAGTACTTTGCATTAATTCATGAGGAATAGCAGAGCTCCACACCTTAATCTATGGTGTGTAGAAACTCTACCGTTGAAAATACATAAGTGATGATAGTGTTCATTGGCTTTGGCCCCAGAGGGGGAACCAGAATGACCAAGACCTTGGTCTAAGGACTAAACGTCCAAAGATGAAAATACAATAGTAAAAAGTTCTATTTATACTAAACTGGTAGCTAGGGTTACAGAAATAAGTAAATGATGCAGAAATCCACTTCCGGGACCCACTTGTTGTGTGCTTGGGCTGAGCATTGAGCTTTACACGTGTAGAGGCTTCTCTTGGAGTTAAACGCCAGGTTGTAGCCTGTTTCTGGCGTTTAACTCTAGTTTGCAACCTGTTTCTGGCGTTTAACTTCAGAATAGGGCAGGAAGTTGGCGTTTGAATGCCAGTTTGCGTCATTAAAACTCGGGCAAAGTATGGACTATTATATATTTCTGGAAAGCCCTGGATGTCTACTTTCCAACGCAATTGAGAGCGCGCCATTTGGGTTTCTGTAGCTCCAGAAAATCTACTTCGAGTGTAGAGAGGTTAAAATCCAACAGCATCTGCAGTCCTTCTTCCGCCTCTGAATCAGATTTTCGCTCAAGTCCCTCAATTTCAGCCAGAAATTACCTGAAATCATAGAAAAATACACAAACTCATAGTAAAGTCCAGAAATGTGATTTTTATTTAAAAACTAATAAAAATATATTAAAAACTAACTAAATCATACTGAAAACTATGTAAAAACAATGCCAAAAAGCGTATAAATTATCCGCTCATCACCATGATACAACGGAAGGGGAAAGAAGATCGAAGTAGTGTTCGAGCAAGAGGGTAGAGGCATCACAAGGTGCTACTAGAGCAGGAGACTGGTGGAAAAGGTAGCAGCATGCAGTCAAGGTGGTATTGGTCGCGGCAGTTTCAGGGTGGCACCGGTATTGGAGTTATGCTTTGTTCTAGCTCAGTGTGGTTCGATGAGTGAGAGCTTGGGCGAGGCAAGGAAGAAGAAAAAAATGGGTTAAGTACTTTTTCGTTCTTAAAGTCTTGGGTCAAAATCAAAATCGTCTCTGACCATTTTTTTTTTCTTATTAACATGATCCTCGATGTTATAAAATCATTCTTTTCTAGTTAAATTTTAATTTTTAGACCAAATTATCTTTAATAATAATAAAAATAATAATAAACTAAACAAAACTCTCTCCAGTCCCTACCACCCACACCATATCTCCCACCATCTCTCATTCTCGTCAACATCCTCTCATCTATCATCATTCTATGACCCTCATCAATATCATCAATCACAACAATAATGTTACTATCTCACTCCCTTTTACTTTTTTTCTCTGTTTTACTCTTTGAATTTCTTAACTAAATAAATTAATTACTATTATTGTTGTTGTTAAATTTGTTGATGGTAAAGAAAATTTAAGAGATATGACAACCATAGCTCTTGAAAATGAAGAAGAAGCCTACTTTTGTTTTGTCTGAAAACTTTATCTTTAAGCATGTTTTTGTTTTTGTTTGTCCCCTATTTCTTTCTTTTAAAGCATGGTAACCATAGTTCTCGTCGATAAAAAAGTAGCATTTTTCTGGGTATTGAAATCATAACCCTAAATTTTGATTGAATAAAATTATAATATTTGGAAAAAAAAGAAAAAGTGAATTTTTGGTAGTGATATTAAGGGTGACAAAATGAGAGTGGTAGAGAGAATTGTGATTGAGGATAGTTGAAGGAACAAAGAATGAAAGAGAAAAGTCACCAAGGGAGAGAGGGGGGAAAGGGATGGTGGCTTACCACTGTGTGAGAGGGAAAAACAAAAACATAAGAGAAGAATAAAGAAGATGGAGTAGAAATCAAACTTTGTGGCCACCAACTCTAATGAGAGGAGAAACCAAACTCTAAGAGGAGGAATCAACACTTATGGTACCGGGCTCCCCTCGACTTCCCATCCCCTTGTCTCCCTTAATGGCGAGGAAGCTTCTCAGATTAGTGAGAGCAAAGGTAGTGGCAGTTAAGATTGGGGCGAGTGGCAGTGGTGGAGGAAGGAGAGTGAAGAACAAAGTAATGTTGGTGGTGAAGAGAAAGAAGGAGGGAGAATATGGTAGTGAGTGTGGTAGGAGATACGGTGTGGGTGGTAGGGAGGATTTTGCTTTGTTTTTTTATTATTTTATTATTATTATGGATAATTTGGTCTAAAATAAAATTGAGGTAGAAAATGATAATTTTATAAAGTTGAGAATGATATTAATAAAAAAAAAGGTCGGGGACGATTTTAATTTTGACTCAAGGCTTTAGGGACAAAAAAAGTACTTAACCGAAAAAAATGAAGGCGAGTGGCTAGCAAGAGGTTTCAACGGAAGAGAGATGATTCGCGCATAGCACAAGAAGAAGAAAGTGGCGAGGAGAAATGGTGGCAGTGCACCTCCTATTCTCTCGACCTTCCATATGGTAATCAATCAGTGCACCTCCTATTCTGTCAATTTATTCCATGGTCGAAATCATCACCAGAGGTTAACAAGCATGGAAATTTTGTGCTAACAAAACCAAACATAATAAAACATACTCTAAAAAAGAATTTTAGAAATCAGAATTTGATGAATTTTTTGCAAGTCTACTTAGAAAAATAAAATTTGTCAGCTTTTAAATTTGAAGATTTTATGCTAAATGAATTTTGCTTTGCAATTTCTTTTACGTGAATCTAATAGTAGTTCGAATGTATATACAAAGAATTCGTTTTTTCTTCTTTTTCTCCTCTTGTTACTATATAAATATCATGATAGATACCCAATGATTCATAATAAATTTCTACAGGAGCTTCTCTTGAAAAAATAACGCTTTGATCTAGCTGCCAACAAAATCACAGAAGACTGTCAAAATTTTTTTGGTCAATAAGTGATGCGTGTGCATCATGTTGTGCTTTTCTATACTTTTTCAAATACGAAATAAACGCATAATGCTTAATTATGGAGAGCTTTGGTGTTTAAATTGGATATTACTTTCATTCTTTTTATTTCACGATTCTTGCAGTGAAATTTGGGAAAAGAGAAGCAAAAGCACAAGGAGGAATCAAGAATTGAAGACAAGTGCAAAGAGAATTCATAGATGTTGTCAACCCTGACCTCTTCATACTCCAACAAGCATAACTTGAGTTACAGAGGTCCAATTGACTCGGTTTTAATGGTATTGGAAAGCCAACTTCTAGAGCTTTTCAACAATATATAATAGTCTATACTTTCTTTCTAGACTCACGGCCTTGGTGGCGCCTAACTTGGGATTTCCCAAGTTAGGTGCCAGATAAAGAAAAAACGCTCCCATATGTGCTGCCTTGGTGGTGCCTAACTTGGGATTTTCCAAGTTACGTGCCAAGATCAAAGGAACGCCTCCAAACCATGCTGCCATAGTGGCGCCTAACTTGGAATTCTCCAAGTTAGGCGCCAACCTTGAAGAAAGCAATGATCCCCACGCCAATTGAAGCCAGCAACGAAGATTTTATTTTTATTTTGATTAAAACTTTATTTTATTTACAAATAGGAAAAGATATTATTTAGTTTTAAAAAAATATATTTTACATTAATTAAGATTAGATATAAAAGGAGAAGAGATCTTGACCTAGGTCCTTGAAAGAACCGAGGATTGATGGTTTAGAGGTTATAGCAAACTCTCGTTGTAAGTATAGTTACTAAACCAAACAATCAACCTTTCTTACAAACGTTTTGGGTGTCACACATAACAAACCCCTTTAGAAATTGTTAACCGAGTATTCAAACCTCGGGTCGTCTTCTCAAGGAACTGCGAGGAAGTATGTTCTTATTATTGGTTATAAAGGTTGTGATCGGGGTTTAGAAGGTGATAAGCAAGTAATTTAAATGACGAGTGAATTAAATGGCAATTAAAAATAAATAATAACTGTAAAACAACTTTTGGCAAGATAAGGGAAATTAGAAGTCCAACTTGGTTATCCCTCTCAACAACAATGAAAGTTGTATCTCAATTCCACTTAGTTATCCTTTACCAGGGGAAAGGAAAGTCAAGGGACTAATTAAATTGACCTCTGAATCCTAATTATTTCCTAAGAAAAGGTTGGGATTATTTAAGTTCAGCTCAATTAGCAAGTTAACGATTATCAATTACGTTGGGTTTAATAACTGTTGAGTTACTGAATTCTTAACCAGGACCAAAAGGGAAAAAAATAAAATTGATAGAATAAGAAAAATATCCTTAGATGGGAAGCAATGGTAACTTAAATCAAAGAGAACAATCATAAACTGAAAATTCCTCAAATATCATAAATTCAAAGAACAATCTGTGACATGGAATAATTCATAAATCAAATTATAATAATCAATTCAATTGTTGGAATAAATAAATAAAAGTAAAACTAAAATAAAAGAACATTAAAACCTGGATCCAGAGTTACTCCCAAAACAAGAAGAAATGCTAAATCCTAAAAGAGAGAGAGAAGATCTCCCTCTCAACTAAATCTAAATCATTGAAAAGTAAAATATGCGAGCTCCTCTTGAATGGAAGCATTCCCACACTTTATAACCTCTGATCTATGCTGTCTGTACTTGGATCTGGACCAAAAAGGGCTTCAGAATTCGCTGGGGGCGTATTCTGTAATTTCTGGTGCGTAGCCTCTGTCACGCGTCCGCGTGGGTCACGCGGTCACGTCATTCGAAGCTTTTCCTTGCCACGCGGTCGCGTCAGTTATGCGACCGCGTCATATGCGTTCTGCTTAAGGCACGCGGTCGCGTCAGTCATGCGGCCGCGTCGCTGCTGATTCGTGCTTGGCACGCGATTGCATTATCCATGCGATCGCGTGGATACCAGTTTCCTTAAAGCTCCGTTTTGCTTTCTCCTTCCATTTTAGTATGTTTCCTTTTTCATCCTTTAAGTCATTCTGCCTTAGAAAATCTGAAACTACTCAACACACTAATCATGGCATCGAATGGAAATAAAGGTAATTAAATTAATAAATTTTAAAGCTTAGGAAACATATTTTTCATTTACATCACATAATAAGGAAGGGAAAGTAAAACCATGCAATTAATGTGAATAAGTAGGTGAAGGATTGAATAAATCACTCAAATTAAGCACAAAAGAACTCACGAAATATGGGTTTATCAGTCCTCTCCTAATTTTTTTCCACACTTTCATACTTTTCTCTACTAGAGTTTATTTTCTCCATGAGGAACTAAGCCTCCATTGTTAAGGTTAGGAGCTCTATTTACTTTGATGGATTAATAATTATTTTTTCCTCTACTCCTGATTAATGTTTTGATTATTGTTTAAGAATTGATTTCGTTCTTCATCCTAAGAATTAGTGAATATTGGAAAATAAATCTAATTCAACTTGAATTCTATTTGAATCTTGGAAAAGTTATATCATTAGAATTACATCTTAAAATCAATTTCTCACAACTCTCTATTTATCTGGATTTAACGCGATACGCGACATATAATCGTCTTATTTTTGGGTATCTAGGGTTTTTGTGGCTCATAAACTAGTTTTGAACTTAACCCTCTAATCGAAATCAAGTGACCAAGGAATTGGCAGTTGATGAAGGTTAGAGGAGACTAAAAAGGTCTAAGGAATTAGGGTTTAGTCACATATAGTTTGCCATGAACATAATCTTTGCATGATCAAAGTAGTTAACATTGAA
Source organism: Arachis ipaensis (assembly GCF_059453495.1). Classification (NCBI taxonomy): domain Eukaryota; kingdom Viridiplantae; phylum Streptophyta; class Magnoliopsida; order Fabales; family Fabaceae; genus Arachis; species Arachis ipaensis. The sequence continues at coordinate 119,818,852 of NC_142443.1, read as the reverse complement.
TATTAATCCAAAAATTTAAATATCTCTGACACCTTAACTATTTTTATCATATTATTTTCTTAACCAATTTTAGTTTATTGTTATTTAATTCTTTTTTTTTATGTTATTTGCTATTAAAACCCTAAATTTTGATTGTCTGACTAGAATAATCAATTGACTATTGTTACTTGATCTATTAATCCTCGTGGGATCGACCCTCACTCACTTGAGGTATTACTTGATACGACCCGATACACTTGCCGGTTAGTTTGTGGACTTCAAACTCCGCACCAAGTTTTTGGCTCCGATTGCATAATACGTATTACCAAAATGGGCCTTTTTTTATATCTAGTGCTAGTAATAATAATTCTTTAATTTTTTGAATTTCTGCAATTACATATGCTATACCTATTTGTACTAATACTTTGACGATTTTTGCTTGTTAATATATAAAGTCTAGCAAGCATATCTTGAGTCGGTACCAAAATAGGACCTCTTACAAAAATTCAAAATAAAAAAAATTGAAAATAAGGATAGAAGTTGAATCTTTTTTTTGAAATTTTATAGATAGTGACAAATCTAAAAATTTTAAGTAATGGAGACAAACAAAAAACACATAAAAATAAAAAAAAATTATATAAACACATCGAAGTATATATAATTAGATAACATAAAAATATTAAATATTAAATAATATTTTATTACCAATATCAGTATATTAATAAGTACTACGATAAAATATTATTTTAGTCCTTAATATTTGGATTTAGTCTTCATTTAGTACCTAATGATTCAAATGTCTTATTTTAGTTTTACAAGGTTTTAATTTTCTATTTCATACTCAAAAAGTTTTAAGCATGTTTAATGTTATTCCAAAATTAAATTTGACACGAATAATTAGCATATTAAAAAACCAATAACGTGTGATTTTGGTACATAAGTAAAATTGATCTACCAATGATCACCAGCGAAAAATTTTTTTTTTAATTCTGGAATATTGATTATTGATTAATAAAATTTGAAATTTTTTTTACAAGAACAAAATCTACAAAAAAGTTCTACAAGAAAATTTTAATTATGTTTTTCTAACACAAAAGAATATATAACTTAACAATAATATTATTAATGTACACCGTTAGTCATTCTGTTAGATATTTGTGTCAGAGTTAATAATAGGACAATATTAAACCTGTTACGGCCTGGCCCAAATTGCTAGCGGGCCGGCCCGACCCGAGTACCATCCGACTCGGACGGTCGGGTAGGAGACGCTCTGTCGCCGACCCGGACACGCGTCCCTGACAGCTATGCTACAGCTGTGAGGAGAGAGCATCAGAGAAGGTGGGCTTGACCTTGATGGGCCCACCTCTGACATGGTATATATAGGGAAGGTCCTGCCCTTCCCCCAAGGTACGTGACATACCACTCAATTTCTACTCACCTGCACACTTCAGTGACTTGAGCGTCGGAGTGTCTTTGCAGGTGACACCCCCCTACTACATTCGAAGAACTCGGGACCTCGCCTACCCTTAGCCCGAAGACGTGCGACCAGACCCCTTCCCCTTCCTCGATCAGAATATCAACCCAACACGTCCGGTATCCGACCTACCGAACATTGGCGCCGTCTATGGGGATTAGTCGCCTGGATGGACGTTGTATTGGGCCCTGGACACACAGGCCGTGAGACCGAGCGCAGAGGGGAACCTTCCACGATTTCTCTCCGACCGCGCACGAGGTCCCCTCCGAGACGTACCACCCGATCTCTCGAAAGACGCCCTTTCGGGGGAACTGGCGACAACCACGCCAGAATAATGCAGGAACTACGTAACAGGATGCAAGACTTGGAACGCCGACTAGCAGAACGGGAACACGACCAGCACACCCCAGAGCAAAGCCACTCTCGCTCCCACTCAAGGAGCCACTCCAAACGCACAGCTAGCCCTCAAGCTGAATCCGAGAGCGTCGGGGAAAGAGGACGCGCGAGAAGACACCACGACCCCCTCATTTACGCCAGGCACGAGAGGCGGCGCACCACGGATCGCAACCACGAGGAGACTCGTCAGGAGGACGACGAAGGGAGAACAGCGAGAACGTGGGGACCCGTGATAATGGGAGCGACCCCATTTCATCGTTCCATCCTCGAGGTCCAGCTGCCAAAATATTTTGACAAGCCAACGGACATGAGGTATAACGGAATGCAAGACCCACTGGAACACCTCACGGCCTTTGAGGCCAGGATGAACCTGGAGGGAGTGAGAGACGAGGTAAGGTGTCGTGCCTTCCCGGTCACCCTGGCGGGACTGCAATACGGTCGTAGGGCTCAGTGACCAGCTTTGTGGACATCAGCCACACCTTCCTAGCCCAATTCATGACTAGAATTACAAAGGCAAAACACCCAATCAACCTGCTTGGAGTGGCCCAATGGCCTGGAGAGCCGACCAGGAAATACCTAGACCAATTCAACGACGAATGCCTGGAAATAGATGGGCTGACAGACTCAGTTGCAAGCTTGTGCCTAACAAACGGGCTCCTGAATGAGGATTTCAGAAAGCACCTTACCACGAAGCCGGTGTGGACCATGCAGGAGATCCAATGTGTAGCCAAGGAGTACATCAACGATGAAGAAGTTAGCCAAGTCGTGGCCACCAAGACCGGGACCGCGGGAGTAGAGAAGGACAAAAAGAACACGCCAGGGACGGCGGTCCGAGCAAGGCACCCAGACCGTTTCCTCGTGTTGGGAAGTTCACCAATTACACTCCCCTCACCACACCAATCATGGAAGTTTATCAACAAATCGCCGAAAAGGGGATCTTGTCGAAGCCCCGACCACTAAAGGAACAAACAGGGGGAAACCGAAGCTTCTACTGTGACTATCACAAGGGCTACGGGCACAAGACACGGGACTGCTTCGACCTGAAGGACGCATTAGAACAAGTGATCAGAGATGGAAAGCTAGCTGAATTCTCCCATCTCATTAGAGAGCCGAGACGACGGAATCACGACCAGGACGGCGAAGACAGGACACGGGCAGCAAAGCAACACCAAGAACCGGAGGACGACAACCGAGGCCTCACGATAGTGAACGTGGTAACAGCTAGGAATGCAGCACCTAGGTCAAAGTCGGCACACAGGAAAGACGCCAAAGTTTTGGCGGTCTCCTCGTCCTCTGCACGAAGCACGAGGAAGCACCCGTCCATTTCATTCGGCCCGGAGGATCAATGGTTCGACAAAATCAGAGAAAGCCCTCCCATAGTCATAACGGCCAGAGTAGGAACCGGTCTTGTCAAGCGAATCCTTGTAGATACGGGGGCAGACTCGAACATCATGTTCCGCAACGTATTCGACGCTTTAGGCCTAAGGGACGCCGACCTACAGACTCACCAGCACGGCGTCGTAGGGCTCGGCGACCATTTCATCAAGCCAGATGGCCTGATCACCCTGCCGATCTCATTGAGACAGGGCCAAAGGAGAAGAACGATAATGGCGGAGTTCGTGATCCTACGAGACTCCACCGCCTACAACATCATCCTGGGGAGAAAGACCATCAATGACCTAGGAGGAGTCATCAGCACAAGGATGTTGGTAATGAAGTTCATAACTGAAGAGGGATCAGTAGGATCTGTGAGGGGAGACCTAGAAGCAGCAGTCGCTTGCGACAACGTCAATCTCTCATTAAGAAAGAAATCCAGGGAAGCGTCGGGGGTATTTCTCGCCGACTTGGATGCCAAAATTGACGACAAACCCAGGCCCGAACCAGAGGGGGACCTGGAAAAGTTTAGGGTCGGGAACATGGAGGACAAGTTCACGTTCGTAAATAGGAACCTCCCCCATGAATTAAAAGAGCCCTTGATGGAAATGATTAGAGCCAATGGTGATTTGTTTGCCTGGACACCTGCCGATATGCCGGGGATAGATCCCGGACTCATGTCACACCGCCTAGCCATCGGGCCGGAAGCCAAACCAGTGGCTCAAAGGAGAAGAAAAATGTCCCAAAAAAAGACAGAGGAAGTGGCCAGACAAACGGCCAGCCTCCTTGAAGCAGGGTTTATCCGGGAACTGGACTACTCTACCTGGCTGTCAAATGTAGTCCTGGTAAAAAAGCACAATGGGAGGTGGAGGATGTGCGTAGACTACTCTGATCTCAACAAGGCATGTCCCAAGGACTGCTATCCCCTCCCCAACATTGATGCACTCGTTGACGCGGCTGCGGGGTACCGGTATCTGAGCTTCATGAATGCCTACTCCGACTACAACCAGATACCGATGCACCGGGCGGATGAGGATAAAACAACATTCATAACGCCAGGAGGGACCTACTGCTACAAAGTAATGCCCTTCAGCCTGAAAAACGTGGGAGCGACATGCCAGAGGCTGATGAACAAAATATTCAGCGGTCTTATCGGCAAAACGGTAGAAGTCTACGTGGACGATATCCTTGCAAAAACTACCCGACCCGAAGACCTCCTAAGTGACCTGGAAAATGTGTTCACATCCCTCCGACAACACGGCATGAGGCTCAACCCGCTTAAGTGTGCCTTTGCCATGGAGGCCGGAAAGTTCCTGGGGTTCATGATAACCCAAAGGGGAGTGGAAGCCAACCCCAAAAAGTGCCAAGCGATACTCCAGATGAGAAGTCCGGGTTGCATCAAAGACGTTCAGCGGCTGGCGGGAAGGCTCACCGCATTGTCCAGATTCCTCGGTGCATCGGCTGCAAAGGCCTTACCCTTCTTCAACCTGATGAAGAAGGGAATAGCGTTTGAATGGACTCCTGCGTGCGAAGAGGCATTCAACCACTTCAAAGAAATCCTAGCAGTACCCCCTGTACTCGGGAAGCCCAAAGCCGGAAAACCACTCTACCTATACCTAGCCATAACAGAAGCAGCGCTTGCAGCGGTGCTGGTGCGAGCAGAAGGAAAGACCCAGCAACCGATCTACTTCTTGAGTAGAGCACTGCAAGGGGCAGAACTTAGGTACAGCAAACTGGAGAAACTGGCACTAGCGCTCTTGACCTCTTCCCGCAGGCTACGATAATACTTCCAGGGTCATCAGGTGGTCGTAAGAACAGACCAGGGATCCGTCAGGTGCTCCAAAAACCTGATTTGGCAGGGAGGATGATTACCTGGGCCATCAAGCTGTCCCAATACGATCTGAGCTACGAACCCCGACACGCGATTAAGGCTCAAGCAATGGCGGACTTCCTAGTGGAAGTAACCGGAACTGAGGACACGGGCACACGGTGGAGGCTCCATGTGGATGGAGCTTCCAACCAGACGTCCGGAGGCACCGGGATCATCCTAGAAAGCCCGGCCGGAGTTATTTACGAACAATGGTTAAGTTCGACTTTCCCGTATCGAACAACCAAGCAGAATACGAAGCCCTTCTGGGGGGCTTGGTTCTAGCTCGGGAAGTCGGGGCCACGAGGTTGGAAGTATGCAGCGACTCGCAGGTCGTCACCGCGCAAGTAAATGGAAGCTACCAAGTCAGAGACTCGCTGCTGCAAAAATACTTGGAAAGGGTCAAAGAGCTGGGCAAACAATTTGAGGAGGTCACGGTCCAACACGTCTCAAGGGAAAGAAACACACGAGCAGACCTCCTATCCAAGCTGGCAAGCACGAAACCTGGAACCGACAACCGCTCCCTCATTCAAGGCATCACGAAAGAGCCTGCAGTCGCTCTACACCTGACCAAGATGAGCCCCTCCTGGATGGACCCCATCACTGATTTTTGAAAAATGGCAAACTCCCTGGGGATGGGAAGGAAGCCAAAGCGTTGAGAAGGGAGGCTGCCAAGTACACGGTCATACAGGACCAACTATTTAAAAAGGGACTCAGCCAACCTTTACTGAAGTGCCTACACCCTGACCAGACAGACTACGTGCTCAGAGAAGTCCATGAGGGATGCTGCAGCCACCATATCGGGGGCAAGGCCCTAGCAAGGAAGCTCATCCGAGCTAGATATTACTGGTCGTCAATGATGAATGACTCCAGAGAATTCGTGAAAAAATGCGCCAAGTGTCAACAGAACGCCAACTTCCACAGGGTGCCAACTTCCGAGCTGAGCCTGCTGACGTCCTCCCGACCTTTCGAAAAATGGGGAGTCGACCTCTTGGGGCCCTTCCCAGTTGGCCCAGGACAAGTCAAGTACCTCATAGTTGCCGTCGACTACTACACCAAATGGATAGAGGCTGAACCGCTGGCCAGCATATCCTCATCCAATTGTAAAAAGTTCATGTGGAGGCAGGTGATAACCCGGTTCGGCATCCCAGAAATCGTCATTTCAGATAATGGGACACAGTTCACCGACAAAAAGTTTGCAGAGTTTCTCACCGGCCTGGGGATAAAACAGAAGTTCTCCTCGGTTGAACACCCTCAGAGAAATGGACAAGTGGAGTCCGCAAATAAAGTCATCCTGCTAGGCCTCAAGAAGCGTTTGGATAGCAAAAAAGGTGCATGGGCCAATGAGCTCGCCTCAGTCCTCTGGTCCTACCGAACAACCGAGCAAAGCTCCACAGGGGAAACCCCCTTTCGCCTAATATACGGGGTCGACACGGTAATACCTGTTGGGATTGGCAAACCGAGCCCGCGACTACTTCTGGCAGGAGTAGAAGAAGCGGTGGAAAAAGACCTGGTGGACGAGGCCCGAGAGATGGCCCACTTGTCGAAGGTAGCACTGAAACAGAGAATATCCCTATGATACAATACCAAGGTCCTCAGAAGGGAGTTTGAGGAGAGAGACCTCGTCCTGCGACGAAACGACGTCGGGCCATCCACCCCAGGAGAAGGAAAGCTGGCGGCAAACTGGGAAGGTCCTTACAGAATCAAAGAAGTGCTTGGCAAAGGCGCCTACAAAATGGAGAGACTCGACGGCAAAAAAATCCCGAGAACATGGAATGCAGGTAACCTGAGGAGATTCTATTCGTAGCTTGGGTACACCGGTTAAGCGGCCTGACGACCTAGATAACCTTTTAATTTCCAGTGATTTACTTTTATTGAGCACCTACTATGTTCATAAACCTGTTTAGCTGACGATTGATGTTTACTTGTCTAAATTCTCCCATCTACCATTTCCCAATATGTATCCCACGCCATTGCGTTCTTCAACGGCAACCCGGGATTGATCACCCAGGAGCCAATCGAATCATAGCCATAACAAACGGCCGCGATAATAAGACCAAAACGGTTTTAACCAAGTTACCAACATAAACGGCAAAATGGACACAAGCAATAAGTCCACACCGAAAAAACGGTAACAAAACAAAAGTACTACTAAACAGGATAAGGGTGATAATTATAAGCCGACTAGGCGACCACTTAAGTATAACAAAAGAAAACGGATTCAACAAGTGTTCTACAAATCCACATAAAAGCAAGTTACAAGAGTTTACTTTCGGGGCATGTCAACAATCTTGCCGTTCTAAATTGTTTTGAAGACCCTAATAGCCGACGTGTCGAAGTCTGGGACCACGATCTTTACCTGGGCCTTGAGAGCCTCTTCGGTCATAAAGATCGCGTTCTTTCCCTGCTCCCTGACCGCCCTATGTTTCCTTTTCAGCTCTTCGACCTCAGCTCGCGCAGCCTCAGCCGACGAGACGGCCGCGTCACGCTCCTTCTCTATAGCAACCACCTGACCTTGCGCGGCGTTAAGCTGGCTCTCTAGAGTCATCTCCCGCTCAGTTAAACAGGAGACGGTGGCATCGGAGACTTTCATTTTTTCCTCAAAAGACGCAGCCTTCTTCTCGGCATCCTTGCACCCCTTCTCGGCGGCAGACAGTTGTTCCTGAAGCATTTCAACCTGGGCCTTGAATTCGTTGTTGGCCTGGGCAGCAGTATCAAGCTTCCTTCGCAACGCCTGCATGCCCGACAACTCAAACTCGGCCTTCCGAGCTATCACCGCTCCGCGGAGAAGAGTGCGGTACATCCACCTCGCCTGCCCTGCAAGTTCAGTACTAAGAAAGTGATCCTCCGTACCGGGAATCAGCTGACTGTCAATAAAGGCCCCAGCGTCGAAATTCCTCTCCATCACAGTGAGAGTTCCTTCCGGGCTGGAGGATGCCCTTTGCCTCTTAGGGGTAGGGACAAGCTTCAGATCATCATACTCCCGACAGGTAGAGGACGACTGCCGAATGCCGGCCGTCTCCTCGTGAATAGGGGAAGACTGCATCCCAGCAGAATTCTTGTCGGACATCTCGGTGTCCCGAGGCGAAGGTACAACTTGATCCTTCTTCCCCTCGGTAGGGTCTTCCGGCTTCCTGGCAACCTTCTCGTCGGCCTTCTCTTCGTCGCTATCCTCCAAGAAGGTCTTGACCAAACTTTCGAGCCCAGTTACCGAAGCAGACATCTCCACTGCAACAGACAAACAAATACGTCAGTCGTGAAGTCGGCGATAACAAATTAAAAGATAAACAACACAAAGGTAAGACAAAACAGCTCACAAATATAATTCCTGGTGACCTCCCGTTCACCCATAAGGAGGTGGGGGTTTACGGGGTTCTTTCCAAAGACCGCCCACAACACGTCGGCAATTCTCTTATTTACGGGGGACATCCCCTTATAGGTCACCTTAATGAAGGTGTTGGACCCCTCCCCGAAGCTCCAATACGTCGGGATGAGGCGTTCCCCCTCCAACGACAACCGAAAGGGATGGCGGCCTTTGACGGGACGAACCTTGAAATACTTGTCCTTGAACCCATGATAAGAGTCCTCGAACAAGCCAAATATCCTCCGACCCTGAGCAGATCGGAAAGATAAGAACCCTTTCCTCGCTTTCCCCTCCTTGGAAGAGTTGGTAAGGTTGAAGAAAAAGAGAAAGACGTCCACAGACACCGGCAGCTCGAGATATTCACACATCATCTCGAAACAGCGGATAGAAGCCTAACTGTTCGGATGAAGCTGCGACGGCGAAACGGATATCCGATTAAGAAGCGCCATCTGGAAGTCGGAGAACGGTATGCAAACGCCCACCTGGGTGAACATGGCTTTGTAAAACCAAATCCAGTCGGCAACCCGGGGGAAGTGGAAATTGATCTCATACAGTCGTTCGTTGGGGGCAGGAACGAAGACGTCATAATTAGCCTCCTCGTCTGTCCCCCCACAGAGATACTCGGCTTGTCGGAACTCCGTCAACTCCTCCTCGTCCATCTGATTTGGCGAGTCCTTCACATCCTTAGTCACCCAGACGTAGGGATCGTAATTCGCAGCAGAAGGAGAAGCCCGGGAAACGATGCGAGGCATACCTATAGTGGGGGTCCACTCCGTTAGTCTATGAGGTCGGGAGTCCAAGAAAAGCCCAGAAACTATGTTCATCCTATTCAGCAGTTAAGATCAAGCATGGCTAAAAGTCATCCATCACACAAGCTACCTAAAAACCTACCCTGGAATGGTACCCCTCCCCTAACGCATCTACTTGACACTAATGAGCCATCCACCAACAAGAATCAAGCAAAACAGCAAGAATACGGAGCAAATGCAAGCAACAAACATACAACGATGAAGCAGAAAAGAGAAAGGATCAAGGATTACCTAAATTGGTTGCGAAAACTGAGAAGGAAGAAGGAAAGATGCACGAGGATGCTAGGACGACACTCTGAGATTTTTTGAGTAAAAAAGAGGGAGATAGCAGGGAGATAGTAGGAGCAAGAGTGAAAAGGAAAAAATCAAAGCAAAACTGTTTACAACTGCCACCCAGGAAGCGCGAAAGACCTGGGGGCAAAATAGTCTTTGCACACAGGGTTTTTCAGCCCATTATGAGCATTAAATATCCCGCGCGAAGAACGAGGCGACAAGCGGTCGTTCCAACAACGAACAGACACGCGCGCAAGAGGCACGTCCCCCCACGGACGGCCGACCTGGCGACAACGCACGAAAGGAGAGATGACACGCCATCAACGATCCTCACGGTCGTTACCGGCGCGTCGGGGGCACTGTTACGGCCTGGCCCAAATTGCTAGCGGGCCGGCCCGACCCGAGTACCATCCGACCCGGACGGTCGGGTAGGAGACGCTCTGTCGCCGACCCAGACACGCGTCCCTGACAGCTACGCTACAGCTGTGAGGAGAGAGCATCAGAGAAGGTGAGCCTGTCCTTAATGGGCCCACCTCTGACATGGTATATATAGGGAAGGTCCTACCCCACTTCACTGACTTGAGCGTCGGAGTGTCTTTGCAGGTGACACCCCCTACTACATTCGAAGAACTCGGGACCTCGCCTACCCTCAGTCCGAAGACGTGCGACCAGACGCCTTTCCCTTCCTCGATCAGGATATCAACCCAACACGTCCGGTATTCGACCTACCGAACAAAACCTGTTTAAAATATTTTAGGATAGAAGTAAGATATTAAAATTAGAGACCAAATTAAAATTTATCTCAAACTTTAAAAATTAAAATAGTACTTTATCTTAAGTAGTATTAATTTACCGTTTTATTAATATATATATATATATATTAAAAAATGTGAGGTTAATTAAGATAATAGACTTGATTATCATCTAACCAAAAAGATTTTTATTTGTGTTTTCGAAATAGTGAACTACATTTTTTTATGAATTATATGTTATGAGTGATGTCTTAGAAAAAAATGCACCAAATTCTTTATATTCCCGTTATACGTTATATAAATTACTTAATAATTATTTAATTAAAAAAACCAAAATTGACTTCAAATAATAATAATAATAATAATAATAATAATAATAATAAAGTTAATTAGATGATAAATAGATAATAGATAGATAATATTGTTTTATATACTTTTTAAATAATTTTTAATTTAATTTATATTTGAGAATTATTCATCAAAAATACATATATGCTTTACTAATAAATATTAAAATTGAGTAAGAAAGATAAAAAAAAAAAAACCATAAACTCCAACAAATAAATTCACTAATTAAATAGAATCACAAATTTCTATTTTTTATTTAGTTGATTTAATATATAGAGTCTTACTAATATGTATTCTAAAGAGATATTTTAAGAATCATAAAAAATATTAAAAATAATTAAAAAATACTTTTTTATATTTTAATGTATTAAATACATTAAAAAAATTAAACAATATTATTATTCCCTTAAAATATATCTTTATAATACAAAATAACTAAATTTATTTAATAAAATAATTTTTTGACACAAAATTTAATAAAATATCACTTAATATAAAAGTAAATACAATTTTACAATAAAAGTATATATATATATATATATATATATATATATATATATATTCTTAAATATTTTAAAAATATTAGTAGAGGAATTTGTCTCCAAAAATTTGTATATGCATCAGTTTCGTATTTGTGAATTATCACATCTTTTAATTAATTTTACAAATATTCCCAAAAAATAGATTAAATGTATCATCACTCATCAGTCATTTACTAGTAAAAATAGTGCCCTTTATCAAATTAAAAGTATCCTTTAAAAACCATACTGAAATTCAAATATTCAATTATATAATTATATAATGTAAATGAAATGTCAGGTGGTCCCAGCTGGCTGAGCTATATTGAACGGCTGACCTTGCTTTTCAATTGTGGCACCTTTGGGATTCGGAACTTTCCATTTTGGATGGTTAGACAACCCATTAGTGAGCACTTCTTCCATGATCCAGTACGAAGAAATTTTCTTCCTCCCAATCAGCGTCTACCATGTATCATGCTTTTATTTTATTTTTATTATAGAATAATACACCAAGTTAGCTCAAAGAGCAACTCCAATGGGATTTTTTTATTTAAAACAAAAAATATTATTTTCTCAAAAAAATTATCCCAACTTTAAATTCTGAAATATATTTTTTTTTAACTTGAGTTAAGTTCGCCGTACCCTCGACGAACCTTATCATATTACTTAAGTTCACTGCATCCTCGGCAAACTTCACGTTATTCCCTCCATAAATATCCATATAATCTCAATACGAGTTGCTCTTTTTTTTTCTTGATATTTTTTATCTTCTTAATTCTTCATAATGTTTGGAGTTCCGTTATTATTCATTCACTATGATGGTGAAATAGTGTACGATGAAGAATGTTCTATCGTATTTAAGTATACTCAACCAGTGATTGTATATATGACAGCCGAAATCAACAGTTTAACAGCGTTGAAAAATTTAATGTTGTACTCCATTGGGCAACAACACACGAGAAGAGTAAAGAAAATTTATTGCCGATATCTGGCCAAAGTAGATAATGTTTTGTTTTACAAAAGGTATATTGTAGATGTTGTGATTCTTCTTCTTTTTTTTTTCTAATATAGTCGAGGTTTTGCAAATATTTTATATTTTTTTATATAGGTATTAGTTACGTGAAGACGAGGACATACGACTTATAAGAGTGTGGCACAACCGTCGGACAAATGTCCAGCTGGTAGAATTATTTGTTTACCTAGTTGAGTTAGGTGGACAATGATCATCTGTGGATACTGTTAATGATAGCCCTTTAAGTTGAGCAATTAAAAGAAATATTAGAAGGACGATGGTTGACCTAAGTATACCACCTGAAAGTAGCCAAGAGGGGTCAAACATTGAACATTCTAATGATGGCATGATGTAACCTGATGTTGGAAGTCATGATAGTTCTCCGATTAGGGACCCGATGACGGATCCTTATCAAGTCAATCCCGATGACGGTGACGATGTTGAGGCTGAACCGACGGAAATTTCTTATGAGGGTGAGGAGGAGGAAGAGATGAACTTCTACGGTGACACATAAATCGCGCTGACACAGTTGGTGATTTCTCGTCCATACGACCGGCTGGATCACTTTTCCACTTTGAACCTCGACGCAATGACTTCAGATTGTTTCTTTAGTCATCGAGGCCCAGAAGAGGATCCCGTGAGTTTGAGATTGGACAACAGTTTGAAACCGAGGGAATGATGTTGGCAGTTAAGACGTACAGCATCATGAGGGGTGTGGAGTATAAAATACTAGAGAGTGACCAATTAAAGTATGCTACACATTGTACCCAATTCGGATCTGGTTGTGGATGGAACATACGCATATCTTATCACCGCAAGTAGGAAAAATGGGAGGTGAAGAGATACAATGGGCCTCACAGTTGCATGCAAACGTCAGTGGGCCAAGACCATCGAATGTTGGATTCAAAGGTGATTGCTCAACACATATTCACTATAGTGAAAGCAGATCCAACCATCAGCATAAGGGTTTTTCAAGGAGGTGTGGAGAATCACTTTGATTAGAGGCGTCCTATCGTAAGGTTTGGCTTGCAAAGCAAAGAGTCATTGGTAGGATATATGAAGATTGGAGGAGTCATACAATGAGCTTCCTCGTTGGTTATTCGCTATGCAGATGTACTTACCTTGTAAGATTCATTACATTGTCTTTAGTTGTGTATGCTTAACGTAGTCAGACCTTATGAGTAATATTATATGTGGTTATTTAGGTACCTAGGTTCAACTTGTAACACAACCCTAGCCTGCTTCACCTGATACTGTCATGTTTCATCGGGTGTTATAGACATTTTCTCCGTGTGTTGAGACTTTCAAGCACTGCAAACCACTTATTTCTATTGATGGCACTCACCTGTACGGTAAATACGGAGGCACGTCACTGATGGCTATTGCTCAGGATAGCAATTCAAACATATTCCTATTGCATTTGCAGTAGTCGAGGGTGAGACGAATGATGCTTGGCCATTTTTTCTTTCATATCTGAGACAGCATGTTACACCCTAACCAGGCCTTTTAGTGATTTTAGATAGGCACAAATCGATTGATGTTGTGTTAAACATCAATGAAAGTTTATAGAAATCGCCACATGCTTTCCAAGTGTTTTGTACAAGATGTATAGTTGCTAACTTTATGACTCACTTCAAGAACAAGGACTTGAAGAATTTTCTTATTAATGCGGCATATCCCAAGTCACAACTGGAGTTTGCTCATTATTTTGGTCGTCTGAGGGGCGAGAATGTTGCCATAAAAAATTGGCTTGAAGAAATGCCTCGTTCTCAGTGGGTGCAATATGCAGATTATCACTTACATTAAGGGGCCCCTAGTCCATTGAGGAGACGCCTGTAAGTACAAAGTCTGTTCTCACCTTCATCATTATCTGGCCACAACCCTACCCACCTATAATGTCACAATAGTTAAGATACCACAAAACTATTTAAGTAACTTATGAAAAAGATGTTACAATAAATTTATACATCTCAATAAGGGAAAAACAGCGCATGACATATTTCTCCAACCTCAACAGTGGTATACGGTGATATGCCCATGAAAGTAGTAAACTGCCGCATCCACTCAGATTCCACTACTAGTAATCCGTGGCCCGACACATCTGGCGGTAAAGCCAGGCCAGCACTGCTGAACCTTATGATAACCTCCCACACTGATCCAGGTCCTCCAAAAGAGGGAACCATCCAATGTGCACCCTAGAGTCGGAGGCATCCAAAAAAAGCATGCCCCCGATCAGCTGCATCATATAACCCCTAGTATAACGCAGTAGGCACTCCTCATTAGGGTGCTCTTCCAGCTTTTCACACACAATGTTCTGAAATCAGCTTAGCTTGACAATCCACTTCGTTTGTGATTGTCTGTCATCAGGGCTCGGAACAGTTCCCAACAACTGCAGACACAACTCCTTAATGGGCCATCCTTTATAGAATTGCTCCCACTCACCCATGAATCCACTAACTGGATCTCCATCAATGAGGAGTCCCAACTGGTACGCCATGTTATGCAGGGTAATGGTCATCTCCCCACATGGCAAGTGAAACGTATGGGACTCTGGTCGCCATCTCTCCATCAGAGCTGAGACCAATGACCAATCATGCTCCCACTCTACCATGTAAGCAACATACTCGAATTCTGCTCGTCTGAGATGTGACCTAATCTGTTCGAACGGACGTCCCAACAAATTCCTCCTAGTATGTAAGACTCGAGGCATCTACCAAATAAAATAAATCAGTAAAACAAAAAAGAATCAACAAGTTACAACACAAATTCAAATTTCAAATATATAAACGACATGAGTTGCAAAGTGTACCACTCGGTCAAGTCTGCTTGCAATGTAATCAACCTGATCTGGTCTATATAGAGTACTCTCATAGCCCAACAAATCTGGCTCTATGACTATACTTTAACAGAACAAACTAAAATAGCTTCGTTTAAAATTAAATGAATTAACTAAATTAACTAAATTACCTAAATTATTTAAAAATAACTAAATTATTTCACATTAACTAAATTACCTAAATTAACTAAATTATTTCACATTAACTAAGTTTCTATCACCTACATTCAAAGTAAATCTAACAAAAAAAAGCAAATGGACCTATACCATAATTTAGATAAAATAACATAATTTAAACTTTACTATATTATATTACCAACTATATCTGGCAATAATAAAATAAAACGAAAAATAGCAGAACGGAATTACATAAATTAATTCTAATTAGTTTAAACGAAACAACAATCAAAATAAATTTTTTTCTTCTCTAACATCTATTCATAATCATATCATCATTTTACATATTCTAAACTAACAACACATACATAATCATGTATAATAAGCATATCATCGACTTATCAAACTAATTAACATAACTAATAACTTAATCTAACTTGATAAATAAACATATTCAAATAATAAACACCAACAAATCAAACTGAAAAGATAAACATAACAACAGAATTACCTAAAACTGACGAACTCAAGAATATCAATAACTTCAGTGATAACCAGAGAGATAACCTATAAAAGATAACAAAGGATGAGAGTGAAGAAAATTTAGCATGTGAAACGAAAACGTGAAATAAGAGAAACATAACTACAAACCGATTAGAAAGAGAAAATAGAATAACAGAATTACCTGAATCAACTGAAGAGACCAAAAACTTTAATAATGCCTAAAGACATAACTTTGACAACAGAAGAGATGATGAGAGTGAAGAGAGTTAGAAAGGTAAAGGTAAAATAAAAATGTGAAATTCCAAGTGGTCCCCATGCCCTTTTATATTTGGGTGAACTTAATGTGAAGTTCACTGGTGCGACAAACTTGACTTAAATTCCAAAAAAATAAAAATGTATTATGCGATTTAAAGTTAGGATAATGTTTTGGGAGAAATAATATTATTTTATTTTATAGTAGAAAAAAAAATTCACTCCAATGACTCATGAAAAATTTTTCGGTGTGAATTTTGTTTTTCAAAAGTGAAGAGAGACATAAAAAGTGTTGTTTGTACAATAAAAATATATTTTTCATAATTTTTGTTTAAGCTAATTATGCACAATTTCAGTGAATTATATATATATTTCTTTTATATTTTATTTTTATTGTTGTTAATTATCACATTATTAACTTCAAAGGTTAAATTTTCTAATTTTAGTTTTTATCCTACATAATTAATTTTTTAATTATGAGTTTTTAATTTGTAAATTTTAATAATATTGTTTCAAAAAATTAAATGTTTTTGTTCTATCCAAATTTTAAATAAAATATTATAATATATTATAAAAATTAATAACTATATTAATTTATATTTATTTTAATTAATTAAATAAATAAGATTATAATGGGAACCAAATTTGGTCCCCTCTGTTGGAAAAAAAAAGGATATCTTTAGTACTTATATACAATTTATAACATAAATGCAACATTCTAACATTTCAATAAATCTAATTTAATTAAATGTTAGAATTTTTTATAGTAAAATACTATTTTAGTTCCTAACATTTAGATATGTTAAGTTTTAATTTTGTCTCTAATATTTAAAATATTTTATTTTTTAAAATATTTTATTTTATTTTATTTTTATTTTTGGATCAAAATTAAATTTTTTTCTTTAAAAATATCCTTTCCTCCATTATAATTTTCTTTTAGATAATGACAAAATTATAATTGTAAAGGTTATAGTGGTGATTGTAGTGATTTCAGAGCTGAAGTAATAGAATAATAAGAGAAAAATAAAGTAACAATAGAAGAAAAATGATATCTTTGGATTTTTTTTATTTTGACTAGACTACTAAAACAAGATGAAATAATATACTTGATATAAAAATAGAACATTTCAAATGTTAAAAACGAAATTAAAACTTAGTCTAAATATTAGAAATTAAAATAGTACTTTACCATTTTTTTAATTAAAAATTAATATAGGTTCATTTGTACTCTAATTACAAATAATTGTTATGTGCTACTTGATACATAAAAATTGGATCAGAGATTAACATGAGAAAAATTAAACTGAGTTTGGTCATGAATCTCAATTTAAAACCAAACTGGAAAAATTTGTTCAACGAAAAATGCACGTTGCAACGTTATATCAAAAAAATAGTTTGTGTATCGATCAGAATGTAACAAAATAATATATTTATTTATATAAAATGTATGATAATTTGCATAAATAAATTATTTTTTTTTTTGAAAGAAGAAACAAGCTCAACACATTCAGTGGAGCATACAAGGAAACACAAAAATGAAATTTTGCAACTCCTATGTTATTTCCGGCATAGCCATCAACAACAATGAGTTACCTTTTGCACCACTCTCTAGATCAACAAAACGACCTAGCAACACAATCTACCACTTTCGCTGTCTTGTTCTGAAAAATTATCTCATTTTTACACAACCAGATATTCCATATAACTGAGAAGAATCCCACTAACCATGTTTCCGCACGTCTTTTCTCAAAGGCATCGTCCTCCAACTCTTAAAATGTTCTTTTATGGAACCTGGGATGCTCCAAACATGACCCACATGACTTATCCATGCGCACCACACCTGCCAAGCATACTCACACGTAACAAACAAATGTTGTACAGTTTCAATTTCTTTGCCACACATAACATAGACGTTATCACTTCGTTCAATGATGCCTAATCTGCTCAAGCGATCCTTTCTATTAACTCGGCCTACAAGCACAAACCAAGTAAACAACTCTATCCGAGGGGGAACAATTCCTTTCCAGATTGCATTTGTGAACTTATAGTTAAGGATATCATCTGTCAATGTCTGTACCTGCAAAACCTGCACAAATGAGTTAGTAGTATAAACACCTTCCTTATCAAATTTTCACACCACTCTATCTTGTGTGCCTACTATCAATCTCACAGCTTGCAAGATATCAAGCATTTGGTTCAAACTATCAGTCTCTCATTGGCAGAGTTCCCTCCTCCAGTGGAAGTTTCAAACCTACTCTATCCCATCCCAAAACCCACAGTCCCTAATCACGAATCCTTTATTATCTGAAATCAAGTAGAGTATTTGAAATGAGTCTTTCAGCTTCCCCGACTGTAACCATGTATCTTCCCAAAATCTGGTTAATCTACCATCTCCTACTTCCAAAGCCAACCCATCAATCATCTTCTGTCTGACATGTTGCTCTTTGATTTGCAAGTGACATATATCTCTCCACGGACCCTTTTTTGCTGATATAGATTGAGTAGACAATAACTGCCCAGGGTTTAGATTATTGCAGGAGCACACTACCTTCTTCCATAGAGGACACTCTTCCTTAGAGAATCTCCACCACCACTTAAACAATAATGCGGTATTACGAATCATTGCATTTCTTACACCTAGTCCTCATAGTTTCTTCGATGCCTGTATCATCTCCCATTTTACAAGAGCCAGTCCAGGTCGTCCATTGTCCTTCCCCCAAAAGAATCTTCTTTGCAATGAAATCATTTTTTTGCCACCGTAATTAGCATTTTATACAGACTCAAATAGTAAGTACGTAGACTATTAATCACGGATTTGATGAGAACCAACTTTCCTGCTTTACTGAGTACCTTTGCTTTCCACAAACTTAGTTTCTCCTCCACCTTATCTATTACTGGCTTCCATGTTTTTACTAGCCTCGGGTTTGCTCCTAGATTAATTTCCAGATACTTCACTGGTAGATTCGCCGCCTGACATCCTAATAATCGGCACATCTGACCAACCCACTCCTGATTGTAATTTACCGATATCAAACTAGACTTGTCGAAGTTAATGCTCAACCCAGACATGACTTCAAAACACCTAGAAGTCTCTTGTAATTTCTCACTGTCTCCTCCTCCAGTGGGCAGAATAATATAATGTCATCAGCAAACTAGAGGTAGGATAACTCTATATTGTCCCTACCGACTAAGAGAGGAGATATTCTCCTATTTCTAACCACCTCCCCGATAATCCTGTTCAACACATCTACAACGAGGACGAATAGAAATGGTGATAACGGGTCACCTTGTTGAAGCCCTCTTTCCATCTTGAACAGTTTTGATGGTGCCCCATTAACTATTATAGATATAGAAGCTAATCTAATGCACTCTATAATCCATGCCCTCCATCTTCTACTGAACCCCATCTTTTCCAACACAATATCAATAAAATTCTATTTGACTCTATCATAGGCTTTCTGGAAGTCCAATTTGATAATAGCTGATGCCTTCTTCTTCAGTTTTATCCACTGTACAGTTTCACATGCTATTAATGCTCCATCATGTATCCTCCTGCTCTTAACAAATACACTCTGTGATTTCCCAACTAACCCTGGCGTTATGCTCCTCATTCTTCTTATCAACACTCTTGATATGACCTTATAAACACATCTAACCATACTGATCGGTCAAAGATCATTTATCTCCTTCGCGCCCACAAACTTCAGAGCCAACGCTACCCAAGTAACATTGGAGTCTGTTGGTAGCCTTGCTGTCTCAAAGAATCTCACCACAACTTTAGTGAATTCCACTCCAATCTCCTACCAGCATCTTTTTATAAAATTCATGTTATAGCCATCACTACTCAGAGCCTTAGATGATTCGTAGTCCCATACTGCCTGCTTTAGTTCCTCCTCCGTCGGTAACACCTCTAGTGCTTGAGCTTCCTCCATCTCCAAGTGATTAACTAAACCATCTCGAAAACTGATATTTGGTGACTCGTCTTGGTGGTATAGGTTCATGTAGAAATCTTTAGTTGCAACCTTAATTCTTGCATGGTTTTTTACCAACCTTCTATTAATCACTAAAGACTCAATCTGGTTATTTCTTCTTTTTGCTGATGTAATATTGTGAAAGTATCTGGTATTCATGTCCATCTCCTTGGCATGCCGAGACCTAGACATTTGCTTCCAGTGTATATCTTGTCTTTCATACCATACCTCACAACATCTTACCAGCGCCTTTCTTTTTTACTTCTATTGTACCATCATATACTCTGTTACTAACCATATCATCCACTTTCTTGATCTCGTCCTCAAACCTTTGGATCTTCTCATGTATATTTCCAAAGTACTGTTTGTGCCATCTACCCAGTGGTTTTGCCAGCGCCTTCAGTTTATCCAGGAACCATACATCACCCAATCCCCTCCATTCTTCCTTCATCATCTTTAGGAAGCCTTCATGCATGAACCATGCGTCTAAACTGCGGAATGGTCTTGGTCCCTGAGCTATTCTTCTATCTTCCACTATCAAAGGACAATGATTTGATAGACCTCTCGAACCTCCTCTTAGGCGAGTATCTGGGTACGCATCTAGCCATTCCAAGCTAACTAGGCTTCTATCAATACGACTGTAGGACTGACCTCTAAACCATGTATACTTACGATCATTAATTGCCAAGTCCACCAACTCCATGTCATTGATTCATGCTCTGAAGTCTTCAGCAGAAGCTGACAATTTAGTCGCCCCTTTTCTTTCCTCTATATGCACAATTTCATTGAAATATCCCATGTAACAAAAAGGGGTTTGACACAATCTTGTAATATAGCTTAATTCCTCCCACATTAAGAGTTTTTTGTCTCTCACATGTGGGCCATACACTAGACAAATCGCACAGTAAAAATTATCTTTGGTCATCACTCCTTCTACACATAATCACATATCTCCTTTATAGCAATTCATAAATTTAAATACTGATTCATCCCAAATTAACAGTAGACCCCCGAAAGCTCCAACAAAATTAACACACTCCCAGCTAGCTCTATCATTACCCCAAATTCTAGCTCCATCATATTTATTCACCACTTCTTTTTTTATTTCTATCAACCCCAACATATCTAATCTGAACTTATTTTTGAAGTTTTTGATCGTGTTCAGTTTTGCAACACCTCCTAACCCCTTAACATTTCAAGAGCATAAAATCATTTATAAATTTTATTACACACCTGCTTATGGCATTTTGGGTGACTTCTTTTGATTTTCTCCTTTTGTTTCGACTGTCTTCGCTTCAGAGCTCTAGCCTCATTTTGTTCTTGGAGAGTTACCATGATGTCCTCTTCATCACTGCATGGTATTGCTTCTGATTCGACCGCCAGTTTCCAGGCCTCTTTATTCTCTGCCATTTCTTTTTCCCAACTCCGAATTTGCTTGCCTCTGCATATCGCTAAATCTTCGTGCATATCCACCTCTGTTCCAGACTCTTCCACTATTTGGTCTTCATGTTCATTTTCTTTCCCAACCCCAGATACTTTTCCCAAACCCACAACCTCCCCCGCCTTGAACTTCCTGCCTTCTGCATCACTGGGTGTCCGTCCCTCTTCTTGTGCATCCATTTTTACCATTTCAACTCTACCCTCATATGGTCTTTGTACATTTCAAACCTGCCCTCTTCCTTCCACCTCGACTTGCTCCAGATTACTGCTCTTTCGATTGGTATTTTCGAATTGGTTGTCAGTTGTAGTGTCTCCCGCAACCTGTACGTACTCCTCATGGCCGCGCCTTGCTCTGTCCTCCGCGTCAACACCTGCATGCTATCCGTCACTCCCTACTTCTCCAGTGGTTCATCGCGTTGCGCAGTAGTCACGTTGCGCGACCGCATGCACACCCATGATCGCAACATCTTCTCTCCGCTGGCGTCCTGCAAGGACTAAGGGAGACGGTGGATTCAACACACAATCATCCAGCCGGGTCACTTCTTCTTTAACCTGTTCGCACTCCTCATGGCCGCGCCTTGCTCCGTCCTCCACGTCAAGCCCTGCAGGCCGTCCATCGCTCCTTGCTTCTCAAGCGGCTCCTTGCGCTGCCCAGTGGTGCGCAGAAATTGTGATTACACTTTGATTATGTGAAATTTATCGCTCTTTCTTTCCCTGGTAATGGCGCCAAAAACATGATGCCAATACCATGGTTCACAACTTTGCACAACTAACCAGCAAGTGCACTGGGTCGTCCAAGTAATACCTTACGTGAGTAAGGGTCGAATCCCACGGAGATTGTTGGTATGAAGCAAGCTATGGTCACCTTGTAAATCTCAGTCAGGCGAATATCAAATGGTTATGGAGTTTTCGAAAATAATATAATAAAATAGGGATAGAAATACTTATGTAAATCATTGGTGATAATTTCAGATAAGCGAATGGAGATGCTTTCGTTCCTCTGAACCTCTGCTTTCCTGCTGTCTTCATCCAATCAGTCTTACTCCTTTCCATGGCTGGCTTTATGTGATACATCACCATCGTCAATGGCTACTTTCGGTCTTCTCTGGGGAAAATGATCCAAATGCCCTGTCACGGCACGTCTAATCGTCTGGAGGCATCACCCTTGTCAATGGCTTCATCTTATCCTCTCAGTGAAAATGGTCAACGCACCCTATCACGGCACGGCTATTCATCTGTCGGTTCTCGATCATGCTGGAATAGGATTTACTATCCTTTTGCGTCTGTCACTAACGCCCAGCAATCACGAGTTTGGAGCTCGTCACAGTCATTCATTCATTGAATCCTACTCGGAATACCACAGACAAGGTTTAGACTTTCCGGATTCTCTTGAATGCCGCCATCATTCTAGCTTACACCACGAAGATTCTGATTAAGAGATCTAAGAGATACTCATTCAGTCGAAGGTAGAACGGAAGTGGTTGTCAGGCACGCGTTCATAGGGAATGATGATGATTGTCACGTTCATCACATTCAGGTTGAAGAGCGAATGAATATCTTAGAAGCGAAATAAAATGAATTGAATAGAAAATAGTAGTACTTTGCATTAATCTTTGAGGAACAGCAGAGCTCCACACCTTAATCTATGGAGTGTAGAAACTCTACCGTTGAAAATACATAAGTGAAAGGTCCAGGCGTGGCCGAGATGGCCAGCCCCCTAAAACGTGATCAATAGTCTCCTAAGATGAACAATGGATTAAAACTGAGACCAAAGATACCTAATACAATAGTAAAAGGTCCTATTTATAATAAACTAGCTACTAGGGTTTACAGAAGTAAGTAATTGATGCATAAATCCACTTCCGGGGCCCACTTGGTGTGTGCTTGGGCTGAGCTTTAACTTTCCACGTGCAGAGGCCATTTGTGGAGTTGAACGCCAGGTTTTGATCCATTTCTGGCGTTCAACTCTGGTTTTTGATCCCTTTCTGGCGCTGAACTCCAGAATTGGGCAGAGAGCTGGCGTTGAACTCCAGTTTGCGTCGTTTATTCTTAGCCAAAGTATGGACTATTATATATTGCTGGAAAGCCCTGGATGTCTACTTTCCAACGCAATTAGAAGCGCGCCATTTCGAGTTTTGTAGCTCCAGAAAATCCACTTTGAGTGCAGGGAGGTCAGAATCCAACAGCATCAGCAGTCCTTCTTCAACCTCTGAATCTGATTTCTGCTCAAGTCCCTCAATTTCAGCCAGAAAATACCTGAAATCACAGAAAAACATAAAAACTCATAGTAAAGTCCAGAAATGTGAATTTAACATAAAAACTAATGAAAACATCCCCAAAAGTAACTAGATCCTACTAAAAATATATTAAAAACAATGTCAAAAAGCGTATAAATTATCCGCTCATCACCCAGCAGTCACGTTGCGCGACCGCACGCTCGCCCACGATCGCAGCATCTTCTCTCCGTTGGCGTCATATAAGGACTAAGGGAGGCGATGGGTTCTGTGCACCTTCATCCAGGCGGGTCACTTCCTCTTCAACTGGGTCGGCCATAACTGGATTTGATAGCCCAAGGCCACCCTCCTTCCCTTGGGCCTTGGTCTTCTTATTTTTGCAACCATTCTGTTTCAATTTGTTGGGCCTTTTTGCCATCAGCCCGTTAGTAACTCTCCCCTTAATCTTTGAATGTTCCTTTTCCTGACCAAAAAAGGAATAATCCCGTTGAATCTTCTCATAATTACATGATAAAGTGCAATTTGAGTCTTCCTTTGTATGATTTGCAACTGACGCCTTAAATTTCTCATTTCCCTTAATTAGCGCATAATTAGTACTCACATAATGGCAATTTGAATTTTGGATATTCTATTCATTTAATTCATACTGTAGAATTACAACTTTGTCCTTATGTTGTTCCTCATTCAATTGTTCCACCACCGTAAGTTCTGCCGCCAGATCCCAACCGACCACCGTTGGCTCAGCACCACTACTGACTTCATCCCTTGCGTTTTCATGCTGCATATCTTCCCTTACTACTATGCGTTTAGCTTCTTGGTCAACCTTTGTGTCTGGAAAGCATTCTTCTCCATACACTTCTCCACCCACCTCTTTCACAAGGACGTCGAATCCGTTCATCCCAATAGTGACATGAATCTACTCATTAATCAAACCGAACATACACGGGTCGATCAGAATGCGGCCAACACTAAACGAGCTACATGTTTTTGTTAAATCATCACACTTTACCACCTCCCCCCATTGATCTCCCAATTTGGTAAAAGTCTCCGTTGACCAAGCATGCAGGGTACTCCATAGCACTCTAACCATATTCTTCTTGTCTCACTCCTCTCACTCTCATCCCATCTCCATACCATATAGAATAGTTTTAACAATCGTCTTCTTGGTCCACCCCATTCTTATTTGGGTCCTTAACAATCGTCTCTCTCAGAGTCTTTTCCACATTCTCTTCCTCCTTTCTTGCCTCCCTATATTGCTGCAGTCTACCTTCTTCACCTTGTCTTGTAAAGCTCTATACTTCTTTACCTTTGATCTCCTCCACTTCAGATCTTCTTCTGTACTTTGCTTTTGCTATGAAAATTCTTTTTCTCCTCAACACCATATTATTCATTTCTGCAATAGCCTTCAAAGCTCCTCCCTTTGTGGTGTACCGCACAAATGCAAAAAGATAGATCTGTCCATTCTTTTTCTTCCATGACAGGTAGATGTCTATAATCCTACCCGTCCAATTGAACAAACTGAAGATTTCTCGTTTTGATATATCAATCGGGAGATTGTCTACAAATACAGAGAAAGAATCAAGCTCCAATCGATGATACTCTTTCTTATTCCAAATTCTAGGATCCTTTCCATGATTAGTCGTTTGCCTATTGCTACCCCTCCCATTGTTCCCCCACCCCGTGTTTTCCTGCCTCTCTCTCTCTCTCTCTCTCTCTCTCTCTCTCTCATCAATTAAGTTAATATAATTTATTGGGGATATATTTATCCCACTAAAATGTAACATTTTAAGTAATTACAAAATGATGTCATTTTGTGTGTTTTAGGAGATCTGTTTGTCTTCTACTAACACGTGACATCGTCACAACCACGTCACCATAAACAAATTATTTTGAGTAAGATATTACCTAATTAGAGGATTATATTTTGTCCTGTTTGATTTCTATATAATTGATGAATCCACATTTTATGGTATTCATTTGCTCTATTTGGGTGGATTTCATCAACCTTTCCTACACTTATCCATTGAAATAGCATAGTTTCATGATTTATTCCTAAATTGTGCTTGAAAGTGAAAACATGCTTTTTAGGCCTTATAATTGCTAAATTTTATCCACTTTAATTACATATGATGCCTTGATGTGTTTGCTAAGTAATTTCAGGTTTCCAAGGTAAGCATGGGTTGAAGAAGTGAGAAAAAAGAGCATGCAAAAGGGAAGAAACCATGAAGAAATGGAGTTTGGAAGTTTCAGCACGCGTGCGTACGCACAAGAAGGATTTGCGAGCGACGCGTAAGCGTGACCCACGCATACGCGTGGATGGATTTTTGCGTAAACGACGCGTACGCGTGACCCACACGTATGCGTGATCCGAGTTACGTCAGCTCATTAATTGCAAATCGCTGGGGGCGAATTCTGGGCCTCCAAAACCCAGTCCAACTCATTTCTGAAACTATTTCAACCCCAATTCAAGTGGAAACAAGGGGGCAATTAGGGTTAGCTTTTATTATGTTTTCTCTTAGTTTCTAGAGAGAGAAGCTCCCCCCTCTCTCTAGAATTAGGTTAGGTTTAGTTTAATTTCCTTAAATTTCTGTCTTAAATTCATGTTTTAATGTAGTTTCATTTATGTTTCTTTACTTTATTGTCTTACTTCTCTTAGTTCTTCTTCTTAATTTCTCTTTTATGTCATTTTCCATTTTATGAACATTTTTGTTATTTTTATTATAATTAATGCAAATTTATGTTTTATATTCATTTATGGCTTTCTTTAGTTGTTGTTGTTATTTTCTTGCTTTGGTAGCTTTAGAATTTATTTTAATGTATTTTAATATTATTTTATTTTCATGCACACCAAGTGTTTGATAAAATGCTTGGCTTAGTTTTTACATAATTTTTATTCCCTCTTGGCTTGAATTTGTTGGCTTTGGTGATCCTTGAGTCATTGATATCCATTCCGCATTGTGTGAGAATAGCCAATTGATTTGGTTTCCATTAACGCTAGTCTTTCACTAAGTAATTAGTGAGTTGACTAGGACTTATGGATTGAGATCAATTACACTTTTGCTAATTCTCAAGGAGGATTGACTAGTTTAAATTGATTCCTCACAATTGCCATGTTTGTGGTCAATGGCTAGGATAGGTAGCCTTAGCTCTCAATTACTTGCCAAGAGGTTTCTTGCATTTTAATTTTCCTTGCTTTGCATTTAATTGCTTTGACTTTTACTTACTTTTATTTAATTGCTTTTGACTTCTATTGCTTTGATGTTTAATTTCTTGCATGTTTAGTTTTCACACTCTTGGTTGAGAAATTGAATGTTTGGGTGGAATTGAGTTGTGGATGTCCATTCTGCATTGTGTAGGAATAATTAATTGATTTGGTTTCCATTAATGCTAGTCTTTCACTAAGCAATTAGTGAGTATACTAGGACTTATGGATTGAAATCAATTATGGCTTTTTGACTAATTCTCAATGAGGATTGATTGATTTGGATTGATCCCACACAATTGCTATGTTTGTGGTCCACAACTAGGATAGGAATCCTAAACTCTCCAATTCTTATCAAGAGTCCTTTAATTGCTTTCCTTTAATTTCTTGCATGATCATTTACTTCCTTGCTATTTACATTTCTTGCCTTTCTTGCTTCCTATTTACTTTCTCGCTATTTACATTTTTTGCTTGCTCTTGCTTTCATTCCCAATCCCCATGCTTCCATGCTCTTGCTCTCTCATAGCCAATAACATTACATTTCATTGCAACTCCTAGGGAAGACGACCCGAGAGCTAAATACTCTCGGTTAATATATTTGTTTTGTATTGTGACATCCTTTGAATTTATTATTTGATTTGGGAATTAATTGTTGATTTAAACTATACTTTCAACGATGGAATTTTATATTTTGTGAAAATCTAGATCAATGATAAATTCTTCTCGTCAAATTTGGCGCCGTTGTCGGGGACACAATTGAGTGCTATCTTTAGGTTGTTGTAAATATGTTGATAGTGTAAATAGTTTACCTTTTGGTTATTTGGTTTTTTTTTTGTTAATATTTAGGTTTTTGTTTTTTCTTGTTTATTGATGTCCTTTATTTTTATTTGCTACTTTCTCTATGAGCTATCACCCTTGTTGCTTGGAGCTTGGTTGTGAATGTTTTGTAGGGTATGATTGACGATCAGATTTCTGCTAATTTAGAATTTTATAAAAATAATCGCGTTGTAGATATAGTTTCTAAACTGACAGAAAATCCTTTCGTACAAAAACTTTGGTTGTCACAAGTAACAAAACCCAATAAAATTTATAACCGAAGTATTTAAACCCCGGGTCGTCTTCTCAAGGAATTGCAGGGAAGTATGATTTATTATTGATTATAGAAAAAGCGTATTTTTGGGTTTTTAAAATAATGAACAAATAATTTAAATGGCAAGAAAAATAAATAAATTAATAATTAGAAAATCTCTTTGCAAGGTATGAGAATTGAGAATCCTATCCTAGTTATCCTTATCAGGTGTGATGAGAATTAGATTTTGCTCCCACTTAGTTGACCCTTACTAAATAAAGGTAAGTCAAGTAGACTAATTAACTTGATTCCTCAGTCCTAGTCAACTCCTATGGAAAGACTAGCTTTAGAGGGATCCAAATCAATCAGCAATCCAAATTTCTAATCAACTGCTGAGTTTGATAACTCAAGCGTTACCAATTATTTAACCAAAGCCAAAAAGAGAAAATAAATCATAGATTAAATTGAAAGCATCAAAAATAGAATAAAACAATCATAAATCTGAAATACCTTAAATAATATTAAATAGAATATTCAATTCTAAAATAGGAAAGTTCATAAATCAAATTGAAAAGATAAATAACAATTAAAGTAATAGAATAAATAAAACTAGAAAGTAAATTAAAGGAACATTGAACCTGGTATGAAGAAAATAACCATAAACTGATAGAAATCCTAAATCCTAATCCTAATCCTAAATCCTAAGAGAGAGGAGAGAGCCTCTCTCTCTAAAAACTACATCTAAAAACCTAAAATTATGTATATTGAATGTTGTATCAATAAATGGATGGATTTTCCCACTTTATAGCCTCTAATCTGTATTTTTTGGGCCCAGAACTGGGCCGAAAATAGCCCAGAAATCGCTAATTGCGAATTCTGTCACGCTGATTTTTGTAGATGCGATGTGTGCGCGTGATACACGCGTCCGCATCATCTATCCTCATGGAAACTATAGCAAATTATATATCATTTCGAAGTCCCAGACGTTAGCTTTCCAACGCAACTAGAATCGCATCATTTGGACCTCTGTAGCTCAAGTTATGACCGTTTGAGTGCAAAGAAGTCAGGCTGGACAGCTTAGCAATTTCTTCAACTTCTTGTATTCCTTCCACTTTTGCATGCTTCCTTTCCATCCTCTAAGCCATTCCTGCCCTGTAATCCTTGAAATCACTTAACACACATATCACGGCATCGAATGGTAATAAGAGAGGATTAAACATAGCAATTTAAAGGCCAAAGAAGCATGTTTTCAATCATAGCACAAGATTAGGAAGGAAAATGTAAAACCATGCAATTAGTATGAACAAGTGTATGAAAGATTGATAAAATCCACTCAATTGAGCATAAGATAAATCGTAAAATAGTGGTTTATCAATGATAAATCCAAATTGGGATTACTTCATGGAGTGGGAGACCCAATCAAGGGAGGAACCAATTGTGTATGAGCAACACTCATGGCAAACACCTCCCTCACACTACAATGAGCCAAACCCTCCCCTATGTGACTACCAAATCCAAACATATGAAGGATACCCCATACATACCCTCCAACCACCCAACTTTCAAGTACCACACCATACACCTCCATGGAATCAAAATGTCTATACACCTTGCTACCAACCATATGAACCATCACACCCTTATACACCACCTCAATATCCTCACCCACATGACACACCTTCTAACTACACAACCTTTCTCCCAACCTTTGAACCTTCTTTCCCACCCAAAGATGAAGCTTTCCAACCTTGCCCCAAGAACATCAAGACCTTCAAGCATTCTTCCAAGAGCAAGAAGGGTTCCGAAGGACGCAAGGGGAATTCATGGCCACCATAGCCGAAGCGGTGAACTGCTTGGCCTCAATACGCTCAACCATTCAAGACATTCCCCTTGAAGAAGGTGGAGAATCAAGTAAGGAGTGTAGAGAGGAGGAGAACATGGAGTCTCAAGGAAAAGAAGAGGAGATAGGACAAGAATATGCACAAGAGGAGGAAGCTAGAACTAGCGATCCGGAAGAGGCAAATGGTGAGTTGGGGGAGTTTGATCAAGAAGTGGATTGCATCATCAATGATTTTTTGTCCACCTTGGTCAACTCCCTCAATGATCTTGAGGAACCTTCTCCTTTTAAGTTTGAGAGAGATATGGGTGGTGAGGAAGAGGTGATCATCCAAGAAGTGGAGGCATACATGCAAGAGCTTAATAGGATAATTCCACCCCAAGGACAAATTGAGCAGGTGATAATTTCTTCAATGAGCTTCATAGGCTCACATTAATTTGCTCTCTTGGAAACGGATTATCAACTCAAGGTGCTTCTTGGAGTGTTAAATGGTAAAGGAGTGGGTGTTGGTTGCCAAAGGAATTCAAAGCATAAGTGGTGCAAGGTACAATTTGGAGGAGTCCAACACTTGAGTGGGTGCTTCAAAGGTGCTTGGGAAGGTTGTTCATCCAAGAGCACAAGTAAAAATCAACAAGAAGATGATAGAGAAACTAAAGTGTGGGATCCGGGCATACAACCCCACAACCAACAATTTTGGATCCCAATTACTTGCTTGAGCTTGCTTAGGAGCTTGATGTACTTCGTTTGGGATCCCAAAGGATTCTTGAAGAACAAGCACGGGTGGCAACTCAAGGATGAGTGGAAGCATAAGCCATCATGACACAAGCTTCACTCAAAAGTCCAACTTGAGGACTTAAAACCAAAGTGCTAGGTAAGAGACACCCCACCATGGTAATATCCTTTCAACCCTTCTTTCTTTTAGTTTTGTTTATTGAATTTTGTCTCTTTAATTAGCTTAGTTTAATTGCATTCTAGGTTGAATTTAGTTGAATTTTATGTTTGATCATGTGTTTTTTTATGAATGATGTGTTTTGGGCTTGAAAAACTTTGATTAATATCAAGATTGGTGCCCTAGAGGCTTTAGAAATATTGCAGAAACAGAGTTCTGTGCGTGCGCACAGCCTCGTGCGTACGCACACTTCCCCTGTTTTTCACTACCTGTGCGAGCGCACAGCTGTGTGCGTACGCACACACGTTGTGGCATGCTCTGTTCGCAGCGCTCACACCCTCTATGCATGCGCACCCCCTAACATTTTTATTTTGTGCGTGCGCACGACTCTCTGTGCATACGCACACATGGTCATTTTTATGTTTTCAAAAAAAAAAAGAAGTGCTTTGTGCGTGCGCACACGCCTGTGCGCGTGCACACATCTCTAGACCCCCTCTGCCAACAGCGCACGCACATGTTGTGCGTGTGAACCCAACCCCTTTCCTCCTTCTATGCGAATGCACACCTTCTTGTGCGTCCGCACAGGCTGTGATGCATCTTCTGTTCGCAGCGCTCGCACGCTGTAGTGCGCGCGCATACCCCTCTCTCTTCCTTGCGTGCGTCCGCACACGACCTTGTGCGTCCGCACAGGTCTTTTCTCTCTTCTTCTTTTCTTTCTTTCTCGTATTTCTTCTTTCTTCCTTCTTTTTCTTCTTTCTTTCTTCTCTTCTCCGGCGAAACCCCACCGCCGTGAGCCTCGCAGTGGCTAACCCAAGTGCCACTGTTGCCTATCCCTTTCTTTTCTATTCTTCATCTTTTTAATTTTCTTGTTTTAATCTTCTTTGTTACGTTTAGTTGCTTGCTTAATTTTTGGTTTTCTTATTTAACTTTGGTTATTCAGCTTACCTTTTGCTTAACTGCTTGTTTGCTGTATTGCAAGTGTTCCAATTTCTTATTTAGGGGTTGTTGATGCTTGAATTTCCGCTTGAATTTGTTGAATATGTGCACCGCATTCCATATATTTGACATAATGCCTGAATGAGCTTTCTGTTTAATCCATGTGTTGTAGCTACCATATGTATTGGAATATATTCTTGTTTGGTATTCTAATCAAGAATTGTGCACTTTTAAATGATTATGATGTTGTTTTGGATTGGAATTTCAATCATGTACTTGATCATTGTCTTGAGTTACTAAGCACCAAATTGATTTAGAAATTGACTTTTTGTCTCTTATTTGGTGTAATTTTTAACAAGTACATATTGAATTTAGTGAATTGAATGGAATTGCTTATTCATCATGGTCTTTAAGTCAATATAATCGCATCACAAGATATTTGCTCCTTGTTAATGTTTAGCATTTGTTTGAGTTGACTTGACTTGATTCTTATCAAGACTTAGCACTTTTTGTAGCAAGCACCTTCCCATGTAATTATTTGATGATTCTTAAAGATGAATAGGTAGTTCTCTTCATCATTACATTGATTATTATTTGTTGTGCTATTTTATATCAATTTTTCTCTTGCACTTGCACACCTTCAATATCTAATATTTCTTAAATTCAATTCACTCTTGTTGCAATTGCCTAAGCTTGCTTGTGTTTCAAGTGATGCTCATTCATTGCTTGCATCTTAGGCCATTTAGTTGAGGAACTCATACTTACTTTTTCATTGTGTGGATGCCACTTTAACCGGCCGTTGTGTGTATTCCACACCACTATGCAAACTTCCTCAATTAGATACTTATTTACCCTCCCCTTTACCTTTTTGTACTACTTGCCTATGAGTTCTAATTATACTTTATTCATTCCTTTTGAGGATGAGACATGAAGGCAAGGAACCGGAAAATGAGGAGGACACCGAGAATGGAGATGCCAAGCCCGCACTGAACTTGGTGGTTTCCACACAACCCAAGCCCTCGCATCCACCAACCGAAGGTGGAGCTCTTGAGAGACGTTCTCCCCGGATCGTGTTCGTGCACGGAGGACCGTGCAACGCTTAAGTGTGGGGGAGGATTCGTCATTTTGGGGCGTAAACTTTCTTTTCCTAACACTTTGCACTTTACTTTTGTTTCTTTTTATTATGTTTCTTATACATATTTGGAGTGTTTTTAACTGTTGCATTGCATTTTCTTTTGGTACATATATCATAGTTTATATCTATTGCATTTTGCATCTTTTGCATGGTATATATTTTATAGATAGAAGTTGTGATTGGATGATGTGAATAGCATATGCCTAGTTATCTGGATCCTAATTGTTCATGTTAATTTTTGCTTGTTGAAAATTAGGAAAAGAACTAGGAAATTTTGAAAAAAAATTTGCATCCATCACAACATACATACATATAGGAAATAATTTTGGTGAAAAACAACAAGAATTCCCAAGAATTTTATTCAAGGGCATTCTATTAAATTGATTAAGAAATTGTTTTCAAACTTGCTTGAATGATTTTTTTTATGGAACATAAAAGAGTAAAAAAAAATACCTTGTGAGTTTCTGAACTTGAATGAGTGGTTATACCTTTTAACCACTAATTTTGTTCATTGTGTGATATATCTCTTCTATGATTGTAATATTGGTTTTGCTTGATTCTTTATTTCCAATGATTGAAGTTTTGAATTGCATTGAGCATGATTGAGGCCATCCTTGATAAAAGCTTACTCTACCCATATAGCCTACCCTTTGCACTACTATTGTTAACCCCCTTTTGAGCTTTATTTGCCCCATTGTTCTTGATATTAGCACATCACAATCTTAAGCGAAAAACCATGATTTACCTTGAATTGTATCCTTGATTAGCTTAGGTTGAGGAGTGTGTTTCATTTAAGTATGGAGGAATTTTGGAAACATTGGTAGTGAATCAAATTGTTTGATTTTGGGTATTCATTGAAAATTTTAGAAAATGGGTGCATTCATGTATGAGCTATTGAACCATATGCATTATCTTTTATATAAAAAAAAAAAACACCATCATGAAAAGGGGACAAAAGTTACTCCAAAGAGAAAAGAAATGAATAAGGAATGCATATATGATGTAAGTGAAAGAGCATACATGAATGTGTGTGAAAAAAGTGATGGAAGGTTAGGATTGCATTTTATTTTGATTTGGTTGATATAGGTTGAGTTGAATACTTAAACTAATCAAGGATTCAATCATTTTAGTCCACTTAGCCATATATATCCCACCTTTATCCTAACCCCATCACAACCCCAATAAGTCCTCATGATAATTGCATTCATGCATCACTTTTTGTTGATTGTTAGATGAAAAGAAAATCCTTGAAAGCATGATTGGAAGGAGATTTGAGTGAATTGACCCTAAATACCGAGTGCTTAGAGTGTATACACACCTAGTGAGGGTTTGATCACTCAATTCTATGTTTCCATACTTCTTATCATGTATTCCTGCAAGTTACTTCATTTTGATGAGTTGGATCAATTCTTTAGATTTTGGTTCCAATGGATTGTTTTCTTGCTTTGCCCTAATTGTCTATACTTGCTTGGGAATTTGATTGTTTGTTTTCACTAATTTCATAGGATATATATATATATATATATATATATATATATATATATATAGTTGCATTTAATAAGTTGAACCCCTCTTGATTGTTTTCTTTGTTGGTTTAACATGTGGACATGCTATTGTTTAAGTGTGGGGGAATTGATGAGTCCATATTTGTTAGTTTATTTTGACTTGAATGGGATGGATTCTAGCACATGAACTCACACTTAAGCACCAAAATAGCATACTTTTGTGTTTAATCCATAAATTGAACCTAAATATGAAAACATGCAATTTTGTGCTTTAATAGAGCAATTTAATCCCACTTTTATGTCATTCGATGCCGTGATATGGTTTGTGAGTGATTTCAGGCCTTGGAGGCGAGAATGGATGGGCACAAGTGGAAGAAAGCATGCACAAGGGAGAAAATATGAAGAAAACAAGGAAAATCACACACAACAAAGTGTGCATGCGCACAGCCCTGCGTGCGCCCGCACAAGCGAGAATTTCCATGTGTGCGTACGCACAGGTCAATTTTCAGCCGAGTGTGCGGACGCACACGACTATGCATCCGCACAGGTCCCTGCACGTGATTTCATTAATGAAATGCGTGCCTTATGATTTCTGAGGGCTTTTGGCCCAAATTTTGAAGATTTGAGGCTGAATTTGGAGTGCTATATAAGGGGATTCAACACATATGAAGAACAAGATTTCATTAGGGTAGATTAGTTAGAAAATGCATTAGGAGTAGGAGTAGGAGTAGAGTAAAAAATGCTCTCTTAGGGTTTAATTTCCATTTCAATTGTAGCATTTTATAGCAAGCTTTGATCTTTCATTTTGCTTCCTTAATTGTAAGTACTCTCAATTTCCTTTTAATTAAAGTACTTTCATTCCTTTGGTTCAAGCACTTTGTTTACAATTACAATTTTGAGTTCTTGAAGTTTTGATTAATGAATTTTATGTTTCATGCTTCCTTTATGTTTGATTGCTTGTTTATGTTTGGTATTGTTGATTGTTGGTTATAGTTTGTCATATCTTACTTTTATGCACATAAGGTATTTGTGAAAATGCCAACCTTAGATTTTGAGTAGATTTTCCCACATTGGCTTGTGGTTTGAGTTCCTAGGATACTAGAGTCATAATATCCGACATTTAGTGGTAATTCTTGGGTAGTTAGTTGACTCTTGTTTCCATTGACGCTAGCCTTTTATCAACTAGTTTAGTAAGTTGGTTAGGACTTATGGATTAAAGTCAATTATGCTTACTTGACTTACTCCTCGATGGTTGGGGTTGACTAGGTGAGATTGACTCATCATAATTACCATAGTTGTGGTTATGGCGATGATAGGATTCCTTGGATTCTCATTCCCAAGTCAAGGCTCTTTATTGCATTTATAGCATTTTCATTAGTTTTGATCCTATTTACCTTTGCTTGCATTAATTTCCAATTTTGATCATTGCTTAGTTCTTTCATCGCTTAGTTCTTTTAATCTTTCAATTCTTGCTTGAAAACCCCCCTTTTCCCCCTCACAACCGAAAGAGAAACACTTTCAATTGCATCCTAGGGAGAACGACCCGAAGTTGAAGTACTCTTGATCTCGGTTATTATAATTTGAATTTAAAACATTTAATTGAGAGAATTCGTTGTTGGTTTGGACTATACTACTAACGAATTGATCCTTGTTTTGATTGATTCCGAACCATACAAGAATTCTCTTCGTCAATAATCCGTTAGAGGGTTTCACATATTAACCATTTTTACATAATCTGCTAAAGGGTTCCACGAATTATTTGAAAACAATAATTTGATATAATCCGTTAGAGAGAAAAGCGAACTAAGAAGACTTTAGTGAATCACTTGTTTTCAACTTCTATGCATAATTTCTAGAAGGTACCAACAAATTATGAAGAGAGAGACAGTTGGTTTGAGAGAGTATGAATATAGCTTGAATGTGAGTGTGTTGAACGAATTAATTTTTTGATACATGTATTTATACACGAAATTATAAAATATATGTAATAAGAATTTAATTCGTTCAACACACTCATGTTTAAGCTATATTTATGCTTTCTCAAATCAATTCTCTCTTTTTTTATAATTCATTACTGCCTTTCATAAATTATGCATAGAAATTGAAAACAAGTAATTCGTTTTTCTCTCGAATGGATTACGGTGGATTATTATTCCTCACTAATCCATAAAATTCCAACTCATTAGATTCAAATGGCTATTCTCTAAAACTCTCTAATAAATTATATAAAAATCGAACAAGATCGAAATGTAATCTTTTGATATTAGAACAATTAGATAATATTTTACTCAAGATAATTTATTTACGTAAATTGTTCTAAAATATGTTTTTTTTATAAAAAAATATTTGTTGTGTTATGTTATTTCAAATAAGTTAATCGCTAAAAATTTGAATAATTTAACTAATTTGTCGATGGTTTTTTATTTTACTCCTGTTTGCTATAAACTGAATTTTATCATGAATATGATTGGTACGGTGAAAATTTCTTTTTCAAAAAAATATCGTTGGTGGTATAGTGGTATATATTCATAAAAATAATTTTTTTTTGAAATAAGACATTAAAACGCAACAAAGTAAGAGTAGGGTTATCAACTTTTAT
This sequence comes from Arachis ipaensis, assembly GCF_059453495.1. Classification (NCBI taxonomy): domain Eukaryota; kingdom Viridiplantae; phylum Streptophyta; class Magnoliopsida; order Fabales; family Fabaceae; genus Arachis; species Arachis ipaensis. The sequence goes on along the minus strand of NC_142443.1, from coordinate 119,782,160 downwards.
ATTTTTAGAGTAAACTACCATTTCTACCCACAAAAGTTTTAAATGCTAACAAATCTATTAACAGAAAAAAGAAAATTACAATTATTATTGTACCCATGAAAGATGAGTTCCATACGACAAAATTATTTAAACGCTAAAAAATTTTCTTAAAAACTCTAAATTACCCTTCTCACCACTACTACTACCATCATCTCCCTCTTTTTTTTCTCTCTCTCTCTATCTATATCTTCAACATCAATCTATTGTCCCCTTTCCCAGCAACCATCAGCCATCATCCTTATCTTCGTCACCGTTGGCAATCCCAACCACCCCTCACTACATCACAGACTCATCTTGAGGGTTAGGGTTTAAAATTGATTCTTATTTACCCAAAAGTATCACAGACTATTCTGGAGATCTTCATATTCTTCTTGATCCCCTTGTATAGTTCCTCCAAGTTGCACAGCAACACGTTCTCGACCACACCCACTGCTGCCCACATAAGCTCCTTTGCTGTGAAAGTTCTCAGCATAAATGTCGTTAGCATCATAGGGATTAAATCAAGAGGACGAGGGCGACATGCAAGGGTTCTGGCAGTCGTGGTATTGGTGCGCGTTCCCGTTCTGATAATGGTGCAAAGAGTTGAAAGAAAAAATAGTAGAATGATGATGACAACGATGATGGTGGAGGCGGGAGAACTGACCAGACTTGAAAGCCTTTTCGCCGTAAAGATCATAGATCTAAAGCTTCGGAGGGTCATTAAGAACATTGTATGTTTTGGAGATACGTTTGAATTTGGTCTCAATTTTCGACTTGTTGAGGGAGTTCATATTGGAGTGCCAGATCATTGCAAGTCTCTTGTATGCTTTCTTCAGGTCCTCGTCACTCACATTTTGGTTCACTTTTAGAATGTTGTATTGTGGTGACGGTGGTGGTTTGGATTTGATGGTGACGAGTGAGGATAACAAAAAAGACATTTTTTTTATTAGTGGGTTTAAATCCAACTGTTTGGAGTGAGGAACATGATGAAAATTGTGATGGACAGGATTGACGGTTGTGACGAAGATGAGAGTGATGGCTAGTGGTTGCTGGAAGAGAGAAAGGATGATAGTAGTGCTAGAGGGAAGGGTAATTTGGAGTTTCTAAGTAATTTTTTAGTGTTTAGATAATTTATCGAACAAAATTTATCTTTTATAGATATACTTGTAATTTTTTTTTTATAAATAAATTTGTAAGCATTTAAAATTTTCGTAGATAGAAATGGTAGTTTATTCATATTTTTTTTATTTATCAAAGCAAATTTCTAATTTCTTTGAAATCTATTTCTCTTCTTAAATCCAAACATATTCGGACGGTGATATACGCTCATGGAGTAAGGAAAATTTCTTGTTCTTGGAGCATACAACGAAACATCACCCCACTAGTATGGATTCCTTCTGACATGGCTCAATGATAGTGTTACACGTGTGCCCTAATGGGACCCACCCACAAGTTCCCCTACTACATTCGCATATAAAATGGGTATTCTGTTGGGCGATTTTGCTTCGTTCAAAGCACGCACGCCTCCGCAAAAATCTCCTCTCCCATCCCATTCCTTTCGCAATCTCATTTCTCTCTGTTTGTGAAAGGTAAAGCTAAACTCCGAAACCTCCATTTCTATTCGGTTCACACTCTTTCAGATCCGAAAATCTTGGTGTTGTTCTTGTTTTTTCTTCTCTCTCTCTTTTTTCCCTTAACATGTTAGCTCTTCAGATCTGTCAGTGTATGAGCGAGACCCACCGTTTTATCAAAATTTTCTTTTTACGGGGTTTAGATGTGTTTTGTGTGCGTTTTGGTTACTGTTTCATTGTTAAATGATAGATCCGTGTCTTAGTTTTCTTCGATCTGATTCGTGCTGACCTTGATCTGTGATCTAGATCTGTTTCCGTACCGCGTCGGTGGAAAAGGTCCCTGCTTTTGTATTTATGTTTTATAAAATTTTTTTGATGTTTCATATGAAGTATGATTTGAGTATTGGCTCTTTATTAATTTTGATTTCTATTTATTTTGATATTTCAAGATGGCTAGATCTAATTGGCTTTTGTTTATGGCTGTGTTTTTATTGTGATCTCCGTTTCGCATAGTGTGGTTTTTCTATTGGGTAATTATTATTGGTGGAAACGTCGCCTTCACTCGTAGACTGGCTTATGTCATTATGGTGCCATGTTTTTTTTTCAAACTTGAAAGTCCCTTATATATTATTGTAATTGCATCCTTCTTTATGTGATCTTTTGTAGATCGTGTTTATATGAAATCCCTGGAGTCTTTTATGCCTTGTACTACTGTATTTTACATGTGATTTATAAATAAAGATTGAGAATTTCTTGGAACTTAGACTGTATTATAATATATATATATATATAAACATTCTACTTTTTTACTTGTTTTAGATGGGTACGTGCTTTTAGATGATTTGAGGTTTGCTTTGCATCATCATAATATTTTAATGAAATATGCTCACAAAGTTGTTGAATCCCTGCTTTTTCATGTACAATTGTACATACTTATACTTGTTTAATGGATATAAAAAGTTTGATTGCTGTATGACACGTACTTCGGTGCACAAATTTTCTTGCCTTTTTGTTCCGATTTTCAAATGATACTTTGACACTAGAGGAAGGAAATTATGTTATGTAATTTTTAGGGATTTCCTTTAGTGCCCTTGTTTTCATAGAGTATTGGTACTGTTACTGTATTTGACAGTTGTGATTTATAATCTATGGTTTTTGTATAATTTAAATCTATGGCTTTGGTATAATTTAAAAGATTTAACAGTTTGAGGCTAGTAACACATCGGGATAATTTTTATTTACAAATAGATGCAGTTACCCTATCGGGATATTTTTATTTACAAATAGATACAGTTACCCTTTAATGTTTTAGGGGTACCTTAGAAACCTAATATTTTCTATGATTTTTGTAGTGGTAACAATGGCATAGATAACTCTGTTCTACCTGTATCGCTTGTATGATGGTCCTCATAGATAGCAATATGATGTAAATACTTTGTTCTGGTGGTTGTTCTTGATACGAGTGGTTTAGTAAATTCGGTTACTAATTGCATATATTTGACATGGATGCTATGATTAATTTATTTTCCAGGAAATCCACCATGGTTGATCAGGTTCAGCAACCAACAATCATGGAGAAGGTTGCTGGACAGCTCCATCTCCGCTCCAACTCATCATCTGATATCAGGAGCTATAATGGAGCCTTCCCCCAGCGTGCTTTGTACCAAAGGCGTGCATTTGGGAGTTACACAAATGCAGGGTTGCAGTACCCAATGATGCCGGCATGTAGTGCTACTACTGATTTGAGTGCCGTTACAGCAACAGCCTCCCCTGTTTTTGTCGCAGCTCCAGCAGAGAAAGGAAACTTCCTTATCGACTTTCTCATGGGTGGTGTTTCTGCTGCAGTCTCCAAAACTGCTGCTGCTCCAATTGAAAGGGTTAAGCTCTTGATCCAGAATCAGGATGAGATGATTAAGTCAGGTAGGCTCTCAGAGCCCTACAAGGGAATTGGTGACTGTTTTAAGAGAACTATGGCCGATGAGGGTGTGATTTCCCTATGGAGAGGTAACACTGCCAATGTCATCCGTTATTTCCCAACTCAGGTTAGTTATTTCATACATTTGTTTTTCAGTTCCATCAACTGCTATTATTTCTTGTTGCATAATGTTAAATTTGCCATTTGAATTCCACAGGCCTTAAACTTTGCATTCAAGGATTACTTCAAGAGGCTTTTCAACTTCAAGAAGGACAGAGATGGTTACTGGAAATGGTTTGCTGGAAACTTGGCCTCTGGAGGTGCTGCTGGTGCTTCATCCCTTTTGTTTGTTTACTCCCTCGACTATGCCCGTACCCGTCTTGCTAACGATGCCAAGGCCGCAAAGAAGGGTGGAGAAAGACAATTCAATGGCCTTGTTGATGTCTACAGGAAGACTTTGGCTTCTGATGGTGTTGCTGGGCTTTATCGTGGTTTTAACATCTCCTGTGTTGGAATCATTGTGTACCGTGGTCTCTATTTTGGAATGTATGATTCCCTGAAGCCAGTTCTTCTCACTGGAAGCCTACAGGTTAGTGTTCATGCTGCACTATCGTTCTTTTCTGTGATGTTTGGTTTAACCAGTTCCCTGTTGTTGTTAACTATGTTAGTTGAGTTTAGATTCTCGAGTGAAAATTTGTTAAGGGGTGAAGTGAGGGGGTAACAACCTTGAATCAGTCAATAGCTTATGTGTTCATGGCGGTTACTCCATCACTTAATCACCTACATTTACTCACGTTAGAGGATTACAACTCTTCTTGCAGGCCGTGATCTGGAAGTTTCTTAATTTCTATTGGATCTTACACTGTGGAGCCTGACATTTATTCAATGTTTTACTATCTTTTGATAATATATGATTTATTGTAGATTGTGATAACATTGTTCATATCATTGATTCTCACCACCACAATCTTTCGCTGAAATATTGCTTTCTCTTTGTACTATTGCAGGATAGCTTCTTTGCTAGCTTTGCTCTTGGATGGCTCATCACCAATGGTGCTGGTCTTGCATCATACCCAATTGACACTGTCAGAAGAAGAATGATGATGACATCCGGCGAGGCGGTGAAGTACAAGAGCTCCATGGATGCATTTGCTCAAATCCTCAAGAATGAGGGTGCCAAGTCCTTGTTCAAGGGAGCTGGTGCTAACATCCTTCGTGCCGTTGCAGGTGCTGGTGTGCTTGCTGGTTACGACAAGCTTCAGGTTATTGTGTTCGGCAAGAAGTACGGTTCTGGTGGCGCTTAAATCCTTTTAGCGTCGGTTTTAAGTTATAGTGTTCTTTTTTTAGATGGCGATGAAAATCATTTAGTTTCGAGAGTTTTAGACATTTTTGCTGCGGCAAATTTTGTTTAATAAATTTACTTAAGTGGGATTCTGTCCCAGAACCATTTATAATTTCTGGAAAATTTTTTATCAAAGGTATGATTTATTCAGTGGCGGGCAAAGTTATCTGCCACTTTGAACTCATTCATTGTTTCTTATTTTGAAATATATCTTGTTATTAAGTTCTGATCTGCGTATTCCTAGAATAAGATTGTTTTTGAATGTTGTTGAATTCGACAGATTTTATTTAGGGATGAGTTATTCCTTTGTTATATGCGTCAGTTTTACAGCATATGTAATAATATTTGTTATTCGACTATATAATCTTTACGTTTGTCTTTATTAGGAGTAAATGATCAAATTTGTTTTTAAAGATTACTCATTGTTCTAGTTCATCTTTTTTAAGTTAGTTGTATTAGTCACTCAGTTATTTTTATTCTTCACGGTATCAAAGTTTGCTTATATGGCATCTTAAGTGATGCCACCACATATTTGACAATCTTAATTAGATGTTCTTAATTAGATGTTAATATGATAAATTTATAAAATTAGATCTAATCAAATTTTAATTTGAAAAATTTTAATGTTTTAAAATCTTGTTCAATTTGGAGTTGATTTAATTTAATTGCATAAATTTAGCATGTTAATAGCTAGGAGTTTGAATGTTAACAAAAAAAATGATAGAGATTAATATGACTAATTTTAAATTTTTGAAGGACGAATTTGATTAAAAAATTTTTGCAAAGATCAATTTAAAGAACAAGTAATCTTTTACGAATGAATTTGACTATTTACTCCTTTTTTAGCCACTGTCAATTGGAAGATCCGAACTATCCAAACCAACTAAATTAAATCACCAGCTTTTTTAGAAGAAAAATTCATAATCATTTAACTTCTCTTTTTTTTTTTTTGGGTAACAGTAAAATTCTTTTTAGTTTCTTGTCCATTTTTATTTTAGACAATTTAAATTCTATCGTTATTATGTGAATTTTTTCAGCAAGTCTTGACAGAATTTGATGACATGTCATGTTGGGTTTTATGACGTGGCGTCGCTTCTTCTACATGAATTATAATAATTCGATTAAGACACTTAAACTCTGGTCGAATGATTAGGAAAATTTTCTCCCAAAACAAAAACAAAACCATAGCTCCATTCCTTCTGCAGCAAGCAGCTCCATCCACCATGGTATGTTTAACACTGTAGATTTAACCTGAACTCTTTGAATTAATTTGAACTCTTTGAATTTTTGTTTCGTTTCAAAACATCGATGTGAAAGCAAGCGATAAGTCTAAGAAGACCAAACGTTCAATCCTCAAATCCAATGATATCTACCTCAACCTCCTCTTTATCACTTACACATTTCTCTATTGTTTACGTTATTTAAATTTTGACACTATTTTCACCTATACCGTTTCCTTGTTCGGAGGGCTGACAGTAACTTCAACACCATCATCCTTAAGTATCTTTTCCTGAGCAAATTAAAGTCAACAAGCCATTCTCATCTCTCTCTTGCTTGATCCGTAACTTAAAGAGAAAGGTAGTTATCCTATGTCCCTTTATTTATTTCAATTTATTTGGCACCTAGGAATTGTGAGCTGTTAACGTTTTAACAGTATAACTATAAGTCTATAACTTGTGATGTTAGTTTAAAGAAGCTTTTGTTTTTATTTGTTCGATGAATTAGGAGGATAAGATAGCTGTAGTTGTTGGAGCTGTGACAGGTGATATTAGGGTGTATGAAGTGAGGGTTCGTTGGGATTTGTAATGAGAAAGACCTTTCAATATCTTTTTTCATAGGCGACGTCATTTTGATGATTAGACAGGGGTTAAGTATCCTAATCGAATGGTTATAGTCTATGTAGTAGAAGCGACGCCACATCATATAGTCTAATGTAACATGTCATCAAATTTTGTCAAGATTTGTCAGAGAATCTCACGAAGGAGCTCATGTGTCTAACAAAAAAGAAGGATAGGGATGAATTGTCATTTTCCTAATCGATATGGTACAGGTTATCTAAAATGAAAATGGACAAGAGTCGAAAAAGAATTTTACTCTTAAATTTGGGCTAAGTCTAGAAAAAAAGATACCTAAATACAAAGTAAACTTGTCTATTCTATGGTATCTGACTCAGCATGGACAAGATACTTACATCTAAATAGGAGCCTAGTAAGACCCTAAGTTGCACATATCGGATATAGAGGTTACACTTACGGTGAAAATTGCATTTGGCCCACTAAGAGCTTTGGCAATAGAAGTCCAAGTTTGGTACATTTAGGGCAGCCTAGACCTCCCGGGCGGGTTGTAACACCCTAACTACCAAAGCTCACGCTTCCGGCTGCGCGACTCTGATAGCTCGGACATTACGACGACACTTATACTATTTATTTACTAAAATATGAGCCTGTTTGAAACTTTAAACCGCAATACCGCTCCCAAAAATACTTTTGATATACAACGTACATCCATACAACTTACAGAAACTCATAAAGAGTACATACATATATATAAATATTATTACAAGCATAATCCAATACAATTTCCTATCCCTCTTACAGAATATATCAAGATAAAGGCGAGGGTACAATAAACCATAACTAAAATGATACAAGGCATCACAACAACAATTAAATAAGCTCTTCGTAACTTCTGCGCCGATATCCTGAAAGGGGAAAAATGTAGGGGGGTGAGAACATCATCCTCGAAAGGGTTCTCAGTAGAGGGTTTTTGGGAATTACTGTAATAGGATACATGAAGATAATCGCACCAGTGATTCATAACCATCTTATGCCTCTTTTCAAAAACAACGCTTTACAATGAAAGTAAAGTCGGAAATCTTTTCAGAAAGAAGAACCGTTCAATTCTCAAAAACTCAAAAGCCTTTCAAAACGGTTTATCTATGCGGAACCAAAATAGCCTTTTATAATTTATTCCAAACCAGAAACACAAAACCGAAATCAACCATCAGTTCATCTCTTTCCAACCACGGCCCTAGGCCCAAACAATCCAACCAACAACCAATCACCACAATCCAACAAAGTCCCAGATGCAAACACAGTTAGGAAGTTCAAGCACAAACAAACAGTTATTACAAGTATAACAGTTAGCAATTAATCACATAGGCAAACCAAGTATAATATGCACACCCAACCAATGTCACACAAATGCATATGATGCATGCCTGTCCCTAGTGGCTGATGATATCATCTGTCGGTTATAGAGCCAACCCGACAAGTCCTGGTAGCTAACCATTGGACTGTCCCTCTGTCGTGCATCCCCAACTCGAGTTATACTCATCATAAACTTGATCATAATCATGATCCATATCCATCACCCTCACTGGTGAATATTTATCCATCACCATCACTGGTGAATATTTATGGGGGCGAGCTCATCCGGGCCTTTCACAATGCCCGGCCACACTTACGACATTGGGTTAACAGAGCTTCGAGTCTCAACCTGGAGCACATGGTGGCTAGCCATTGCTACTACCCAGGGAAACCCTCATCTCCAATAGTGGAAGTGCAAAAATCACAATTATCAATAATTCAGCATATACATGCATTCATTCTCATCCATGGATCAACATCCATCTCAGCCATCCGGCTTACGGTTCAGTCCAGAACCAGCCAATATTGATAATCACACACAGCCATTCCGGCTCACGGTTCAATCCAGAACCAGTCAATATTCATAATCATACATAGCCATTCCGGCTCATAATAAAACAGCACTTCCACATTCAAAATCATCAAATTCATGAAATCGGCATTTAAGCCATAAATCATTTTCTCAATTCATTTCACTTTGAAATCAAGTTTCAACTCTTTTCAGCCTTGGCTTTAAAGATCTCATTTCTCAAATTATCTCAGGCTCATAAGCCAATTTTACTCAAGGAAAATTCCCTTTTTGAAATAAGCCACTCTCGGCTTCCTCTTTCCAAAACTTCCAAAACCATGGAAAGTTAAAGATTTATTTCAAAGTATTCAAAATCACCCATACAACAATGGGATTTCATAACAAAAGTTTCTCGGCAGAGTCCCAAGTCTTTAGGGAAGGCCATCTTACATCAATTCTTTAAAATTCATTGAAACTCTTAAAATCATAGATTCTCGGTTCAAGTAAATAAAACTGAATTTATTATGAAACTGACCATACAAAATCACAAGTTCCAACCCGGTCCAAAAACCAACTCATTTGAAAAGGAATCGGTTCATTTGAATCAAACCACTTTCAGGTTTCTTTTTGGAACCCATTTTTTCTGACTCTTTCAAAATGCCTCAAACTTAATTACTCAATCAAAAGTCTAGATTCCTTTGAAATCACTAAAAGCTCCTTTTTATATTGAAATCAATATTAGAGCATCATTCTTTCCTTCAGTGATTCAAACGGTAAAAATAGTTCATTTCTAAATAAGTCAAACTCAAGGCATAAAATTCACTAAATAAATTAAGCTTGAAAACATAAATATTCTCTTAATAAATCAAATAATACAACTTCTCAAATCCAATCCTTTTTAAATAACTTTTTAAACAATACTAGGATTTTGTAGAAATTTCGGCAGCACCTCGCCTAAAACTTGGACTTTTGCCACCCGGTTTGGGTCCCAACTAAACCGTTTCTCATTCCTTTTCAACAGCTCAAAACCAGAAATCAATTCAAAGCAAGCTAAATCCAACAGTCACCTCAGTGACATATCTCAAGAAAACCATTTCAAAATCAACGCAATATCAACCGATTTAACCCATTTCCAAAGCTTTAAAGAATCGGTTCAGCAATAAATCATTTATCAAAACCAAATTAATTAGAGCAACCCAGGCTGAATTTCAAGAGTATTCTATCTTTCACATCATCAAAATAATTGACTCAATTCAAACCAATCCTCAACGGATTAAACTCATATTTCAAATCTTTAAAGAATCAACTTCAGACATTACATTTCACAAAGCCGCACAACAATTCAGCCAAACTGACATCCATAGTCATTCGAGTCAATCAAATAATACATAAGGCAGATACAATCACCAAATACACAATATCTCGCACTAGTATCCATATGTAATAATTCCAATACATAAAACAGTTTTTGGAAAGCGCCCCTACCTCAAAACGCAATTCCATAATCCAAACGCGTCACAGGAACCTCCTCTCTTAAACCGAGATCACCAACAACGCAACCTTGGCTCCAAGCCACTCCCGCGGTAACCACAGCAACACTAATCGCGACACATAACAATAGAAACTCAGTCTCATAGCAATTGATGCCGCAAAGCCTTAGTGTATGAAGCCAGAATAGTAACTAGAGAGCTTTCAAATCGAAAATGCTTACCGAATGAAGAAGGAACAGCTGAATCGGAATAGTGGCGGTCTCTGAACCGGTTCAACGGTAGCCGGGCAGCCACCTCAAGCGGCAGCGACGACAATTTCCGATCGCGCCAATTGAAACCAACACGCAGTGACTACGGTATTCTCGGAATTCAAAAAGGACAGAAACCTCAAATAAAAACCCTTACCGGAAGAGTGTTCTTCGGCGGCAGAGTCTCAGCCGCAGAGCCCATGGTTCAGCAGCAGCAATACTCTCCTAGTGGCCCCATTGCGCAGTAACTCCAAATCGACAGCAACAGCTCTAGCGGACAGAACGGCGCCAAGGATAACCATTAAACAGTGGCAAAATAAAGCAGAACGGAGCAAGAGCAGCAGCTGTTGCAGGTCCTTACCAGGCACAATGGCGCTAGTCCTAGCCTCATCCTCTTTTTGCAGCAAGCTCCAACGCGGCTCCAGAAGTTCTAACAGGGCACGGCGGCGGCGCTTTCCTTCCGACGCGGCTTGATGGCGGCAAGAATGGTGGCGGTCGAAGTGCAACAGCAACGGAGGTCAAGCGCGGCGGCGGCTCCACACGCGACGGTGACAGCGGCGGCTTCACTTTCCTGCGTGCTCTTTCTTCTCCGTTGGTGGCTGTGGGTCGCGCTCCCTTCATTTCACAGTTCTGTCTCTGATGCGGCGCAAGGATGATCGGCGACGACGGCCAGATCTCCAGCGACGGCACGAGGATGCACGGCGGTGGCTTCTGCAGCAGCTCCTCGCAAGCGCTCTCCCCCTTCTCCTCCATCGATGGTGACAATGGCGGCACTGGCGGCGAGGCGCGGCGGGGCACCCTTCGCTCTCCTCCGTTCAACAGTTAGAGATCGCCCCCTCTCTTCTTCTCTTCTACCCTTTCCCGACTCAGCCTTCCCTTTCTTTTTCTTTTCTTTTGTTCAAGAAGAAAAGCAAGCTGCGCTTGCTACTGCTGCTGGGTGAGGGAAACATTGTGGGTGTTACGGCTGGGTCTTGGGGGAAAACGGGTCGGGTTATGGTTTTTAGGGTTAGGGTTTCATTTTCAAAAATTAAGGTTAGGGGTAAAATGGTAATTTCAAATGAAATTAGAGATAATATAGTAATTAGAAATAAATTCTAGTCCAACAATAATAATGTATAAAAATACTATTTGTTCCTCTATTTTTACAAATTACTTTCAATAAAATGCCCAAATCAAATAATTAGAAATAATATACTTAATTTCTTCATTTTTCCAAAATAGCAATAGTAATATTTAAAATATTACTTACCTAATCCAAATCATATAAAATCCTTATTATTTCATAACTCGCAACTTTATAATTTAAATATAGAAAATATTCCAATAATTATAAAATTGGATAAAGATCATATCTCGTCTCAAATCCAATAAATCAAAACTTGTGTTAGTTATCTTTAATAAAATAATTTCTGAAATTAAGGCTATAAATAACTGTAGGATTTGAGACTTGATCATAATAAGACTTTTCAAAGATTATGAGTCTTACACGGGTGAGTATCGGACCGGGTTGTGTAAGACCGACTCGACTTAGTGATTCCTTTTCATTCTCAAGATTGGTCACCGTAATCTTGAACAGTTTCACTTTACATTGAAGAGATAGACCACTTCTTTCAATGCGACGTTCAAAGGTGATGCCACCTTGCCCTCACTAAGGCAGTGCCCTTCAGTAGATTGCACCCTAACCATTGAAAGTTTTTGACAAAGAGGTCCCCTTCAAGGGAAAGAGAACAATGAGGAGTAAAAAAAAAACGCTAATCAATATATAAAGAAGCCCAGAAGTCTTTGGCACCAATATTAAAGCGAAGCTTGATGCTTTGAGAAGAAGCTTCTTCAAGTCTCTGCTTCTTTGTAGTTTTCTGACCTTGAGCTTCAAAGTCAAGAGTCAAAAGGGCCTTCTTGGATACCATATAGAAGAGAAACCCTTGGAGGCCTTCTTTGCTGCCTTTTTCTTAATCTATTGAAGACAACAAAAGGCACCTGACCTTGACATCATCCTTGTTGTACAAAGTATACAAACTGATAGACAACGATAACGAAGTTACAATAATAATAAAAGTAATATACCAAGCTTGGTCCTCATATGACTTAGGTTCTTGGTGATTAACATATTGGTCAACACGTGCGTGGTTGGAGATTTCCCTTAACATCCACAATAAAACTACATGACCACTTATTCATCTTTGTCAATAATGTCAAAGTCAAACTCTAGACAAGATGCTCAAACCAATAAATGTTATAGCGAATATGTCGCTCCAACTCGTCATAAAAAGGGCAGATGCTAATAATGGGACGAACTTTGAAGAACAAATTTTTAAAAACGTGAAACAATTCATCGAAGATATGAAAGAATTTTCGATTAGCATGAGCTTGGAAAGAAGAAGATTTTGAAGGAAGACGACAACGTGAGAAACTGGCAAATGAGTTCAAAAGATTTGATGAAGGCCCAACCATTTAGATGTAGTGGGTAGCAGCGGTGGCTACATATTTTTGCTACCATAGTGGGCACCAATATGACCAAATTTTGAAAAATCGCCTTATTTTCAACATAACTATAAAACCATGATCACAATCAACCCTGATAGACAGACATTAGCCTAACTAAAACTTGATCCATAAATAAAGCACAAATAATAAATAGCAAATAATAGTAAAAGATGTAGAGAAGACCTAAAAGAGAATAAAAGTGGAAGTGGCACGATGGAGGAAGAAAAAGAAGAGTAGGAAGAGAAAAGGAATAGGAAGAAGAAAAGAGAAGTTAGTTTGGGGGATGGTGGTGCTACGATGATAGTTGTGAAGGTGAAGCCCGATGATGATGTTGATCGAGATGATAGTAACTGGTGAAGAGAAAGGAGAAGAAAAGAAGAAAGAAAAGGGGAAGAAGAGAAGAGAAAAGGAGAGTTTTTTATTTTTTAATTTTTTTGTAGGGAGGAAGTTTTTAGTCCCTGAAATAATTTGGGGTTGACACCTAGCACACACCTCATAGGTCAGATGGACAACTTGCTACTAATCGGTTGTAAGGGTCGATTTGTCCAATTTTATTAATGGATGGGAGTTGGGTTAAGGTTTGAGAATGATTAGGATGCGATATGTCTCACGAAAAAAAGGTTAAGGACCGAAAAGAATATTATTGAGAAAGGACAATTTTAGTTGATTTTGTGACATAATTTTTAATTTATGATAATTAACTATTTGATTCTTTGTTTTGTTTATTTTCATATTTAAAATAAAAAGGGATCAAAATCTAGAAATAGTAGTTTAGGTAGCTAGTTTGATGCTAATAGATTTTTATATATTTGCATTTTGCTCTGGATGCATATATACATATAATTTTTTGTGGGATGAATATTATTAGTAATGCTAGAGAGACAAAAGGAAAAAAAAGTCAGAATTTGTCTTATTAATATTTATTAATTTATAATAATTAATAAATATTAAATAAGATAAATTCTAATTATTTTTGGCTAATTTTTTTACTACCAAACATTTTAAAATACTATTTTGGTCCCTAATATTTGAGATCAAAATTAAAATGTCCTTAACTTTTTTTTTTTTTAAATAGTTTCTAACATTATATTTAGTATTAAAATATTCTTTTTGACAAATTTATCCTTTATAAAATTTGAAAATTAAAAAACCCTCCTCCCTTTTTTCCTCATCATTCTCCATCAAAGACCATTATCGTATATCACCTCCTTCCCACCATTGTCGCCGTTCCTTTCTCCACCTCACTAGAGTTGAAACCCTAAATGATGACTTCTTTACTAGCGACGCAAACAATGGTCACACGCTCTTCAGCTATGCCCCTTTAGACTTCTTCAGAATCCATGTCTTCTTTTGACCTTTAGTCTTGAATCAGGGTTCTTGAATCTCGTCGTTGATGATGGAATTAGTTAGGGTAGCTATGAGGAGGAGGAAGAAAGTAGTAGCTGCCCAACTCTCTCTTTCTCTTTCTTTTTTCTTCTTCTTCTCTTTCTCTCTCATTAAACTCATTTCATGTATCTTGTCTCTTTTTTTGTCCTAATTTTTCTTTTTTATTTCTTTTTTTCAAAAAATATGAATGTTGTATTGTTGTTGAATTTGGAGAATTAAGTTGCAATAAATAATGTTGTTGTTGGTGTTGCTCTTAAATTTAAATATTGTGTTGTTGATGATGGATGAAATGAATAATATTAGAGAAGAGGATGGCTACTATTTGGTAGGAGTAAAGGTGGTAATGATTGATGGTAGGGTTGGAGTCAGAACAAAGATATGAGTATTTTTGTTTGAAAAATTTTGAAAAGATAATTTTAATTCTAAATACAATATTGAGGACCATTTTAAATAAAAAAAGGTTAGGGATAATTTTAATTTTTATTCTAAATTTTAAAAACCAAAAGTGTATCTATTCCATTTTGTGTTGTTTTACTCAAATTTTTTTTTTTCGCGTAAATAATTGTCGTCCTATGTTAACCTAGTCCAAAATTTAGTATTCAAAAGATTTTGAAAATTCTAATCATCGCATACAATGTGAGCCCTATCCCACTTTTACAATGTAAGCCCACCCCAGTTTTGGGAATATCCATTGTTTTGATAAACACTTGTTAATATCGAAACTTGTAATACAAGGCTTCAAGATTGCATGTTTGAACCATAGTGGTCAGAATCGAACCGGTGATCGAACCGGTCAGGTCACTGAATCATTGGTTCAATCGTTGGGTTACTGGTTGAACTGGTTGACTCGATCTTATGTAAATAAAAAATAAAAAATAGTCAAAAGTTTAAAATTAAAATTTAAAATACATATTTTTACTAACATTTTAAAATATCAAGTTATTTTAAAACAATATGGAACATGAACAATAAATATTTTATTATTTTTACTCTATCATAAATATTTTTATTTTGTTTTTATATTAAAATAACTATTATTTTTAAATTTTAATAATTTATTAATTAGTTTATATCTTTTATACTATTATATACTACAAGTATTTATTAAAAAATAATATTAATAGATATTATATAATTATAAAAAAATAAGTGAGTTTATAATTATTGTTAAATAAAAATATAATTAATTTAAGAATGAGTGAGTTTATAATTAAAATTAAAATAAATTAAATAAAAGTAAATTATTTGATAAAAGATATCTATATGGGTTATAATTTGCATACATTCTAATAAAAAACATAGTGGTCTGGTGGTTGTGGAGCTTTTTGGTTTCTTTGAGGGCAGGGATTCGAACCCTACCTCAAGCATTTTGAAAATATTTTCTTTCAAATGGTTCGGTTAGACCACCTCACCAGTTTTGACCGGTTCACACCGAATTTGACCGGTTCAATTTCTTGTGCAGTTCAAATATTGGACCGGACCGGTATAGGATCCGATTCACCGATTTTTTAGTTGAACCGGCCGATCCGATCTGATTTTTACAACTATGGTTTGAACTCACTTGTACCAAACCTAGGATCTCCTCTTTGTCTCTAATAAGAAAACATTTAGCAGAATATGAAGTCTATGTTACAATTTACTATAACTAATGGTTCATGGAACAATAAATAATTATCTAGGAAATCTAGAGAATTCTATGATCTATGATTCCACGATGTCTTATAAAATTCAGTAGAATATGAATTCTATTTTACGATTTATTATAACTAACCATTCATCGAACAATAAAATATCTAGAGGTTTCTAAAGGCCTAGTAACTTGATGAGATTCTCTAAAACATTTTCTTTCTTAAGACTTGTTCACCAAGATGGTGGCAATATGACATTCAAAACTCAACATACACATCTTTAGGATGAAAGGACATAATTACCCTTAAAAGGAAAATTTCCATAATCATTCAAGTGACTTCCAAACTCATTAGCATGAAAGTTTCACATTCAACTATCCATTTTCATTATTCCCCAAACACGCACGTAGTCATCAACAAAATCGACACTTACAAACAATATAATTCTATCAATTTGCAAAATGGCTAGCCTAGGGTTTTAAGACAAAGTGGCATAAATGATCATACAATTCCCTACCTCAAATCTGATCCAAGCTTTTGATCCCACTTTAGAGTTCAATTTCACCAACAGATCCTAATTTGCATCCAACAACAAAATTCTAATCAATTTATGGCCTCATGGCTGAATTGACGGCAAGAAAAAAGGGGAGAGAATTTCTCTTCTCACCTAAGAGCTTGAGGATTATGATTCCAACTCCTTAATGATCTAGATTATGGTTCCTTAAACAAAGAACAAATCACAAAATTAGATCATCATTCTTGGCCACTTGAACGAAGTTCCAAGAGAAGGAGAGGAAGAAATTTTTTACCATGCCTTTAATAAAATTGGTATTGACGTGAAGAAAGTATAGTGAGGACTCAGTTATTTGAAATAAAATTGCGATCAGAACTTAAGCTAGAAATCATGAGGAAGAATGTTTATGGTTGCTTTCTTTTTCTTACGTTATTGGTGGAAAAAAGAAATGGAATGAGGAGAGAGAGAGAGAAAGAAATGGCCACATGGCCTATTTGGGAAGAGAGAGAAAAAGAAAGTTTGTGGTCGAAACTATGGTGTTAAAATGAATTTAGTTTTGACAAAGCTTGACGTAGCGTGAATTGTGGTTAAAAATTATTAGATAATAATTTATTTAAATATATTAAATTATTTAATTATTTTTAATTGATAATTTTATACGAAGATAAATGTGAATTTTTATTTTTATATACATTTAATTATATAATTATATTATTAGTAAAAATAATTATTTTTTTATTTATTGTATAAATAGTCATCAAAATAAATATATATGGTTGAATGACTGTATAAATTTTTTTTATATTATCAGTGCATTAATATTATACTTAATTATTTTATTATAAATATTTACTTTACTAATTAAATTTATTTATTTTTATGGTCGTTAATAATAGTATCATATAAATTATCTTAGGTTTAAAATATTTTAGTAAAGATTAGATTATTTTATGTAATTTAATTATATTAATAAAATTTTTTAATTAATGAATTTTGATTTGATAAATTGGTGGATGTATATTTTATAATTTTTTTTATAAAAATACTATTTATACACTAAAATTAACCACTGTGTATTTATGTATTAATACATGTATTATTTAACTCATTTTTAACGTGTATTTTATGCTAATGGCTCATTTTAATGTACACCTAATGTGATTGTTTTATTAATAACAACGGCTATAATTATGATGCTTACCATAACTATACATTTAAAATGTATTACTAATATTAAAGTAAGATTTTTTTATTATTTAAAATATTTTTTAATTAAAAATTTAATTTTAAGTCTTATAAAAGGTTTTGAAAAAGAAGAGAGTAAGGATCGCATATATCCGTGCAATTAAAGATATGAATGATAGGGCTACAATTAGTGTGAAGACTCAAGATGGTGTGACAGAGGAATTTTCTATTGGTATAGGATTACACCAGGAATCATCCTTAAGTCCATACCTTTTCACATTAGTCTTGGAAATACTAATAGAGCATTTCCAAGAGCTTGTGCCATGGTGCATGCTTTTTGCCAATGATATCGTCCTTATGGGAGAGTCAAGTGAAGACCTAAATAAGAAGTTAGATTTATGGAGAGAAGCTCTAGAAGTGTATGGTCTGCGCATAAACCGTAGCAAGATGGAATATATGGAATGTAAGTTCGGCCGTCGAAGAGAAAACCCTAATATAGAGGCGAAGATTGGAGAAAACATCCTAGGAAACGTTAAAATTTTTAAATATCTTGGGCGTATCATACATAATAATGGAGAGATTGAACAAGACTTAAATCATAGGATCCAAGCAAGTTGGTCAAAATGACGGAGTGCGTCTGGTTTCATATATAACAAAAAAGTGCCTTTAAAACATAAAGGTAAATTCTATCACATTGCTATTAGACCGGCTATGCTTTATGGTACAGAGTGTTGGGCGACCAAAAGGGAGCATGAATATAAGTTAAGTGTGGCAGAGATGAAGATATTGAGATGGATGAGTGGTCACACGCGATTGGATAAAATAAAGAACGAAGATATAACAGAGAGAGAGTTGGAGTAGCACTTATTGTGGAAAAGATGGTAGAATCGCATCTCAAGTTATTTGGATATGTGAGAAGAAGACTGACAGAGCACCTAGCTAGGAGGGTGAATGAGATGGAAGATGAAAAATGGGTGAAAGGCAGAAAAAGACCTAGGAAGACCATCCATGAGGTGGACAAACAAGATCCACATGTAAATTGTCTTTCTGTAGACATGATACATGATAGAGCTCAATGACATCGCTTGATCCATGTAACCGACTCGACCTAGTAGGACAAGACTTTATTGTTCTTGTTGTATATTGTAGGTAGTACACAAATTAAGTGGACCAGATATGATAGATCTAGTGTTAACGACAGAAGCTGCATGCAAATCGAGGGATGAAAACCTGATCTGTGTAAAAATTTGACACCAACAAGTAATATATATAAAGTAATTATTAATTTATAAAAATTAAAAGATATATAAAAAGGAAAAAGTATTAGACATGATCTCTTACACCATTTCCTTCATTTCTTGTTGGTGTCCAATTCTTACGCAAATCAAGCCTTCATTCTTTCAACATTTGTTACAAACAATTTTCTAAAAAATAGACTGAATAGGCTAGTTGGAGTAGTTAAATCGAGAACTGATCATGTATGTGGTTCGATTGACAAGATAAATCTTTAGTTTGAGAACTATCTGCGAACCGCTAAATCAACTAGGAATGATCGGTCAGACTAAATTGGGTTTTCCCTAATGTCCCAAATGATGTCGTTTTGGAGTTATTTAAAAGGAAAAACAAAAGAAATTAAAAAGGAAAAAGAAACCTAAGTTATATACCCTCCTCATCACCTTCAATCTCTCTTTCTTCTCTCAAAGAAAAAGGTGATAAATCCTAAGTTCTTCTCTTTTGTTGTAGCATCTAACTCCTCTGCTCAAGGCACTAGTTTTTTCGCGTTGCATTGTTAAGATCCTGTTCAGCAGTTCATCGCCCCGCAACACACCGACTGCTCGCTCATCGTTCGTTGTCGCTTTGTCGCCTGTTGTCCGTCGCCAACATTCTTACTCTCTCTCCCTCGTACTATGCTAAACCCGAAGGTAATTTAGTTTTTCTTGTCTTTTTTTTTATTTTTTTCAAAATGATTTAGTTAAAATCGTTAAATTGGGTTTAGTTGTGCACTAGGAATAATGGATGCTACATTTTGAGTTGGTGGCTTGATTTTGAATTGATAAATATTTTCATTTGGATCATCTGGGCTGGAATTTATTACATTTCTTCGTATCTTGTGTTGCGTTGTTTACTTTCTATCTTGATATAATAATAACAACAATGTAAGTTCTTACTACTCTAATCTATTCTCTTTGGCTACATTTGGTTTTTAAAATAGGACAAGAAAAAATGCTAAGAACATAACATAAAGGACGGAAATACAAAATATAAGATAGAACAAATAATAAAAAGTTTAATTTACCTTTATTTTTTTTTCACGCAAAATTTAGAATAAAAATAAAATAATAAAAAATATAATTATGAAAATTTGATATGATAATAAATGAAAAAAAATTATGTCACCGTTTAGTGTTTCTGTGCTCTTCCTGTTAGAAAGGACACAAAATATACTAATTAAGTATCTTAGGACACAATGTCTTTGTCCATGTCTCACATTCCAAATACGATTTTGTGTTTCTGTGTCCATGTCTAATTGTCCTGTCTTTATGAACAAATGCAACCTTTAAGAACTGAGTTTTATTCATTCATTCATGTTCTTGTTTGTTGTGTCTATCTTGATGAGATCAATGGCGAAATAATGAGTGTTAATAATAGAGTATTTAATCAAATTGGAACTCAAAAAATTTCTAAGTGGGCGTTTTGGTCTCCAACAAAAATTAATTACTTAATTAGTTCTCAGCATTTTCTGGCATAAGACAAACTGGTCATTTTGGACTCAGCTCCATTAACCACTAACAGAATGATCTGATGTGTCACGTGAAGCTGCTGACTCAGCCATTAAGTTCCACGTGTTTAATAAGGACAAATATGTCCCTTGCCTGAATGATACACAATGTAACATTTTAGGACTAGGGCACGACGTTGTTTCATTAGGAGAGGGTTTTTAATAGAGTTCCTCTAGGGAGCCAATGAGTTACCTATATAATGGCTACAATGGGCTGTTTGTTAGGCCCAATATGAATTAAAAATGATGATTAACCCCTTTTTAACCCTAATTAACCTAAATGCTTGTTCAGTTTTGTTTTAACCCCTATTTTCAAAATTTTCCCAATTCCTTTATTCTGAATGGAAGGCCACGCTACCACCCAAAACCCCCATTGTCAAAGCTGAACATCCCGTCCCAAGCAGCCGTCGTGTGACCTTCGAACTGCATCCCTGCCGCATAGGACTTTAACGGACAACCTCCTTCGCGCACAATCTCCGTTGCTGGCAGCAATTGCTGGGCACACTGATGGCTGAGCATCCCCGTCCAAGGTGCCGCCTGACACAAAGCCTTCGCCGTGCGGCGCTGTCCTCGCTTGAAGCAATCCGTGCGCTACGTCGCGGTTGAACTCCGGCCGCTCCGTCCCCGCGCGATCTGGAGCCCTAATCTCCGTCGACGCGACCTGCATCACCCAACCTCATTCGCGCTCGCCGTTCTGTGTCAGCCGGCGGCCTGGGACCTCCTCCTGCGTGACCATTGGATGGTTCAAACCTACCATCATCGACCTTTATCGGTTAGTGGCTTGATGTCTTTTCTCATGATTCCTATTTCTGCTGTTTCTAGTGCTGTATACTGTTTATATTACTGAGTTGCTAAATTTCTGACAGTGAAAACCTCACTTTGTTGCATGATTATTGTGTCGAAACTTGTTGATTAAAATTGTGATGTGGATGGTTGCTTTTGATTTAATTTTTTTGCTGGAAGAAATGCAAAAGCTTGGTTCAAATATGCCCTTTTTATTTTCCTTCGATGTGTGGACCATTGTTGATATCTAGTTGACACTGTGTAGATGGTTACTTTAGCAGGTTATTGGATGGTTGTTTTCCATCGACAAGCACCTATTTGCTTAACGGGTTATTATTTTTTTTGTAGGGATTTTGTTTTTTATTTTCTTTTCCTGTTTAGCAATTAATCTTAGTATCTGAGAACTATTGTATATTCCCTGAGGAAGTGTAATTGTATATTTTCCCATCAAGTCGAGCTTCGTATTGCATAAGACAATAAATTGGAAAATAGGTCTTAATTTACTATTTGATCATTGTTCAATATAACCTTGTTTCCTTGATTTATGAAGTGTGATTTGTTTTTACTTTGCGGATATCCTGATGTGCACATGATAAATTAAAGTGTGAATATATTGGTTAGTTTACCAAACCTTTGGATGGTCGATTTTGATTATGGTGAATGCTATTTTGATCCTAGTACACTATCAGCTTGTTTGAACGAGTTGCTGTTTAATCGGTCTCTTGTTTTTGTAAGTAAGACAATTCATACATGATGCTAATTATATTAACCTTGTATTTATTTTGGAAAAGTTCAAGTTAGATGTTTATTTTCACACATACGACTAACTTTACTTTTATTATGACCATATCAATAAGATCAGTTGAAGACATATGAATCTACAAAAGTCACCGATTCGCTATTGCTTTTTTGTTGTTTTTTTCTTCAAGTGGCTATGTTCTGTTTCAATAGGTCATGGAAGTGTGGATCAAATCCTTTCAATTCTCTAATCACTAATCTTCTAATAAAGGTTGCTTTTTGCATTAAAAATTACCATTCTTGCCGAAAAAACTGCTGATCTATATCCTCGAATTTTAATGACGTATATATCTTGCTAGTTTGATGTATGATTCATTAAATACTCGAAAGAACAATTTTATATGAGTAGCAAATATGATTAGTCTTTTGTCCATATTTGGATGGTTGATTTTCATAAATGAGAAGTTTACTGTGTCGGTATTCTGTGTGACTATTGTGATGTTTGAGGGTTGTCTTGTATTTTAGTGAGAAACTGTGTACATGGTCCATAGACCGTAATCCAAACTCGGATATGCATACCTAGATCGACGTGGAACATATGGTAAATTCAATGAATAATTGGATGGTTGAATTGCACTGATTGCTTTGCTGTTTAGGTGTGCCATATTTTTGCTTTGTGTGAATCTGATTTACCTGCAGGATTGTTATGTTTATAATTGGCCGAGTCGGACTCTCAGACCACCTAAGTTATTGCTGTGCACATCCTTTCTCTTCCTCGGCCTTATAATCTTTTGAGTTTTATTAGCTGGAATAATTACAGGATTTTTTGCTCATGTTATCATAAGTTTCATCGGTTAATTATAAACTCAATAGAATCTTGCATTAGAATTCAGGTGACCTACTGCATGAGTAAAATTTCACGGTGCTCAACAATCCATTTCATACCGTCCGAACGCAAAATCAGATGGGTAAAAAGGTATCACATTGTTTACATGATTGAAATAAGATGTTTGATTATATGTTGTGACGTCATTCTTTTCTTAATTTTTTCTCAACAGAAATTAGTCGAGACGCGATGCTCACCTTGCTACATCAACAACTTGTTTTCCCACTTGGAACTACATAATGAGGACGCTAAGTTGGCTGAGCTTGAGGCTATTGGATTTGGTTTTCTGCGGCGGGTACCGCTATGGCATGTGAAGCAGAGCATCATGCTTCAACTTGCGAGGGCCTATGACATGGAATCAAACACTCTCAGGGTCAACGCAGGGGACATCCACATTACCGCCGAACTGATCAGCAGGGTATTCAGCATACCTTCTAGAGGCTAGTTGAAGTTATGTAAGATGTAATAATTATTGTGTGTGTGTTTTGGTTTTTCTTTGTTGATACTGATTGATTGTTGTACAATATTTCATTAATGTAGGGGACCAATCCCGGAACTGTAGAAGAAAAATGTATCCCATTTGGCACTTAAGAGACAGTTCCAGATGAAAACAACAACACAACTGCGGGACTTTGTCTTTGCCTGTCCAATGGAGATCGAGCAACAAAGGATGGCTTTTAAACGATACTTTATCCTCGTGGTTTTGAAGATGTTTCTTTGCCCTACAAGCCAGCAGACTATTTTCCCATGGCACCTCCCTCCGATTTTGGATGTCTCGAACCCAAGAAGATTTCACTGGCCGTATTAGATATTAAAGTGGTTGCGAGATGCAATAAGAAAATTCCAAAATGAGAACCAGGAAATATGTGGCGGGTGTATGTTCGTGTTGCTGGTATCGCCAATAATTTACCTAAATTTCTACTACATGTACGTCTTAAGTTGTAAATCCTAACATTTGAATTACTTGTATCCAGGTTCTGTACTTTCAGCGCTTAAAGCATGGTCGGTTACATGCATGTCAAGCACCCGAGCCTTGGATTGATGAATGGACTGCTAATGAACTTGATAAGAAGGCCGACCATGTTATTTCACAGGTACAATCCCTAATAATTTCATTTTTATAGTTAAATTGAATACAAATGCCATCGGAGGTAAATAAATAAAACGTTACTAGATAGGTGTGAAATCTATGGTATGAGAGCAGTTGAGACTTCGGAGATGCTTCTTCCTTCTGGATCAACTTTTCTCACCATCTACTCCAACTTCTGATTGATTCATTCCATGGCAGGCTGTATATGATTAACACCGGGTCAGTGGTCATTAAGCTCCTCTGCTTCAGATCAAACGCTGGGTCAGCGGTCATCCAATCTGAACGGGGTGAAGCCCCATAGACAAAGTCGGATCTTACGGATTAGAGAATGCTGCTCCTTTGGTTCTAGCCTATACTACAAAGGCCCTAATCACCCCGCACCTCTGCTGCACTGATGTCTCGAGAAGTACCCAATGAAGCCGTAGATTAGCCGTCTAAGATATGTATAATCAAGCTGGTGGTTTGACGATCGGTTTTTCTATCGGTAAAGAAATATAAAAACATGGTCGCATTATATGTATAGCTTCTAAACCAACAGAAAATCCTTTCGTACAAACGTTTTGGTTGTCACAAGTAACAAACCCCTTTTAAATTGATAACTGAAGTATTTAAACCTCGGGTCGTCTTCTCAAGGAACTGCAGGGAGGTGTTCTTATTATTGGTTATGAGTTTTGTAAATTGGGGGTTTTGAAAGTAGGGAACAAGTAATTTAAATGACAAGTAAAATAAATAAATTAACAATAATAAAATCTCTTGGCAAGGTATAAGAATTAGAAGTCCTATCCTAGTTATCCTTATCAGATGTGATGAGAATTAGGTTTTAATCCCACTTAATTAACCTTTACTAAAGCAAAGGAAAGTCAAGTGGACTAATTAGTTTGATCCTCAAGTCCTAGTCAATCCCTGTGGGAAGACTAGCTTTAGAGCGATCTAGATCAATTAGTAATATGCCAAATTCAACCACTGCTGAGTTTGACAACTCAAGTGTTACCAATTACTTAACCAAAGCCAAAAGGAAAAAAATATCTAAATTAAATTAAAAGCATTCATAAATAGAATAAAACGATCATAAACTGAAATACCTCAAATAATATTAATTAAGAAAATCATAACATGAATGTAGCATAAGCTAAATTGGAAAGATAAATAATAATTAAAGGTATATAATAAAATAGAAAATAAATAAGAGGAACATTAAACCTGGAAATTGAGAAGAAATAATCCTAAATCCTTTAAGAGGAATCCTAATCCTAAATCCTAAGAGAGAGGAGAGAACCTCTCTCTCTAAAAACTACATCTAAATTCTGAAAAGTGAATAATAGAAGGCCTCCTTTTTGAATGGATGCATTCTCCCACTTTATAATCTCTAATCAGTGCTTTCTGTACTTGGATCTAGGCCAAAAAGGGTTTCAGAAATCGCTGGGAGCATTTTCTGCAGTTTCTGGTGCGTGGCGTCTGTCACGCCCGCGTAGGTCACACGGTCGTGTCATCTGATAGTTTTCCTTGTCACGCGTTCGCTGCCTTTTCGCGCTAGGCACGCGGCTGCATCGTCCATGCGTTCGCGTCGCTGCCTTTTTGCGCTAGGCACGCAGCTGTGTCGTCCATGCGTTCGCGTCACTGCCAGTTTCTTCAAAAACTCCATTTTGTGCTTTCCTTCCATTTTGTATGTTTCCTTTCCATCCTTTAAATCATTCCTGCCTTAGGAGATCTGAAAATACTCAACACACAAATCACAGCATCGAATGGTAATAAAAGGTAATTAAAATAATTATTTTTAAAACATAGGAAACATGTTTTTCACATATATCACATAATAAGGAAGGAAAAGTAAAACCATGCAATTTCACATGAATAAGTGGGTGAAGGATTGAATAAATCACTTAAATTGAGTACAAAATATATCATAAAATATGGGTTTATCAACCTCCCCACACTTAAACAATGGCATGTCCTCATGCTAAATCCAAGATAAAGAGTAAGGTAAAGTTAAAGTGGTGGAATCTCATGCAATGCAATCTATTCTAAATGCAACTACCTAAATGAATCATGCAATTCTAATTGTTATTCACTTGTATATAAAGCTTACATGTAGTTAAATTAATTCATATCCTCAAGGAATCATGTATGCATAGCCAAACCTTAGATAATGTTAAAGCACTTTTACAATTGAGATGGGCAAAAATATTTCACAAACTTGCAAGACAACTAACAATTTAAGCAGAGATATATGGTGATGAGCTATTGAACCCTCATTGGATTTTGTGTTTACTCTCTAGTCACTCAGTGTTTAGTGGGTTAATCACTCTATTCTTTTTCTATCCTTACTTTCTATAACTTTGTTCTTCATCTAACCAATCAACAATTATAGAATACAGACATACAAAAATCATGAGGTCTTTTTTAAGATTGTAATGGGGCCAAGGTAAAGGTAAGGGTATATATATAAGGCTAAGTGAGCTAAATAAGTGAATCCTTGATTAGTCTAAGATCTCACCTAACATACATACTTTATAAATCAAAGTTTCTTTAACCTAACATACATATTTTAACTTTAATTTTGTCCCATGTGCATTGATTCCCTTTATTTTGCAATTGGAGAATTTTGTATCCCCTTTATTTTGCAATTGGGATAAGCTTAAGTGAAGCCATGAGCTAATGCTCCCTTTTGGGTGTCCAATGCCAGCTTTGGACTCC
This sequence comes from Arachis ipaensis, assembly GCF_059453495.1. Lineage (NCBI taxonomy): Eukaryota > Viridiplantae > Streptophyta > Magnoliopsida > Fabales > Fabaceae > Arachis > Arachis ipaensis. Next base: position 119,755,752 of record NC_142443.1, on the reverse strand, counting down.
TGAATGGGCGTTGGATGCCAGCTGCTCCCCTTTGGGCGTTGGACGCCAGGACTGGGGTTGGTGGCTGGCGTTGAACGCCAGTTTTGGGCCTTCATTTCCAAATAAAGTATAAACTATTATATATTTCTGGAAATCCCTGGATGTTAGCTTTCCATATCCATTGAGAGAGTGTCATTTGGACTTCTGTAGCTCCAGAAATGCTCCTTCGAGTGCATGGAGGTCAGATCCTGACAGCATCTGCAGTCCTTTCTCTGTCTCTGAATTAGACTTTGCCAAAATTCCTCAATTTCAGCCAGAAAATGCCTGAAATCACCATAAAAGACACAAACTCAAACTAGAATACAAAAATATGAATTTTGCACTAAAACCTATGAAAATATAATAAAACTTAAACAAAACATAATAAAAACTATATGAAAATGATGCCAAAAAGCGTATAAAATATCCGCTCATTAAGGACCAAATCTCAGCATAGAGATATGGATGGACAGAAGGCGAGCTCGGTTAGTTAATGTTACTTGTGTTATTATCATGGATGTTTATTTTAGTAAGTATGCGACTGGTTTGAGTATTTATCATGTATATGACGATATCTAGGAATATAGCCCCGACTGTGGTTACAAAAATTATTCTTCTCCTCTCAAGCATGATAAAGTGTTTTATTTATGTTGTTTTTCATATGCTGCTGTGTCGCTTATATTGCTTAATTCGCTCAATGTATACACCACAGGAATGTAGGCCTGGTACGAGGAGAAAGTTGCCCATTCGCAGATACCGATCTGGAAGCGGCATAAAAAAAGCACTTCCAAGAGAGAGTGTCCCAAAAAACAAGGGGACACCTTTGGTAGTCCTAGACTCTGATGATGAAGATAACGTGCCGCTTGCTAGAAGGCAACGATTATTCCAACAAGAGCCGCCACCACATGATGTCAATCAAGCAGAGCCCATGGTCAAAGACGATCATAAAGGTGCTCAAGACAAACACTCTGACCACAAGGAAGCATCTCCACATACGCCGTTTGCGGCACTTGTCCAGCTTACCGAGTACAATTTTGACAGGTAAGTTGTTTGTAGCTTACTTTGTTGTTTCTTTTTCCTCTTTTTTTCCCACGTGTTGTTATTAGCAGTCATGGTAAGCGTATCTAGTCATTTTAGCTAATGTCATATTGAATTAGTTTGTAGCGAATTTGACGTCTCCATTGTACAGTGTCTTGAATTTGAACAAGTGTTGGATAATGTTGAACAAGGGTGGCAAACAAAGGCCATAAGCATGCAGCCCCTGCAAACAGTGATGCCAAACAAGTCATGCTACCATACATCGAGTCTAGGGAGACCTAGCTTTTCACTCAGTTTAACTCATCTTGAAAAGACTCCAACCCCGTTCCCGATCCATTCAATTCATCCAAGGCTTAGAAATATAAAGAAGGGGGAGACTAAGGAGAAACAAATCAGAGCATGGATACTTAACTCGTCCTTGAAAAAAGAGCAACATTTGGCATCCTATAATGGCCGAGAACATCTGGTATTACAAAGGAAGGATTTATGGACCTTGAAAGCCCGCAGTTGGGTCAACAGCACGGTAATTATCTGAACTTAATCATGCGTTTTAATTCCCTACCTTTCTATTGGTGTTTAGTTTATACTTGCTCAATGTATTGTGCAGGTCATTCAATGAATGTGCTACTCCTTCAATGACACCGAATCATCTAGATTCAAGCAAGATTTCTATTACGTGTGTCCAGGGATATTGGTAATTACACTCTACTGATTACAATATGTGTCAGATTTTGTAAGGATTCTTTCTAGTTGTGGGTTTACAGGAATTAGTCACACGAAATGATAATCTGGCATCATTCATTGATGGTGCAAGTCCAATGTATGTGGGGCTTGGTCCAGGCTTTGGTGAGGATAATAGGTTCTTTGACAAAGTCGAAGCTGTAAAGAGAAAATGGGTCAGTTGTAATCTTTTTTAAATACGCTGCACTTTCGATATAGCACCACTCTCTCTTATTATATTCAAAATAAACTTGTAAAGATCTCCCTTCATGCTGTATGTGTTCTTTAACATGGACAAGGATGGTCCGTTTGACTCTTAGAGACTGCTGTTTTGTTTTACAATATTTATATCCTGTCTGAATCAGGTCTTGGTTTATGCGTGTCCTTTTTCTAGGTAAAAATATTTGTATATGTTGCCTAAAATGGGCTTCGGAATCCAATATTTATTCCATATTTAATTTGAAATGGATGGTTACTATTTCATGCTATTAATATGGTTGTTTTTCTCTGCATATTTTGCTCTTTTGGTGTGCCATATTATTGCGTTGATTGAATCTACTCTTCTGTGCTGTTGGATACGTTTATAATGGGTTAGGTGGGTCTCCTAGGCCTAGTAAATAGTTGCTTTAGGCATTCTGTGTCTTCAAGATCAGCTAATTTTTTTTAAGAATTATGTCGTGACTGTCATTTGATTTGAGGATGTTCTGGTTCTTTCATGGTCAAAGGAGTTGACTTGTTTTTTTTAAGAGACATATTCAATCTTGTGTACTATTTGCTACAATGGTTAATTCCTAATTGTTGGAGGGGCCATTGGTGGGTATATACATTTGAGGTGAATGCGAAGTGCCTAGTGATAACCGACAGTTTGCATTCTGTACCACAAGATGATGAATGGGATAATCTCGATGCATATGTGGTAAGCTAATATATTCCTTTTGTCCGATATACAATTATAATATCTAATTCTATAGCATGTTGTTCGACTATTTTGTTCCTTGATTTTCAGGGGGGACTGTTTGAAGACATGGTGAGAATTGCAATTCTTGCATTCGTCCGGACTATATACGGCCCATCTCGTTCTTACGCCAGGGTTCCAAAGCAACCCAACAAGTGAGATAAAATTACAACTCAGCTTTTGAGGCTTTTTCTTTTTCTTTCCATCATGGGGCATACCCTATTAAGAATTCTTGTCATCCTGATTGCATAAGTGTGTTATTTGCCTGTAGCTTTGATTGTGGCATCTGTGTTATTAAGTTCATGAAAAGTTGGGCCGAAGACCGTGCTCTTAATGAATGGGACGAGGTGACTACAATAAACTTTTGGGCATATATCACGTGTCAATTTGAATATATATCACTGTAACGGTTCTTACTCCTAGCTTGCCTAGCAAATCTATTTACATGATTCACTCAGATTATACAGGATGGAGTTGATGCTAGACATTGTCTGTGGGCCACATAATGCATTGGTTGATCAGGTTCTTGCATTATTGAAGGACAAGGTTGAACCTGTACGGCGCAATCAACCACGGAACAAGAGAAAGGAAGTTAGATCACCATTCACTGCACCTAGCACGAGGACATTGATAGAACGTGCGGAAGGATTACCAAAGGGGAGGATAATCAAAGGGAGGAAGAAATAGCATACTTAGGTTTAACTACTGTGAATTTAATTACCATATGATATTTAGCTTACTTTCTGCTTAGATTCTTGGGGATTTATTTATGATACATTTCAAGGACTTGTTTCTAGTAGAATTTTTTTTAAAAATAAACTTCTGTGAATTTGTTGGTGTAAAGTTGTTCAGGCATAACACACCTACGAGTGTGACAAACTGACCATCCATTTTGTTTAGGAAAGTAACCATCTAGATTCATATCGAACCGAACATCTGATTTGTTATGTCTTATAACAGGTATGTCTCTTTTGTATTTCAGATTTGACTTGAATATGTTAAGTTATGACATCATGATCACTGGTGTTGACACAAGATCCAGTGATTCCTTTAGAATGCATGCTACAGATAGTATATGTTGAAATACCCGATGAATAACCACCCATAAATACTAAGAAACTAAACATCCAAAATCATACAATAACGAACATCCAATGTAACTCGGTAAAAATAACAGCATAATTACCTTTTAAAACGACCAGCTACGTACCAAATGACCGTGCAAAATAATATTGTGAAACCGTGATAGTAAGATAAAACATAACCAGCAATCATTAAACAGAAGTAAGCACCTAAGAATACCATCCATGTTCACAGTAAAAGCGAACATCTGATTACGTATAGAAATGAACATCCCAAGTATGCGAAAAAAAATAACCATGTAGTCACTATCTAAAACGATCAGCTACGTACCGAATGACTATATAGTATAACATGGAGCAATTTAGTATAAATTTAATAACCTAACACGTAAGGTAAAGAATAACCATCATCTATAATCATTATGCATTCAGTTCATTGAACTTAGTAAAGTAAAGTGGTTCATTCTGGCCAAAGAAAAATGGTTCATGGAAATTAATCAACTTTAGACTCTTGCAACAGCTGCCTACAAACCTTAAAACTATTTATTTATAACATAAGACCACCCTCTTCATCTAATCTTGATAATAAATGGATACCAATCTGAACCCTATAAACATGGAGATTAAAAATAAACATAAGCACACCAATGTCCAACTTATTCTAACTTTTGTTGAAGGAGCTTAACAAAGACATGAAACCGCCAGCTTGTTGGGGATCATTCCGGCTGTCATCAGCACTGAAGTTTACATCTTGAGATGCTTTCGGACGAATCACCTGCTAAACACAACCAAAAATGACAACAATTATCTTCTTGCATAGTACTATACCAAATAAACATGCAAGGTCGACATTGATACAAACATGTACTGGGGAGGCATTCTTGTTTTTCCTCCGAGCAGATTTCTTGAAGGATTTCTCCAGGGTAGCGCCGAGCCTCTTACTTTTTGGCCGGCCCTTTGTGGTGACCTTCGATGGACCTTGGATATTGACTATACCGATAACGTTTGAACTCTGTGATACAATGTTAGTGTGGGTCTCCGCCATGCTCTCGGACCTCTTCTTGGTACGGTGTGCAGCCAGCTTGGCCCTTGTTTCTTCCAGAACAGCATGCAGCAATGCTGTTTTGTCGTCGTCACTGACGAACTCTTGAGAAACATTGTAGAAGTGTGCTCATAATCCCCTGAATACAACATGACTCTCATATGACTGACTGACGTAGTGACTACTCTTGACATACGTATGCTTGCGCTTTATGTTCTTGCTCCATCGAGGGAGAACATAACAGGTAGGTACTTTATACACTTTATACGAATGGAAAACTGTAAGACAGTGACAACACAACACACTTGAACTCTCAAAAAGATTGCACTTACAATGAACTTCCTGTGTGGAACGGTCAAAATGGACATCGTATGGAATGCAGAGAATAATATCGTTGACTAATTTCTCCTTTTCTACCTTCATGCACACCGATGGCTCTTCTTCAGCAACTATAAAGACTCTGTAATCACCCTTCTTCACGAACTCAGTTTGAACATCCCTAAACATGCTGATAGTGTACTCTTGCTGAAATTGTCTCTCCATAGGCGAGCTTGTTGCACAAGGGATAACCCCCTCGAGTTTGCTGCATCATCCTCCAATTCCCTCTACTCCTTGATTCTAAGCACATTTTCATATTCGTGAACAAATTGGACCAAGCTAGTCCTACTGTATAAGAATCCACTATAGAATACGTGCATGTTCTTACTCCTTTGCATACTCCTCATGGTAGCCCAAAATTTACTCTTGAAGTATATGGGGACCCACATGCATCGATCATCATAGATGTCTACAGAAAAAAAAACCAATTTTAGCAAAGAAATCTTACACTGAACTTAGTACTACAAATTAGATAAAGCCAGATACCAAATAATTGTCAATTAAAGCGCGTAAAATAATTGTACACTAACAGACCTGACAGCCATGTGGTGTTATGTAAGTTGTACTCATCCATAAATTCAGACCAGTTATCCTTAAATGACTCCTCAGTCCGAGAGTTTCCCACAATGTCATTGAGGTCATAATACAACTCTCTGTACTGACGATAACCTCCAAGCTTGTGCGGTAACTTCTTCGTAATGTGCCAGATGCACCACTGGTGGCGTGTATCGGATAACTCATTTCTGATCGCACGGAAAATAGATCTGTATTGATCGATGATGATCCGCTGTGGAACAGTTCTCATACACTTCACCCATTGGTTGAAAACCTACTCATAACTTGGGATTTTCTCATTCTCCAGCAGAGCACAACCGAGGAGGGTCGACTTACCATGGTGGTTGACACCGAAGAACGACACAAACGGTAATCCATGCCTACAAGCAAAACCAACCAGAAATAAGAAATCCCAATCACGACCGAACAAAATAAAAAAAAATAAAGAAAAAAAGCACCAACATAATTACATCATACCTGTTTGTACTGTAGGTGCTATCAACTGACACGACGTCTCCGTAATATTCATACGACGCCCTAGACCTTGCATTCACCCATACCGCACTCCTAAATTTACACTCCTCGTCCAACTTCACAGTGTAAAAGAAGTTCGAATTGATGTCCTTTATTCTCATGAAGTACTTCATCATCTCCCTAACATCCGCTTTCACGTTGTTGGTTCGAAGCCTTGCTGTAATAAAGTTTCTTAAATACTTTTCTGAGAATCCCAGGTTAAACGGGCTCCCAGCTTCATTTGTCAAAGCTAGGAATGTCTTGTTTGGTCGAATCCCAGCCTCATCATTATCCTCGATCATGTACTTCGCATGCGTGGTCAGCTCCCTATACTCATGGTAGTGCACCGCCTTTCTCGCTAAACATGGGTTCGAGTGCCTCAACTCAACCTTGAACAAAACCCATTCTTGCATGTCCTTATCAAACTTCACATATATCCTTGTCTTGCACCCAGCAGCTGAAATCGTGTTCTTCCGCGTTGGTGCTTTGACACGAGACCTGTGGAACCTGTCGCGATTATAGTGGATAGCTTGGTTAACGGGTTTCTTTGTGATCTTGTCACATGTTGTTGTCCTTATCTTAGTTGCAAATCCTACTTTCTTTGCGTACGTAACATAGAATTCATGAGCCATCTGCAACTGCACAAACCGCATTCCAACTTTTGGTATTTCATCTTCTTGAAGGCAACCATGATCCGGTAACTATATTTCAGATTAATTACAAAAAAATCATTAACATCTGATCAAATCAAACATGTGGATCATGACTACACAAAATTAAACTATAGTCCAAATCCTCTTAACCAAGATCCATCTCTTCACTTCCAACCTCAGTAACATCCGACAGTTGTATGGCCTACAATCCCAAAATAAACACAGAAATCCAAAGAAAAAATAAATAAATCCTTATTAAATATCATGTAAATAAAACCTCAATAACTAGCACCAAACATGCAACAAAAACTAGAAATCAAGTTAATCATCCTACCTATTTTAGCTTAAAAACAAATGCATGAAAATGACAATGATGGGTAATTGAATTAATTATTTCATTTTACCTATTATATAAGTATTGTAACTACATTGGATTCTCTTTCACAATGTCATTGTACCTCACATAGCTGAACATGCAGTATATACAATTACCATACACATAATTCAGTGCTCGATTTCAGCGCCTGCATCCCCCTAGAGTGGCTTTTTTTTATGCATTCAATGTAAATCATGTATAATTATATACATAAATTCTTATATACACATGCAGGAAGCATAACACATAATTCAGTGCTCGATTTCAGTGCCTGCATCCCCCTAGAGTTGCTTTTTTTATTCATTCAATGACAATCATGTATAATTATATATATAAATTCTTATATACACATGCAGGAAGCATATAAGTATACCATTCATTATAAAACAATCATATAAGCATACCATTAATTAATTTATGCAAATTCTCCATACATATAAGCATACCAGCATATAAGCATAAAAAATAAGCATATAATATGCAGGAAACATATAAGCATACCATATAATCTGTAGGAAGCATATAAGCATATAAGCATGTAAGAATATAAGGATATAATATGCAGTAAGCATATAAGCATACCATACCATTATAAAACAATCATATAAGCATGCATGCCATGATTAAATAATTTATGCAAATTCTCCATACATGTAAGCATATCATTCAAAATAAAACAATCACAGATTTGGTTGAATCCTAAGTTCCTCATCACATGAAAATAAACACATCATTTGCATTGAGATTTAAAATCTAAATCAGTTAAAAAATAACCATCCATTATCAATGTTTGAACGTAAGTTGTTCACCTTATTTGGTTGATCAACGTCAACGACGACATGGTCGACTACGTTTTCATGTGGATTTGATGAATTCTCATTACCGACGGTGGATGGAACACAACCCAGCGGTTCAACCATATTGCACTCCATTAAGGAACTTCGGCTAGGTGATGTGCGTGAAGGAGGAAGCACACTTGAAACACCTTCATCTGGCGACATCGACATCGAGAAGACGGCACACACCGGCAGCGCACTGTCCTCACTGGACTTCCAAGTTGCTGCGTTGCCGCGAAGATCGACCAAACGAGAGGAAGGTCGTGCTGGGCGGTGGACTATGCAGACAACGAGGCCGGTCGGAACAGACTCAGACGGCAAGCGGTGATCGTGGCGGCGCTGCACCGTCGAGATTCTCGGAGAAACGGAGAGAATGGAGGTGACGCGGTATTAAGAGAGGGAGATCTATGTTTTGATTCTATAACTGACGATAATCCTAATTTGTTTCAAATTTTAAATTAGAAACAATACAAAATTAATTAATTTTCCATAATTTAATTTTAATTTCAATTTAATTTCCATTGTTTGTATTGTATAATACATATATTAGCTCCTCGTACTTTTCCTTTCTAATAAGGAGGCCCCTCTTCGCCTTCCTTTCTCCAAAGTGAAAATACTTCAATACTCTCTCTTCCCCTACGTTTTACGAAGTAAGCCACCACCATGTCAACCATTAGTCCTTCGACCACCTCTGCTGGCATTGTTGGCACAAGGCTTTGTAGGAGACAAAGTTATTATAGAAGAAGGTTCTGTGAGTCTATCGATCGCCACTGGTCCAGGTTAGTATACCCCTTCTCCATTAAGTTGTTGATGGTATAGTTTATCATTGTTTCCATTTTTTGACTGTGTTGATCTTGTGTAGCTGTTTTTGTTAGTAGAAATTAGTGGCGGGAAAAAAAATTTTGATTCTTTATTACTGTGACAAATGGGTTACTGATAAGTGTTGTAGTATATGCATATATGAGATTAACATAAAAAAAGATGCAATATTTTATGGTAAACACAGGCTATGCATGGATTAATTTGATTATGACATTTTATCCAAGTTGGAAAAGTTAGGGTTTGTTTTGTAATTGCTCTGTATAAGTTTATGTTTAAGGATAATGTTTAATATTCTGACCTCGATGTTGTTATTCTATCTTTGTGAACCACAAATGACTGATTGGATTGTCACTGTCTTTTAACATGGGGGGTTTTGTCAAAAATAACAAGGGTGAACTTCTTTACATTAATGGCAATGTAAAAGGATTTACTCCGATGGATCTTGACCTAGAGAATTATTTTGACTTGAAGAAAATGTTTTAAGATTTTGGTTACCATGAATACAAGATGTATTGGTATGATCTATTGGAATTAGCTAGTAGTTTCCTAACTATAAGTGGTTAGGAAGTGAGTTAATTTTACCACTCTAGTTTAGTTCCTCACAGGGAACTCTCACACTATATATACTCTTACATAATATACCGAGAAGGATAATCTTTTCACTCTAGTATCAACATAATTTTACACATTTTCAGTCATAAAAATAATCTTTGTTCTTTTCTTTGTTTTTTCTCCCTTCTCTGCTCTTAATCTCATTTTGGAAAACCAAAGAATCTGCATAATCGGTTCTAGCTACAACAAGCTTTCATGGTATTTAGAATCCGGTTCTAGATCTATCTCTGTTCAACAATTATGGCAATTTCTCTGAATAATTCTTCAAAGAAATCCATTCCTCTTCTAGCTGTTAAATTGGTCAATACCAATTTTACAATATGGAGGCATTTAGCCTTTATCACTATCCAGTCTTTAAGCATGGAGGATCATCTTGATCCCTTAAAGATTCCTCAAGAATTTGACATTGATGATGCAAAGAAGACAAGATCTGAATCTGCTAAATATAAAGAATAGAGATTAGATGACGTTACTCTTACTACATGGCTTGTTGGATTAATGTCTGCAACATACTCTAGCAAGGTAATTCATTTCAATTGATTGCACGAGGTATGGGATTATATTAACAAAATCTTTACTAATTCTTCTGCAACAAGAATACAAAGTATGAGATCTCAGCTTAAATCAATAAAAAAGATAGGAACAACATCAGAATATCTTTCAAGAATTCATAAATGGGTAAATTCTTTATTTTCTTTAGGTTATTGTGTACTAGATGCTGATCATATTCAGACCATTATGGATGGAACCTGAAGAATACATTGGTTTTATCTCTGGAGTTATGTCAAAATTTAGATCCATTAGAGTCACTGAAACTGAAACTTATCTCTTAGCATATGAAGAAATACTTGAGAGATTCAGAAACCTGAAACTAATATGCCTATTGCAAATCTTACTCAATCAAATTTTCAGGTCAATTATAATAATAGAGGTATGAATGTAAGAAAAGGAAGGAGAGGTAGAAGTGGAGGCAGAAGTGGCGGAAGATTATTCTACCAAATACCAAGAATTCAATGTCAATTATTTGGTAAGCCAGGGCATGCTATCCAAACTTGCTGTTATAGATTCGATCAGACTTTTCAATCTATAAATCCATAATCTCAATCTACTTCATCTGTCACAAGTGATGGATCTTTCTACTTCATCTTTCGAATTCTGCTCAATCAACTAATGAGCAAGAACAATTGTATATTGGAAATGGCCAAGGTACTTCAATTTCATCATATGGTTCCTCAATTCTGTTTGATAAAAGATCAAAAGTAAATTTTTTGCTCTCTGATTTACTATTTTTTCCATCAATTACTCATAAATATTTGAATGTTTCTAAATTTGTAATTGACAATTATAATTTTAAGTTTTTGCCTAATGTTTGCATTGTTTGTGATCAGGATTCTCATCGAATTCTTTTTCAAGGCACTACTAGAAATGACATTTATGAATTTTTTGATTTGATTGTACCTATGACTTAAGTTTCTATGCCTTTGTCTTCTAATTGAAATAATGTGAGGTCTCTGGTGACCCAATAATAGGTGGCTAAGCATGGTCAAAAGGTTGACCGGCCATTCAATAGATGATACATGGCGAGAAATTTATTGATCATACATTTAAGGGGAATGTTGAGTGTAGTAAGGGACTAAGGGCCATATGTTCCTGATGGCAAAAGAGAAAATGCAATGCAAAGAACTGTTTTTGTCTCTTGGGCCTTGTAGTAAATAGACCAAAAAAACCCATGTTACTTCTTATTTAAAGAACAATAAGAAATTTAAGTCCAAAAGAAAAAAAATGATGATAATAAAAAGGAGATATGATTTACAAAAGAAAAAGATATAAGATGCTTAATTAATTTTGTTAAATATATTATATTTGTGAAATATACTAATTTAATTACACATTTTTATTCATTTAAGAGTAGTTTTATTTATCCATAATAAATTTAAATGTTACTAAGATTTATCTTTTATATTATTATATTATAATTATTTAAAAATAAAGAGATTAGAGTATATTAAAAAATTATACCTTCATTGCTTTTTGTTATCAATTATTTTAATTTTTCCTTTTTGTTTTGTTTTATAATTTCGTCCACTTTCATTTTTTTTTCAACGTTGATGTAGTTATTGGTCTTGAAAAATTATTTTAAAAACAAAAACATTAATATCTTAAATGTGTAATATATACTCGATTTGTTTTTTTTATCTAGTTAGTTTAATTTTTTTTAAAGTATTATCTAAAACTAAAAATACTCATATGTAGTTGTTTTTATATGAAATTGATAATTGAAAACTACTAATAATAATTTATTCAAAATTTAAATATATCAAATTATCTAACGATTTTTAACTAATAATTTTATATAAAAATAACTATATATAAATTTTTACCAACCAAAGATGATAAAAATAGGTTAGGATGTAACAATTTGGACGTCTCTAAAAATGCTCTTTTATTATCAAATAATGTACCAATATTTAGTTTGTACATATTGTAAACTCATAATCAAATTAAAAAAAAAAATAGTTCTACTTATCTATTGTACGAATAATCTAAATAGGTAAAATATTTTGAAATTAAAAATAATAAATATCTATCTATTTAAATAAATGCTGATAAGTTTAAGATTTATAAATATTATGTATTTTATTCATTGTAACGCATATTAAACTATTAATATTTTTTGTTGTGTTTATATCCTCTTTCTCTGTTTTCGATAACTCTGTCCTTTTTGAGTAGTCTTCCACTCCCCCTCCTCCCCAAAAAGGAATAAAATAAGTATAATATAAAATTAAAGTGACTAATTAAAAAGGAACAAATCAAATATATATTATACATTTGAGATAGAAAAAGTCTAGGAACTAACTCCATTATAAGCCAACTAAGTCAAATGATTTTTATTTTTAATTTTAGAGTAAAGGTTGTTCTTAACGTTTGGGATAAGTCCTAAAATTGTCCCTAACGTTTAAATCGTCCTATTTAAGTCCTTAACATTTCAAAATTAGCTCAATGTTGTCCTGCCATTAGGAATCCGTTAACAAAATTGACGGCGGAACAAAATTGAGACGATTTTAAAACGTTAGGAACTTAAATAGGACGAAAACGTTGGAGACAAAAATAATATATAAAAATAAATTTTAATTTTATCTTTTAATAATATCAATTTTTTACGGTACATAGTTATTCAATTATTTTTTAATCACATCTAAGTAAATTAAACTTAATTGAATAACTATGTACCGTAAAAAATTGATATTATCGAAAGATAAAATTTAAATTTATTTCTATGTATCATTTTTGTCCCCATCGTTTTCGTCCTATTTACGTCGCTAACGTTTCAAAATCGTCTCAATTTTGTCCCGCCGTCAATTCTGTTAACACATCTCTAATGGCAGAACAACATTGAACCAATTTTAAAAGGTTTAATTACTCTGTTGGTCCCTATAGTTTCACCAAATTTTTAATTAGGTCCCTATACTTTTTTTCCATTCAATTGGGTCCCTACACTGCTTTTAATTTTGTAATTACGTCCTTTTCATGTTAAAAATGTTAAAATTAACATAATATTTTTACCAGAATGCATGCGGTCAAAGATTTAATTAAGTTTTTAATTATAAATACCTTCAATTTGCGAATAAATATTCAGTTAACTCTAATATTTTTTACACTAGGAAGGACTTAATTACAAAATTATAGTAGTGTAGGGATCCAATTGAAAGGAAAAAAAGTATAGGGACCTAATTAAAAATTTGGTGAAATTATAGGGACCAACAGAGTAATTAAACCATTTTAAAACGTTAGGGACTTAAATAGAACGATTTAAACATTAGGGACAACTTTAAAACTTACCCCAAATATTAGGGACAAAAACAATACTTTACTCTTAATTTTAAAATTTAAAAAATTAGAGTAGTGGGATTTTTTTTAATAACATGCCTGTTTTTTTAACTAGTTGGTTTAAGTTAGTTTTCTCCTAATTAGTTCTCTAGCAAAATCGTTTGAGATATAATTTCATGTCTTTATTTTAAAATAATGATCCAAAACCAATAACTATACCAATGTTGAGAAAAAATTGAAAGGAGACAAAATTTTAAAACAGATAAAAAAAAATGTTAAAATAATTGGTAAAAAAACAATGAAAGTATACCTCTTTTAGTATAACCTAATCTATTTATTTTTAAAAAATTGTCCAAATAATATAATAATATAAAAATAAATCTTAGTAACATTTAAATTTATTATGAATAGATAAAGCTACTCTTAAATAAATAAAAATATGTAAGTAATTAGTATTTAATTATAATAATTAAATTTTTAATATAAAATCACATTTTTTGTATTTTTATTTATAATTTTTTATAATATATTTCACAAATATAAAATATTTAAATAAAATAAATTCAACATCGTGTCTCTCTTTCATTATCATTATTTTTATTGTTTTTCTTAGTCTTTTTTTTTGTTTTTCACGGTACTTCTCAGTTCGGCAGGTCAATGATTAATCTATTTGTTGCTGACTAATGGGTTACTGCGTGCTCAAGGCGGGATTCGAACCTATAACACTTATTTAAACGGATTAGTAAACTAACTATTAGACCAACCCAATTTATTATTTTATTTAGACATTTTATTGTTCTTTAATCAGGAAGTTACAAGGATTTTTGTTTCTCTTTGCTCATGATACATAAGTTTTTTGGTTTGCCATTCTTAGGTAATTAATTTTCAGTTTTTGTTCGATCACTATAAAAGCCCACAAAAAAAAAAAAAAAATAAAACATTGCATTTTCCCTTTTGCCCTGACAGTAAACATTTTTCATTTATAATCCTCTACATTCCTTTAAATATATAATAATGAGTTCACTTACCACATGTCCACATGTCATCCTTTAAATGGCCAGTCACCTTTAGCCATGCTTAACCATTGTTTGTTGAGCCACCATAGACGTCACCTAATAATAAATACTATCACCAATCTGCTATAACCCGTAAAACTGCTTTGGCAATATCATCTAATAAAAATTTGATTGTTGATTTGTGGCATAAAAAGGCTGGGCCACACAGCCATACCTACTGTCTTACAAGTATTGAATAAAGTGTGCTATTCCTAGTGATTATGATCATAACTCTCTTCATTTATGTGAATCTTGTGCTATAGGCAAAAATGCACAGACTCCCTTTTCATGCATCTCATTCTGTTTATTCAAAACCATTAGAACTAGTGTTTACTGATCTTTGGGGACCCGCTCCAACTACTTCTAGAAATGGATTTCGGTATTACATTATATTTGTTGATGCTTGTACTAAGTTCACTTGCTTATTCTTATTGATTAATAAATATAAAGCTATTATAACATTTAGAGATCAAAGCTGTACATGAAAAAACAAACTGGCTGTGTCTTAAAGATTTTACAAACAGATTTAGGTATGGAATTTTTGTCAAAACAATTTACTGACTTTCTTGCTAGTCAGGGAATCCAACACAAAAAATCATGTGCATACACTCACCAACAACAAGTGAGTGAGGAAAGGAGACATAGGCACATAACAGAAGTTAGTTTGTCTCTTTTATCTACTGCATCACTACCAATGTCATTTTGAAAAGATGTTGTCTCTAGTGCTATTTTTATCATTAATAGGCTTCCAACAAAAATTCTGCATAATAAGAGCCTCTTTGAGGCTTTGTATGGAAAAATTTTAGATTATCACTTAATGAAAGTTTTTGGATGCACTTGTTTTCCATTCTTGAGACCATATAATTGAGTGAAATTCGATTATAAGTCTGAGCAGTGTATTTTTTTGGGATATGATAATCAGCATCGAGGCTACAAATGCATGAGTAAAACTAGCAACATTTACCTCTCTAGACATGTTATTTCTTATGAGAAAGAGTTTCCTTACACTACTTTGTTTACATTTCTTAATGATAGCCATACTGATAGTTCTTTTGCTCCTAATAACAATGCTTCTCACATATTTGATACACCTTTAGCAACAACATTTCAGCATTCACATCAGCCTCCTACTTCAGCAACAACTCATGATTCTCATTTATCTTCTACACATATTCCTAATGATACACCTTTTACAACAACTATACAAAGTGATTCTACCTCTACATCAACTTCTTAATCTAATTCAATACCCTTTTCTACTGATAATGCTCCTATATCATCTAATAATGATCAAGAATCTTCTATCCCGTTAAATTTTCATAATATGGTTACAAGATCAAAAGCAAAACAAACTGTACCTACTGCTCTTAATAATAGTTCTTCTAACAATTTTGATTTGGTTAATAATGTCCCTAAGAATGTTCAGCCGGCTCTCACATGCACTTATTGAAAGAATACTATGAATGTAGAGATGCATCCTCTCATGAAAAGCCAAACTTGGCAGCTAGTTCAACCACCACCCAATGCAATCATAATTGGTTGTAAATGGGTATTTGCCATGAAAAGAGATCCCAAAGGCAACATCTTGAGGAAAGCACGGTTGGTAGCTCAAGGCTTCCACGAAGAGGGCATTGATTATAGTGAGGTTTATAGCCTTGTAATCAGACCATCAACAGTAAGGATTATTATAACATTAGCTTTATCTCTTGGTTGGACACTTAGACAATTTAATTTTGATAATGCCGTTTTAGATGGCAAACTTGATGAAGATGTCTACAAGTAGTGATCCACACGAAATTAATACACTCATACAATGTCTTAACAATATCTTTCCTCTCAAGGATCTTGGCAATCTTCATTATTTTTTGGGTCTGGAAATTACAGCATTATCACCTACAAAATTACATATTTCACAACAAAAATATGCTTTATATCTTCTTGAAAGAGCAAAAATGCACACTGCTAAGCATATGAACACACCAATGATGTCCACCCTTAAATTCTCAGCTAGTGAGTCAGAATCTTTTGAGAATCTGAAATTATACAAGTCCATGGTTGGTGTTTTGCAATACCCCACCATCACATGCCCAGACCTCTCCTATGCTATCAACCGTGTTTCACAGTTCATGCATCATCCAACAATTTTGCATTGGAAAGCTGTGAAACGGATCCTAAGATATCTAAAAAATACAGTTGACAAAGGTCTGGTTTTTAACAAATCTACTGACTTTAGACTCCTTGGTTTTGCAGATGCAGATTGGGGTGGAGATGTTGATGATAGAAAATCGATTTCTGGTTATTATGTCTTCATGGGGTGCAATCTCAATGTCTGGAAGAGTAACAAGCAGTCCAAGGTCAGTAGAAGCAGTACTGAAGCAGAATATTGAGCCATGGCTACCCTTCAATCTGAGTTGATTGCTATCCAAAATCTTCTCCATGAATTAAAGGTTCCACAACCGCTTCCTCCCACTATATATTGTGATAACAGTAGTGCGTGCCAACTTCCTGCCAACCCTGTACTTCACAGCTGCTGTAAACACCTTGAGATTGATCTACATTGTTTAAGAGACATGGTGAATTGTAAAGAACTCTATGTAGCTCATATTCCTGTTGTAGTTCAAATTGCAGATGTTCACAAAGCCCCTATCATTTCACTTATTTTCTAAGTTCAGGGAGAAACTTAGAGTGATTAGTAAACCCCTCTAAGTTTGGGGGGTATTGGCATTAACTAGTAGTTTCCTAACTATAAGTGGTTAGGAAGTGAGATAATTTTACCACTTTTGTTTAGTTCCTCACAGTGAAGTCTCACACTATATATACTCTTACATGATGTACTGGGAGGGGTAATCTTTTCACTCTAGTATCAATATAATTTTACACCTTTTCACTCATAAAAATTATTTGTTCTTCTCTCTGCTCTTTCTCCCTTCTCTGCTCTTAATCTTATTCTAGGAAGCCAAAGAATCTGCATAATTGGTTCTAGCTACAACAAGCTTTCATGATCCAAGAGCTCCTAGCATGGAAGCAGGCTTACACCCTATATCTAGAGACGAGGAAATTAGAGAGATGTGTGACAAGAAGAAGGAGGACAGAGACACTAATGAATTGTGTTTGTTCTTTGATCATCCAATTATAGAAGATGTTGATTTTGTGGAAGAAGATGATATGAATTTGGGTCAGGGAGATGTTGTTAATAATAACATGAATGAAGAAGACATTGATGAGGATAGAGAGACCGAAGTCTTTTCTAATGAACCAATCTTTATGATAACTATAGAGTGCTGAGGACGAGAAGTATAAACCCCCTACCACCAAGCTTTGAGAATGATACCGATGATGATGAAGATGAAGAACTCATGAAGAAAACTAAGAGAAAAGGTGGCAAAGGAGATAAGAAGGCTGGTAAGAAGAAAGTTGTGGCAACCCTCTTGTTGGAGCAAAGTCCATTTTAGTCATTATCCCAAACTTGACAATGTGTCCAACATGAGTGAAGTCTGGAACACTAAAATAAACTACTATAAGGAAAAGGCTATCCTTACTATGTTGGAAGAGCTTCAGTGCTACTTGATAAGGAGAATGGCCAAACACAAGAAGGTTCTAAGCACCTACATTGGGCTACTGGCACTGGTTCAACAAAGGAAAATAGAGGACATTATGAGAGATACTAAGTTTTGGACAGCTCAGTGGACTGGTGACAATGATCATAACGTGTTTGAGGTCCAGAGACACTCAAGGAAGGTTGGTGTGCATCTTGGAAGGAAACTTTGTACTTGCAACATGTGGCAACTAACAAGTAGTAAGAATGTTATTGTTATTTTTCACTTATATGTATTTAACAAATGCATTCTTTTGAGCTTATGTCATTGCCTTTTATTTTGTGTAGGAATTCCATGTATTCATGCATTGGAAGCTATTCAGAAAAGGTGTGATAAGCTAGAACCATATGTGCACCCTTGGCTTATGCATTTAGAGCAACTTATGAGAATGTCATCAAACCAATCAGTTCAGAAGAGTATTAGAAAAAGACTGGTCTTTTATCTCTAAAGCCACCCACCATTAGGAGACCTGCTGGGCGCCCAACCAAGAAAAAAAAAACCTGATCCTATTGAGGATGCATGTGATGGGACAAAAGGATGAAGGACATTCAGGGTCATTTGTCAGAAATATGATGAGGGGCAAAGACATGCAAGAGTTGCATTGTGACCACCAAAGGCTAAGGGAAGAAAGAACCAAATACAAAGGAAAATACTTCATCTGCTCCACCATCATAAGATGAGGTCTAAGTCTCCCAATTAGTCCATCAACCACTATCATAAGTAAAACATCATTGCTTACTCAATTTATTTTCATGCATATTAGATTTAAAAAGATTGAATTGTTATTATTGGTTGCTAACTTTGTGCACTTCATTTAGTGTTGTTGTAGGAGCAGATAACTAATATGTCCATTCATGTTGCACCTCAGGCAATATTTAGGCCTCTAAAACCTAAACAACTAATTCTATAGCCATATCCTCCTCCAGAACCTACCCTGCCATCTATCTAGCACCCTCTGCAGCTCCAGCTACCTTTACACCACCACAGAGGCCAACCCACTCAGCATCACTTAAAATACTTGCTGCTGCAAGTCTTGGCACAACTACAAGAATCTTCAAGTTCATGCCAACACCTAGACTAAGGCTTCCAAAACAAAAATGATCCTACTATGTCAATATAGTTTTAAGAGTTTAAGATAATGGTGATATTTTGGGATGTTGTTAGTGCATTTTGTTATGCAATGTGGTTTGTCTCTATTTTGTTGTTATGTTGCTAGTACATTTTGAATGCACCTTTTGCTCAAATTTGTATTAGTGCTAGCAAACACTTAAAAGACTAGCTAACTATCACTACTTTGGTTGAAGTTTGTAGATGTTTAAAGCTTTAGTTATATGAAAGTAAAATGTTAGAAGGCCATCAACATTTATTGTTCTTAGCCATCAATGTTAAAAAGTATAGGATAAAGTATATTGTTGGATTACTAGACTAAAGGAATTGAGTTGATGGCTAAGTGATGACCAAAAACAATAAATTTTGATGACCCCGTAGCATTTCTCTATATGAAATGCTATTATGGTACTCTGGTTTAAGTATCTTTGATTTGAATTCATTTCTATGAAACTTTTGTCATTCATAACGTCATCAATCATTACTTTTTCAAACACTGCATTAATTTTGCATAAATAAAAACTAACACTTTAATTACTTGTTCAACTACATAACTTAATAAAAAATCTATCTCAATCTTCCTGAATCCTAGCAAGAAGAAGACAGATCACAAATCCTAGAAAAAAAAAGAACACATTACTTCAGCATTTGAACCATCCTCTATTTTCAATGGCATTCTTGTTCTTCTTTTCTAATACATCAACTAATTCTTTCAGATCCTTCACCCTATTTGCCAAAGCAGCATCATCTTGTCCACCATAAACTTCATAATGAAATACCTTGTTAAGCCATACAAAGAATTCACAGTGCAAAACTTTCTCCTGCCTGTACAAATAGAAGGGAGCTAATTAGAGCATTATTAGAAATCATGTTTTGCATACAAAAAGTTTAAAACCCTAGGTACTTTACCTTATAAAAAGGACCGCCAAATAAAGGTCTTTTGAGATTTTTCTCCGTTTCGGACTCTAACCCTATGGCATAGACCCTAAAATAGTATCTTGTGTAAAACCCCGATTTAACGAAAATTAAATAAATAAATAAATAATTAAATATGGGCCATCGTGGGTGAAAATTTTAGAATCATAATTTGGAAATTTAAATATGATATTTGGATTCAGAAGACTTTTTTGAGTTGGAAAATATAGTTTTCAGCGTAAAAATGCGAAGTGGCATTTTAGCTAGCAGTACCGGCTTACGATTGTTCGATACTGTGATCGAGAAAATTAATTGCGAGTATAGAGGGTAAAAAGTTAAATTTTATTTTGGGAAGGCAAAAAATAATTAAAGTGTGGATTAAAACGCTAATATTAAAGGTTTTGGCCTAAAATTGGGTCAACGGACTAAACCGATTGAACTGGGCCCAAGTTGGGCCCAAACCCAACATATATATAGCTTCATTTAAGCCTTTTCAGCACAATACAACCCTCATTATTGAGAGTGTGCAGCTGCAAGAGAAGAGAGGGATTGAGAGAAATCCCAGCCTCCTTGAAACTTCAAACCACCATAACTTTCTCTCCGGTGCATCGATTGACAAGCCGTTTATGGCCACGTGTCGCTCTCCTCATCCTCTTAAATTCTGTTTAGGTATTGTGGCGAGTATTTTTAAGCTCTTTGCCCAATTTTGTTTTCCCCTTCAATTCACATTTTTGGTTAAGTGTATGTTGAGATATTATGGTTTTGGTTGTTTAGGGGTGCTCTAGTATGAGATATATATGAGTTTCATCCCAAATTTTCATGGGTTAAGGTAAGAAATCTAAAAATTCTTGTAATTTATCAAATTTATGAACCCTAGGTTGACATATGTATGATATTGGTTGTGTTAGAGTTGTTGGGTAAATTTTTGGTACTCTTGGGAACTTGAATTGGCTTGTGGAACTCTTGGATGAGCTTGAAAGTGGAGATTCAATTGTGGGTGTCTTTGTGAAAGAGGCTCAAGTGTGGGTGTGAACCACCGCCAACAAGGTACGGTTTAAGTTTCATTTAAGTAGCGCGTAGTATGATGAGAATTCTTAAGTTAAATGCCCCTAGGATTAAGTTGAAATTATGTGTTTGGTTGGAATTAATATGTATAGATGACATCTTGCGGAAAATAATGATTTAGATAAGTATTGTGTGATTTTGCATAGTGGATGATGATAGTATGTGTTGAATTACATATGTATTGAATTGATGAATTGGGCTGTAGGCCATGAATCTTTGGGCGGAGGCAAAAAAGAATTAAGGAAAGTTAGTGGTGTTTGTATGGTGTGATGATATATAAGATTGAATGGATTTTGGATATTAAATGTGTGAATAATTGGAATGATTATTGAATAATGAGAATTGATGCGTTGATGTGTGGAATTGATGGATTTGGGTTGAAATGTGTGGATGAAGTAGGTTTGGATTTGGTTGAGTGTAAATATGTGAATGTGGTTGGTTTGTGGTCAATTTGATAAGTGAAAACTATTTTGGCTTGTGGACATTTAGAAAGATTGGTAAATGCCACTTCTGGTTAAAAATAGATTTTTGGTTAACTTTGACGGACTGTAACTCGGTCCTCAAAGTTAGAAATTTTACAAAACTAGAGTTTTATGAAAATTCATTCATCGATCTTTCTAACGGTTCAAGAATGGTTGAAAAATGAATTTTGTATTGAAAGATATGAAGGTTTTAAAATTGGGTTCAAAAACTAATTTTTACACTTAACGGCTTTTTACCTTTTCTTCAAGACTCGTGTACGCGGAGGTGCCACGCGTCACGGGCACTGGACTTTGACCAGTGGCCTTGTGTACACAGAAGGAGGCACGTGTACGCGGGATTGTCAAAATTGAAAACTCGCGTATGCGAACGTGGTATACAACACGAGTAAACGTTGCTGTTTTCACCACTCGCGTACGCGACACCTGCCATTTTCTTTGCATGCGTATGTGAGCCACCTGCATAAGTACGTGAAACCCTCAGATTTTGAAAAAGTGTGTTTTTATGTATTTTAATAATTCTTTTGGCCTCCTAAAGTTTTATAAACTTCGATATGAGTCTAGAGCCAGTGAATTAGAGGATAGAGAAGCTAAGAATGATTTATGAGTTGAGAACTTGGAGAGGAATGATGAACTTGTTAG
The DNA here is from genome assembly GCF_059453495.1 of Arachis ipaensis. Taxonomy (NCBI): domain Eukaryota; kingdom Viridiplantae; phylum Streptophyta; class Magnoliopsida; order Fabales; family Fabaceae; genus Arachis; species Arachis ipaensis. Next base: position 119,733,465 of record NC_142443.1, on the reverse strand, counting down.
TTATTGAAAGAAAGTGTGTCAGGAACTATATCGTTGGAAAGATAGTGTGCCAGGCACTATATCCCTGGAATGTTGAGACTTGAGAGTGAGAATGAATTGAGATGAGAAAATGGTGATAACTGACGATAATTTGAGGTTGATGGACGAGTTGGGGTTGAGGATTCTCCCTTAGTTATTGTGGTTATAAAAAGAGACATAGGTTTTATGCCTACGAGGTGTACATGGCACTCACCCTGCGAGAGATGCAAGCTGTTCTGCCTGCAAGATAATAAAAGTGATGGTGAAATCGTGAATGGTTATACGATGATATGATAGGGTACTAACCCTGCGAGAAATACAAGCTATCTTGCTTGTGAGGTGTTCAAGACACTCAACCCTGCGAGGTTCCCTCTGTCTGCGAGGTGTACAAGGCACTCTCCTTGCGAGATAAACAGAGTATTAACTTTGCGAGGTGTACAGGGCACTCACCTACGAGGCTATGCAATATAGCGAGTAAATAGCAGAGAGGACAATGTCTGGGTTACCTACTGGATGTGCCGAGTTTGGCTGTATATCCGACAGATGGTATCATTGGCCATAGGGCAGGCATACATCATTTGTATATGTTTTGATTTGTTTGGGTTTGTTTAATTGTTTGGCTTGTCTAATTGTACATATTACATGATTATATGCTCCTTCTTTTACTTTAATCTACTTATGTATTAGTTGATTGCATTGCTTGTGTTTGTACAACTGAGAGGTCCCTCATGCGGGTGTTGGTTGACGTTGAGGGCTGGTGTTTGGCTTGTCTAATTGTACATATTACATGATTATATGCTCCTTCTTTTACTTTAATCTACTTATGTATTAGTTGATTGCATTGCTTGTGTTTGTACAACTGAGAGGTCCCTCATGCGGGTGTTGGTTGACGTTGAGGGCTGGTGTTTGTTCTGGTTATGATGCTATTTGATTGGAGAGTGGAAGAAAGGCAAGAATTGTTGACTTAGACTTAGAAATCCCTTAAGATATTTGCCAAGTTATGGCGTAGAGAGAATAATAAGATGGATATGATGAGGTGTGAAGTTAAGATGCTTAGTGAGTGGTGCACGAAATTGTGATCTCAATGGAGCCAACAACTTGGTACGCACAATCGTAATCTCAATTCTTTTTCACAACTCCGCACAACTAACCAGCAAGTGCACTGGGTTGTCCAAGTAATAAACCTTATGTGAATAAGGGTCGATCCCATGGAGATTGTCAGCTTGAAGCAAGCTATGGTCATCCTTGTAAATCTCAGTCAGGCAGATTCAAATGTTATGAGGTTTTGATAATTAAAATATAAATAAAATATAAAATAAGATAGAGATACTTATGTAATCCTTGGTAGGAATTTCAGATAAGCATCTGGAGATGCTTTGTTGCTTATGAACTTCTGCTTTCCTACTGCCTTCTTCCAACCATGCGTTACCTCCTTCCATGGCAAGCTGTATAATCCTCTCGGATGAAAACAAATCCATATGCGTTGTCACCGCACGGCTAATCATCTGTCGGTTCTCGCTAGTGTCGGAATAGGACCATTGTCCTTTTGCACACTGTCACTTGTGCCCCACATTTGCAGGTTTGAAGCTCTTTACAGTCATCCCTTCGCAGATCCTACTCGGAATACCACAGATAAGGTTTAGACTTTCCGGATCCCAGGGATGGCTACCAATGATTCTAGCCTATACCACGAAGGTTCTAATCTTAGATTAGAAACCCAAGAGAATATACTCCAACTGTCGTCCAATGACTACGTTGAACATCATGTAGATCGCTTTGTGGTTGTCAGGCACGCGACCTTGGCTAAGCGAGTAACGAAGATTAGGTGATTGTCACGGGTCACCCCTTCATTCTGACTTAACTGAATTAAGTACGAGAGTATATCTTAGAGAAGAAGTAAGCATGAATTGAATAGAAAAATAGTAGTAATTGCATTAATTCATGAAGAACAGCAGAGCTCCACACCTTAATCTATGGGGTGTAGAAACTCCACCGTAGAAAATACATAAGTGAAAAAGGTCTAGGCATGGCCGTGAGGCCAGCCTCCTAACGTGTACAATATGATCAAAATAGGAACATCAGATTCGGTCTAAGGACTAAACGTCCAAAGATGTAAAATAAATCTCTAAAAGTAGTTTTTATACTAAACTAGTAACTAGGGTTTACAAAAAATGAGTAACTAAGTGCAGATAGTGCAGAAATCCACTTCCGGGGCCCACTTGGTGTGTGCTTGGGCTGAGCATTGAAGCATTTTCGTGCTTAGGCTATTCCTGGAGTTAAACGCCAGCTTTGGTGCCAGTTTGGGCGTTTAACTCCAATTCTGGTGCCAGTTTGGGCGTTTTACGCCAAGATGTTTTAGGCTGACTTTGAACGCCAATTTGGGCCATCAAATCTCGGGCAAAGTATAGACTATTATATATTTCTAGAAAGCCCAGGGTATCTACCTTCCAACGCAATTGAGAGCGCACCAATTGGGCTTTTGTAGCTCCAGAAAATCCACTTTGAGTGCAGGGAGGTCAGAATCCAACAGCATCTGCAGTCCTTTTTCAGCCTCTGAATCAGATTTTTGCTCAGGTCCCTTAATTTCAGCTAGAAAATACCTGAAATCACAGAAAAACACACAAACTCATAGTAAATTCCAAAAATGTGATTTTTTGAATAAAAACTAATAAAAATATAATAAAAAGTAATTAAAACATACTAAAAACTATGTAAAAACAATGCCCAAAAGGGTATAAATTATCCGCTCATCACAACACCAAACTTAAATTGTTGCTTGTCCCCAAGCAACTAAAAACAAAATAGGATAAAAAGAAGAGAATATACAATGAATTCCAAACTTATCAATGAACTTAGTTCCAATTAGATGAGCGGGACTTGTAGCCTTTTTTGCCTCTGAACAGTTTTGGCATCTCACTTTATCCTTTGAAGTTTAGAATGATTGACATCTATAGGAACTCAGAATTCAGATAGTATTATTGATTCTCCTATTTCAGTATGTTGATTCTTGAACACAGCTACTTTATGAGTCTTGGCCGTGGCCCTAAGCATTTTTTTTCCAGTATTACCACCAGATACATAAATGCCACAGACACATGACTGGGTGAACCTTTTCAGATTGTGACTCAGCTTTGCTAGAGTCCCCAGTTAGAGGTGTCCAGAGCTCTTAATCACACTCTTTTTGCTTTGGACCACGACTTTAACCGCTCAGTCTCAAGCTTTTCACTTGACACCTTCACGCCACAAGCACATGGTTAGGGACAGCTTGGTTTAGCCGCTTAGGCCAGGATTTTATTCCTGTGGGCCCTCCTATCCATTAATGCTCAAAGCCTTGGATCCTTTTTATTACCCTTGCTTTTTGGTTTAAAGGGCTATTGACTTTTTCTGCTTGCTTTTTCTTTTTCTTTTTTTTTTCTTTATATTTTTTCACAAGCTTTGTCTATTCACTGCTTTTTCTTGCTTCAAGAATCAATTTTATTATTTTTCATATTATCAAATAATATTTCTCCTTTTTCATCATTCTTTCAAGAGCCAACAATTTTAACATTCATAAACAACAAATTCAAAAATATGCACTGTTCAAACATTCATTCAGAAAACAAAAAGCATTGCCACCACATCAAGATAATTAAACTAATTTCAAGATAGAATTCAAAATCATGTACTTCTTGTTCTTTTGCAATTAAAAATATTTTTCATTTAAGAAAGGTGATGGATTCATAGGACATTCTAGCTTTAAGACATAGACACTAGACACTAATGATCATGTAATAAAGACACAAACATAAATAAAACATAGGGCATAGGAAACGAAAAACAGAAAATAAAGAGCAAGAAAATTAAAGAACGGGTCTACTGGTGCACGAAATTGTGATTGTTCATTCGTTGGTAACGGCGCCAAAAACTTAATACGCACATTCATAATCTTAGTTCTTTTTCACAACTTCGCACAACTAACCAGCAAGTGCACTGGGTTGTCCAAGTAATAAACCTTACATGAGTAAGGGTCGATCCCACGGAGATTGTCAGCTTGAAGCAAGCTATGGTCATCTTGCAAATCTCAGTCAGGCAGATTCAAATGGTTATGGTGAATTGATAGTTAAAATATAATTAAAATATAAAATAGGATAGAGATACTTATGCAATTCATTGGTGAGAGTTTCAGATAAGCGTATGGAGATGCTTTTGTTCCTTCTGAACCTCTGCTTTCCTACTGCTTTCATCCAATCACTCATACTCCTTTCCATGGCAAGCTGTATGTTGGGCATCACCGTTGTCAATGGCTACATCCCGTCCTCTCAGTGAAAATGGTCCAAATGCGCTGTCATCGCATGGCTAATCATCTGTCGGTTCTCGATCATGCTGGAATAGGATCCAGTGATCCTTTTGCGTCTGTCACTACGCCCAGCACTCGCGAGTTTGAAGCTCGTCATAGCTATCCCTTTCTAGATCCTACTCGGAATACCACAGACAATGTTTAGACTTTTCGGATCTCAAGAATGGCCGCCAATAATTCTAGCCTATACCACAAAGACTCTGATCGTAAATCAGGAGGCTAAGAGATATGCATTCAAGCTTGCTTTCATGTAGAACGGAAGTGTTTGTCAGGCACGCGTTCATAAGTGAGAATGGTGATGAGCGTCACATAATCATCACATTCATCATGTTCTTGTGTGCGAATGAATATCTTAGAGAAGAAATAGGCTTGAGTTGAATAGAAAAACAATAGTACTTTGCATTAATTCATGAGGAACAGCAGAGCTCCACACCTTAATCTATGGTGTGTAGAAACTCTACCGTTGAAAATACATAAGAACAAGGTCTAGGCATGGCTGAACGGCCAGCCTCCCCAAATGGCATATGAATTCGAAAATAAGGAAAAAGACTGATCCCTGATCAAGGATGATCAAAAGATGTAAAATAAATCACTAAAAGTAGTTTTTATACTAAACTAGTAGCTAGGGTTATATAAGATAAGTAAATGATGTAGAAATCCACTTCTGGGCCCACTTGGTGTGTTCTTGGGCTGAGCATTAAGCTTTCATGTGTAGAGACTCTTTTTGGAGTTAAACGCCAGGTTGTAGCCTGTTTCTGGCGTTTAACTCCAAAATAGGGCAGGAAGTTGGCGTTTGAACGCCAGTTTGCGTCGTCAAAACTCGGAAAAAGTATGGACTATTATATATTGCTGGAAAGCCCTGGATGTCTACTTTCCAACGCAATTGAGAGCGTGCCAATTGGATTTTTGTAGCTCCAGAAAATCCACTTCGAGTGCAGGGAGGTCAGAATCCAACAGCATCTGCAGTCCTTCTTCAGCCTCTGAATCAGATTTTTGCTCAAGTCCTTCAATTTCAGCCAGAAATTACCTGAAATCATAGAAAAACATACAAACTCCTAGTAAAGTCCAGAAATGTGATTTTTATTTAAAAACTAATAAAATTATATTAAAAACTAACTAAATCATACTAAAAACTATGTAAAAATAATGGCAAAAAGCGTATAAATTATCCGCTCATCATCCACCTTTAGTGATGGCGGCTAGTTCTTCCTCTTGAAGATCTTATGGAGTGTTTTAGCTCCTCAATTTCTCTTCCTTGCCTTTGTTGCTCCTCTCTCATGGCTCTTTGGTCTTCTCTAATTTCATGGAGGAGGATGGAATGCTCTTGGTGTTCCACCCTTAGTTGTCCCATGTTGGAACTCAATTCTCCTAGGGAGGTGTCGATTTGCTCCCAATAGTTTTGTGGAGGAAAATGCATCCCTTGAGGCATCTCAGGGATTTCTAGATGAGGAACTTCCTTATGCTCTTGTTGAGGTCCATGAGTGGGCTCTCTTGTTTGCTCCATCTTTCTCTTAGTGATGGGCTTGTCCTCTTCAATGAGGATATCTTCCCCTATGACAATTCCGAATAAATTGCATAGGTGACAAATGAGATGAGGGAAGGCTAACCTTGCCAAAGTAGAGGGCTTGTCCGCCACCTTGTAGAGTTCTAGGGATATGATCTCATGAACTTCTACTTCCTCTCCATTCATGATGCTATGGATCATGATAGCCCGGTCTATTATAATTTCAGACCGGTTGCTAGTAGGAATTATAGAACGTTGGATAAACTCCAACCATCCCCTAGCCACGGGTTTGAGGTCAAGCCTTCTTAGTTGAACTGGCTTGCCTCTTGTGTCTCTCTTCCATTGAGCGCCTTCCACACAAATGTCCCTAAGGATTTGGTCCAACCTTTGATCAAAGTTGACCCTTCTAGTGAAAGGGTGAGGATTTCCTTACACCATAGGCAAGTTGAATGCCAACCTCACATTTTTCAGACTAAAATCCAAGTAGTTCCCCCGAACCATTGTGAGCCAATTCTTTGGGTTCGGGTTCACACTTTGGTCATGGTTCTTAGTGATCCATGCATTGGCATAGAACTCTTGAACCATTAAGATCCCGACTTGTTGAATGGAGTTGGTGAGAATTTCCAAACCTCTTCTTCGAACTTCATGTCGGATCTCCGGATATTCACTCTTTTTGAGCTTAAAGGGGACCTCGGGGATCACCTTTTTCTTGGCCACAACTTCATAGAAGTGGTCTTGATGCACTTTTGAGATGAATCTCTCTATCTCCCATGACACAGAGGTGGAAGCAATTGCCTTCCCTTTCCTCTTTCTAGAGGTTTCTCCGGCCTTAGGTGCCATTGATGGTTATGGAAAAACAAAAGCTTAGCTTTTCCCACACCAAACTTAGAATGTTTACTCGTCCTCGAGCAAAAGAAGAAAGAAAGGAGTAGAAGAAGAAGAAATGGAGAAGATGGAGGGTTGGTGTAGGTTTGGCCAAGGTGGGTTGTAGTGTGTATGTTGTGTGAATTTGAAGGTAGTGAGGAGGGGTATTTATAGGGTAAGAGAGGGGGGTAGGTTCAGTCATGAAGGGGAGGGTTTGGGAGGGAAATGGTTTGAATTTGAATGGTGAGGTAGGTGAGGTTTTATGATGGATGGATATGAGTGGTGAAGAGAGTATGGAGAAGAGGGTAGGATTTGATAGGTGAGGGATTTTTGGGGAAGAGGTATTGAGGTGATTGGTCAATGGTGTTTGGCGAAGAGTGTTATGGAAATGTGTGAAGAAGAGAGAAGAAGAAGTGGGGTAGTGGGGATCCTGTGGGGTCCACAGAACCTGAGGTGTCAAGGAATTTGAGTCCCTGCACCATTCTGGTGTTCAAACGCCCATTCTATGCCAATTCTGGCGTTTAACGCCAGCTCTGCTACCTTTCCTGGCATTAAACGCCACTCTGCTGCCCATTTCTGGCGTTAAACGCCCAGAGTGCTGCCCATTCTGACGTTTAACACCCAGAATGCTGCCAGGCTGGGTATTAAACGCCCATTCTACTATCCTTACTGGCGTTTAAACGCCAGTAAGCCTGTCTTCCAGGGTGTGCTGTTTTTAATGCTGTTTTTCATTTTGTTTTTAATTTTTCAGTTGTTTTTGTGACTTCACATGATCATCAACCTAAGAAAACATAAAATAACAATGGAAAATAAATAAATATAATTAAATAATATTGGGTTGCTGACGTTAGGGATTTTTGCCAGTAAAGAAGTTCATAAAAACAGTCGCGTTGTAGATATAGTCTCTAAACCAACAAAAATCCCTTCGTACAAATGTTTTGGTTGTCACAAGTAACAAACCCCTTAAAAATTGTTAACCGAGTATTCAAACCTCGGGTCGTCTTCTCAAGGAACTGCAGGGAAGTATGTTCTTATTATTGGTTATGGAGGTTGTAAAATCGGGGTTGAGAGTGAAGAGTAGATATGACAAATAATTTAAATGGCAATTAAAATAAATAAATACTGTAAAGCAATCTTTTGGCAAGGTAAGAGAAATTGGAAGTCCAACTTAGTTATCTCTCTCAACAATAATGAAAGTTGAACCTAAATTCCACTTAGTTAACCTTTACTAAAGTAAAGGAAAGTCAAGGGACTAATTAGTTGACCTTCGAATCCTATTTATTTCCTAAAAAAAAGTTGGGATAATTGAAGTTCAGTTCAATTAGCAAGATAGCGATTATCAGTTATGTTGAGTTTGATAATGTTGAGTTACTGATTTCTTAACCAATACCAAAAGGGGAAAAGTAAAATTGTTGGAATAAAAATGTCCTTAGATGGAAAGCAATGGTAACACAAATTAAGGAGAAAGCAATCAATAACTGAAATACCTCAAATAATCATTAATTCAAATCATAACATGGAAATGGTTCATAAGTCAAGTTGGCAACATTTATAGGTACGAATAAAAGCATTAAAGTAAATATTAAACCTGGATCGAGATTCACTCTTACAAACTAAGAGAAGTCCTAAATCCTAATCCTAATCCTAAAAGAGAGAGGAGAGAACCTCTCTCAAACTAAATCTAAATCATGGAAAGTGAAAATTGGCGAGCTCCCTCTGAATGGATGTGTTCCCTCACTTTGTAACCTCTGGTCTATGCCTTCTGGACTTGGATTTGGGCCAAAAAGGGCTTCAGAATTCGCTATGAGCGTTTTCTGCAATTTCTGGTGCGTGGCCCCTGTCACGCGTCCGCGTGGGTCACGCGGTCGCGTCATTCGGAGCATTTCCTTGCCACGCGGTCGCGTCAGTCATGCGGCCGCGTCACTGCTGATTCGCGCTTGGCACGCGATCGCTTCGTCCATGCGATCGCGTGGATGCTAGTTTCTTCAGAAGCTCCGTTTTGTGCTTTTCTTCCATTTTTGTATGTTTCCTTTCCATCCTTTAAGTCATTCCTACCTTAGAAGATCTGAAACTACTCAACACACTAATCACGACATCGAATGGAAATAAAGGTAATTAAGATAATTAATATTAAAGCATAGGAAACATGTTTTTCACATACATCACATAATAAGGAAGGGAAAGTAAAACCATGCAATTAATATGAATAAGTGGGTGAAGGATTGAATAAATCACTCAAATTAAGCACAAAATATATCATAAAATATGGGTTTATCAACATCCCCACACTTAAACAATAGCATGTCCTCATGCTAAATCCAAAGTAAAAACTAAGGTTAAAATGGTGGAATGTTATGCAATGCAGGCCTATAAATAAATGCAACTATATGATTCTTGCCCACTTGATCAAAAGTAAATAAGCTCTTCAAAACAATTACAAATCAAATTCCACTAATTCTATCATTATACAATAAAACAGATAAAAGTGCAAGAAGATAGCTCATGAAAGCAGGGAACATGAAAATTCAAGCATTGAACCCTCACTGATAATGTATGTACGCTCTAATCTCTAGTGTATAGGGTAATCACTCTATCCTTCTCTAATCATGCTTTCTAACTTTTGTTCTTCTCTTAACCAATCAACAACAGTTAATATACCAATGCAAACATCATGAGGTCTTTTCAAGGTTGTAATGGGGCTAAGGTACAGGTAGGGGTATACATTTGGTCAAGTGAGCTAATAAATTGAATCTTTAATTAACCCAAGCTTCAACCCAGCCTATATATTTTTAATGTAATCTTAAAGTTCATACCTAGCTACCCAGAATTCCCTTTTTCTATTCATACTCATGTATCAACTTTATATTTGATTTTATCATATGTGCATTGATATTTGAATTCTGAATTTAACATTGGGGTAATTTTGTCCCCTTATTTATTTATATAAATAATTTTTTTATTGTCTTTTTTTTTACATTAAAATAAATATAGCTTGTCAATGCACATAGATTTTTAATTCTTATAGTTTCACTTGAGTAGGTATCCAAATTTCCATTAAATTCTCATGACACATTCCCTTAACAACTTTTGTTCCCACAATTTCCCATACTTAACTAGCACACACAATTCTATCTTAAGCTAACCAAAGATTCAATTTGGGATATACAATTGTTTTTCAGCTTAAGGTTAGTAATGTGGTAAAATATAGAACAAATGGGATTTAAAGGCTCAAAGTAGTTAACAAAGGTAATTGGAAAGGGTAGGCTTAATTTGGATAAGTGAGTTTAAACAAATAATGGCTTCAATCATGTGCAAGCATGTAAATATAATAAATATTGGACATATAAGATAAAACAAAATATAGATTACAATCATAGAGAAGTAAACACACAAGAATGAAATAATTATGGTTAAATAATGTAACCATGCATAAAGGCTCAAATCCTCACAGGTTGTGTGTTCTTTAGTTCAAAAATCATGTTCCAAATACAACTCAAGCAAATTTATCATAAAAATTTTGAAAAATTAGTGAAATTTTGTTCCAAAGATAGAGTAACAACTTGAAAATTTTTGAATCAAAACATTAATTGTTAGCAATTAATTTCGAAAATATGAAATAAAAATAAAGAAAAGATTTTGAAAATCAATTTTTGAAATTTTCGAAAATATTAAGAAGGAAATTGAAAAAGATTTGATTTTTGAAAAAAATTTGAAAAGATAGAATTTTTAAATTGAAAATTGACTTGACTAATAAGAAACAATTAAATTTTAAAACTTTATGACTAAATCAATTCAAATTTTTGAAATTTATGAGTGAAATAAGGGAAATATATTTTTTTATTTTTGAATTTTTAATGAGGAGAGAGAAAAACAACTAAATGATGTAAAACATAAAAATTTAAGATCAAAACTAATAATGCATGCAAGAACACTTTGAATGTCAAATGAACACCAAGAACACTTTGAAGATCATGATGAACATAAAGAACATGTTTTTGAAAATTTTTAAGAAAAGAAAGACATGAAAGACACCAAACTTAAAATTTTTTAAACCTTAGACACTAATAATTCAAGAATGCATATGAAAAATAAGAAAAAACACTAAACAAGAAAAATTTAAAGATCAAACAAAGAAATTCATCAAGAACAACTTGAAGATCATGAAGAACATATGCATGGATTTTCGAAAATTTAAAGAAAAATTAAAAAGATGCAATTGACACCAAACTTAAAATTTGACACTAAACTCAAATAAGAAACACAAAATATTTTTGGTTTTATGATTTTATTATTTTTTTTTTGGATTTTTCGAAAATAATTTTGAAAAAGAAAATAAAGAAATTCAAAAATTTTAATACGAATTCCAGGAATCATGCAATGTTAGTCTAAAGCTTCAGTCTAAAAAGATTAGACATGGCTAGCCAAGATTCAGCATGACATTACATACAACAGCCAAATTGATGGGAATCAACTAGCTCCTGTGATGATAAAAGCATCATCTGAAACTCTAGAATTCATTCTTAAAAATTCGGAAGAATTTTTAGAAAACTAAACATATTTTATTTTGTTCTTCATAATTTTTTTTGAATTTTTTCGAAAAAAAAAATAAAAATAAAAGTTTAAACATAAAATAAAATTACCTAATCTGAGCAATAAGATGAACCGTCAGTTGTCCAAACTCGAACAATCCCCGGCAACGGCGCCAAAAACTTGGTGCACGAAATTGTGATCTCAATGGCGCCAACAACTTGGTACGCACAATCGTAATCTCAATTCTTTTTCACAACTCTGCACAACTAACCAGCAAGTGCACTGAGTTGTCCAAGTAATAAACCTTACGTGAGTAAGGGTCGATCCCACGGAGATTGTCAGCTTGAAGAAAGCTATGGTCATCCTTGTAAATCTCAGTCAGGCAGATTCAAATGGTTATGAGGTTTTGATAATTAAAATATAAATAAAATATAAAATAAGATAGAGATACTTATGTAATTCATTGGTATGAATTTCAGATAAGCATCTGGAGATGCTTTGTTGCTTCTAAACTTCTGCTTTCCTACTGCCTTCTTCCAACCATGCGTTACCTCCTTCCATGGCAAGCTGTATGATCCTCTCGGATGAAAACAAATCCATATGCGCTGTCACCACACGACAAATCATCTGTCGGTTCCCGCTAGCGTTGGAATAGGACCATTGTCCTTTTGCACACTGTCACTTGTGCCGCACATTTGCAGGTTTGAAGCTCTTTACAGTTATTCCTTCCCAGATCCTACTCAGAATACCACAGACAAGGTTTAGACTTTCTGGATCCCGGATCCTACTCGGAATACCACAGACAAGGTTTAGACTTTTCGGATCCCAGGGATGGCTGCCAATGATTCTAGCCTATACCACGAAGGTTCTAATCTTAGATTAGAAACCCAAGAGAATATACTCCAGCTGTCGTCTAATGACTATGTTGAACATCATGTAGATCGCTTTGTGGTTGTCAGGCACGCGACCTTGGCTAAGCGAGTAACGAAGATTGGGTGATTATCACGGGTCACCCCTTTATTCTGACTTAATTGAATTAAGTACGAGAGTATATCTTGGAGAAGAAGTAGGCGTGAATTGAATAGAAAAACAGTAGTAATTGCATTAATTCATGAAGAACAGCAGAGCTCCACACCTTAATCTATGGGGTGTAGAAACTCCACCGTAGAAAATACATAAGTGAAAAAAGTCTAGGCATGGCCATGAGGCCAGCCTCCTAACGTGTACAATATGATAAAAATAGGAACATCAGATTCGGTCTAAGGACTAAACGTCCAAAGATGTAAAATAAATCTCTAAAAGTAGTTTTTATACTAAACTAGTAACTAGGGTTTACAGAAAATGAGTAACTAAGTGCAGATAGTGCAGAAATCCACTTTCGGGGCCCACTTGGTGTGTGTTTGGGCTGAGCGTTGAAGCTTTTTCGTGTTTAGGCTATTCCTGGAGTTAAATGCCAGCTTTGGTGCCAGTTTGGGCGTTTTACGCCAAGATGTTTTAGGCTGACTTTGAACGCCAGTTTAGGCCATCAAATATCGGGAAAAGTATGGACTATTATATATTGGTGGAAAGCCCAGGATGTCTACTTTCCAACGTAATTAAGAGCACGCCAATTGGGCTTCTGTAGCTCCAAAAAATCCACTTCGAGTGAAGGGAGGTCAGAATCCAAGAGCATCTGCAGTCCTTTTTCAGCTTCTAAATCAGATTTTTGCTCAGGTCCCTCAATTTCAGCTAGAAAATACCTGAAATCACAGAAAAATACATAAACTCATAATAAAGTCTAGAAATGTAATTTTTGAATAAAAACTAATAAAAATATAATAAAAAATAATTAAAACATACTAAAAACTATGTAAAAACAATGCCAAAAAGGGTATAAATTATCCGTTCATCATTGAGTTCTTATTATAGTGCATTGTATTTATTTGGATCTTTTACCGTACTGGGAACCCATAGATCGGGGGTTCTCATTCCTTATATATCTCTTATTTTTCAGATGCAGGTCTTGGTGCTTAGTAGCGAGCTCTGCTTCATCTGAGAGATGGCGAAGATCTTTGGACTCTATTTACTTTCTGTTTAGAATCTCTCCGTATTTATTTTGAAGAACTTATATTATGTATTAAACTCTTTTGGAACTTGTCTATAGAGGCCTTATGTATATTTTGGGAGAGTGATAAATCCATATTTGACGATATATTTTGGTTTGATTTGAGAGGATTTCATCATATAAGACCACATTTATTCATCCAAATAGCATACTTTTGTGTTCTCTTCCTAAACTGAGCTTAATTGTGAAAACATGCTATTTTGTGCTTAATTTAATCAATTTTATCCCACTTTCGTTCCATTCGATGCCTTGATGGTTTTGATGAGTGATTTCAGGTGTAATAGGTCGGAATGGCTTGATAAGAGTGGAAAAAAAGCATGAAATTGGGAGAAAACATGAAGAAATCAAAGGAGAAAAGTAAATCAGCATCTGTACCCACGCACAGGTCTATGCCTACGCACAAGGGTCAAAATCCACACCTGTGCCCACGCACAAGTCTGTGCCCACGTACAGAATAGAAATCAGCAAGTGTGCCCATGCACAATTTCTGTGCGTATGCATAGGAGGAAAATCAGCATGTGTGCATATGCACACACCTGTGCGTACGCACAAGTCCCAGCACATGACTCACTTAATGCAAATCGCTGGGGGAGATTTTTGGGCCTCCAAAGCCCAGTTTTGGGACTTTCTGAAGCTGATTCTTGTTATATCAAAGGGGCTCTCATTCCATGTGAAGGGGGGATTATGGTTAGTTTAGCATCATGTAGGTCATTTTCTAGAGAGAGAAGCTCTGCCTTCTCTTTAGAAATTTGGATTTCTTAGTTTAATTTCTTTGTAATTTCTATTTTTAATTCTTGTTTTCAGCTAGTTTTTTTCTACCTTTCTTTGTTCTATTGTCTTAATTTCCTTAGTTTATCTTGTTAATTTCTCATTTTGGTTATTTTGTATGTTGATGAACACTCTTGTTATTTTGATTTCCATTTAATGCAATTTATGTTTCATGCTCTTTTATTGTTGAGTTGAGTTGCTATTCTTACTTTCCTTGCTTGGTAGTTGTAGAATTTATTATTTCTTGTTATTTTATCATGCTTTCTTTTTATGCTTTCCAAATATTTGATAAAATGCTTGGTTGGATTTTTGCCTAGTTTTTCACACTCTTGGTTGGAAAATTGGGTAATTGAGTGAACTTGAGTGGTGGATGTCCATTCTACATTGTGTGAGGATTGTTAGTTGATTTGGTTTCCACTAACTCTAAGCCTCCCATTAATAGAGTTGGCTAGGAGTTGTGGATTGGGATTAATTATGCCCTTTTGACTAATCCTCGATGTTAGGATTGACTAATTGGGATTAATTCCACTCAATTGCCATGTTTGTGGTCTATAATTAGGTTAGGAATCCCTAATTCCCCAATTCCTACCAAGAGCCCCTTTTTGCCATTTAATTTCCATTTTCATTGCTTTTACTTGCTTTCCATTTAATTAATGATTGAGCACCTCAATTGCAACTCCTAGGGAAGACGACCCGGGAGTTTAAATACTCCCGGTTAATATTTGCTTTGGATTGTGTCATCTTTGAATTAAAATTTGATTGAGAATTAATTATTGATTTAGACTATACTTGCAACGAAGAGATTCTATTTTGTGAAAATCTAGATCAACAATAAATTCCTTCACATCAAATTTTTGGCACCGTTGCCGGGGAGTTGCAATGGTGTTGTTATTGGCTATTGTGCATATTGTGAATATTGTGAATAGCTTATTTTTGGTTGATTGTGCATATGTTGCTTGCTTATTTTTTGCTATTGTGAATATGTTAATATGTGAATATTTGAATAATTTATTTTTGATTGATTGCTTGTTTTTGCTAGTTTTAGGAGTTCATTTTATTTGTTCTTATATCCTTTGGTTTTTATTTTCTTTTTATCCTATGAATTCTCACCCATTGCATTGCGAGTTTTGTTGCTATGATGTTATAGGAATTGAGAATTTCAAATGCTTGTTACTTAGATGGAATGAAAGGAATTCACAACAAGATTGGGTGCACAAGCTTGGGAATCTCAATTGCTTTGGAGAATACAAGCTTGGGTGAGAGCTTCTCAATAAATTCCAACTTAAGGACTCTAAATAGAATTGCTAGGTGGGAGACACCCCACCATGGTAACCTTGTTCTAACTCCTCTCTTTTTGTTTATAATTTAGTTTAATTGCATCTTTGTTTATCTTGGTTAGCTTAGAATTAGTTCAATTTTGAGATTTGCTAGGTTAATTTCTGTATGGATCATGAATTTATGGGTTTTTGCATGTTTTGGGGTTGAGCTTATTGCACCCCCTTCTGTCTAGAGCGCTCACACGACTTGTGCGAGCGCACGCCTTCCCTGTTCCACCAAGTGTGCGTACGCACCCATGCTTGTGCGTACGCACAAGTGTTGTTTTGGGCAAAATTTCTATTGCACTTTTTCTTAAGCCCTAACGCACTTCCACCCCCTCCACCCGTCTCTTCTCTCCCTTTTACCTTATTTTTCTACTTGTTTTACTTAGTTTTTATTACATCTCATTTTCATTCTAGTGATTATATTTGTTTTGGTTTAGTTGTTGATAATTGAATAAGTTGCAAGTATTTGCTTAATGTTGATTGAGTTGCTTCTTGTTTGATTGATAAATATGTGCACTGAGCATTAAGTCTTTGTTTGATTGCCTAAATGCATTTTGAGTTTGATTCATATGTTGTAGCTACCATATGCATTAAACTATACCCTTGTTTGGCAATTTCATCATGAATTGTGCACTTTTACTTTAGTGAAATTGAGTTGAAATTACTTGTTCATCATGATTTTTATATCAAATCAATCATATAACAAGATACTTGTTTGTTTTTAATGCTTTGCATTTGTTTGAGTGACTTCACTTGATTCTTATCAAGCTTATCACTTTTTGCAACAAGTACTTTTATTATGTGACTATTGCAATATGTTAGGGATGAACAAGTAGTTTGCTTTTTATCATTGGATAGGTTATTGTTTATTGTGCTATTTTATATCAAATTATCGCTTTCACTTGCACAATTTCAATATCCAATATCTTTAAATTCAATTCACTTTTAGTTGTGGTACCTAGGTTTGCTTGTGCCTTAAGTTTTGCTTACTCTTTACTTGCACTCTAGACTACTTGATTGAGGAACACATGCTTTTTTTTCTTTTGCTTTTGTGGTCACCATTTTACCCGGCTAGTGTATGTGTTCTAAACCGTGCACACTTAGAATACTCACATTTGTGTTTTATCATACCACCCTTATATGACTTTTTCCTCAATTCTTGTTTTCTACAGTAACCCGAGCCCCGGTGCCCACCAGATGAAGGTGGAGCCTCCTAGTTCTTCACCCCCAGATTGAGTGCATGCACAGAGGACCGTGCAATGTTTAAGTGTGGGGGGGGGATCCGCAATTTTGGGGCGTAAATCTCTCTTTCTCAACACTTTGCACTATTTTTCTCTAGCTTTTAATAGTTATGTTTTTGTGAATATTTGTTAGTATTGCATGATATCGCATTTCGCTTGATTGCCTGTATATATCTTAGTTTGCTTATAGCTTTATAGTAGTAAATATTTGCATTTGCATGGTATAGGAAATAAGTTTGGTAAAAACAACAAAGAATTTTCAAGAAATCTCTTTTAGGGCATTCCTTTGATTAGATTTGAAAACTTGTTTTTGAACTTGCTTGAAGTATTTTTTTGTGGAACATAGAAAAGAGCTTGAACAAAAACACCTAGTGAGATTTGAGCTTTAATGGGGTGGTTGCACATTCCCAACCACAAACTTTGTTCTTGTGTGTTATACTCTTTTATGATTATGATCTTAGATTTGCTTGAATCTTTATGTCCTATATTTGATGTTTTGAATGTATTTAGTATGATTGAGGCCATTTTTGAAATTGAACTGACTAACCCATTTATTCAACCCTTACATCTATCTTTATAAACCACTTTTGAGCCTTTAATTCCCCTTTGTTATAATTTTAAGCACATCTTTTGCCCTAAGTGAAAAACCATTATTATCCATGGATTGTATTTTTGATTAGCTTGGGTTTGAGGAGTGTGTGTTATTCAAGTGTGGGGAAATTTGTAGGAAACATTGGTAGTTAATTTACTTTGGGTCTTCATTAGGAAATTTTGAAAAAATGGGTAAACACTCATGTATTCTTTACTTAAAATATATGCATCTCTTTTTAATGCTAAAAGAAAAAAAAAATTTGTGTACATATTATGTTTAAAAAAAAGAGAGAAAAAGAAAAAAGAAAAGAAAAAGAAATGATAATAAGAATGTAAATAAAGGATGCATATGTGTGTGAATTAGAAAGAAGATGCATGAGTGAAGGTGAGAAAAGGGAAAAGAATGGGAAGTTAGGTTGTGTTCTTGAGTGTAAATGGGTTAACATAGGATTAGGTGGGATACTTGAGCTAATCAGATATCCAATCTATTAGCCCACTTAACCATATTAATCCTACCCTTACCCTAGCCCCATTATAACCCTTCAAAGACCTCATGATATTTGCATTCATTCATCAAGTATTTGTTGATTGTTAGATGACTTGCAAATCTTTGAAAAATATGATTAAAGGAGGATTGAGTGATTAAGCCCTAAACACTGAGTGATTAGAGTGTAAACACATCCGGTGAGGGATTCAATCGCTCAATTATATGATTTCATCTCTCATATTGTATCTTATTGCAAGTTGCTTGTTAGTCTTTGAAAATTAAAAATCAAATCTTTGGACATTGATCATATTGCTATATTTTCTTTGCCTTGGCCCTAAGGTTTGTTTTGGATTGATTGGATTTCTATTGTTTGTTTTTGCCAAACTCCATAGGGAACCATAGTATGGATATAGATAGATAGTATTTAGTATAGTTGCATGCATATAAGTAGTTGCATTTAATAAATTGCTTGCCCTCTTTATCCTTCTCCTTTGATTGTGATTAGCATGAGGACATGCTATTGTTTAAGTGTGGGGGAATTGATGAATCCATATTTGACGGTATATTTTGGTTTGATTTGAGTGGATTTCATCATATAAGCCCACATTTATTCATCCAAATAGCATACTTTTGTGTTCTCTCCCTAAATTGAGCTTAATTGTGAAAACATGCTATTTTGTGCTTAATTTAATCAATTTTATCCCACTTTCATTCCATTCGATGCCTTGATAGTTTTGATGAGTGATTTCAGGTGTAATAGGTTAGAATGGCTTGATAAGAGTGGAAAAAAAGCATGAAATTGGGAGAAAACATGAAGAAATCAAAGGAGAAAAGCAAATCAACACCTGTGCCCACGCACAAGTCCATGCCTACCCACAAGGGTCAAAATCAGCACCTGTGCCCATGCACGGAATGGAAATCAGCAAGTGTTCCCATGCACAACTTCTGTGCGTACGCACAAGTCCCATCACGTGACTCAATTAATGCAAATTGCTGGGGGCGATTTCTGGGCCTCCAGAGCCCAGTTTTGGGACTTTCTGAAGCTAATTCTTGCTATATCAAAGGGGCCCTCATTCCATGTGAAGGGGGAGAAATTAGGGTTAGTTTAGCATCATGTAGGTCATTTTCTAGAGAGAGAAGCTCCCCCTTCTCTCTAGAAATTAGGGTTTCTTAGTTTAATTTCTTTGTAATTTCTATTTTTAATTTTTGTTTTCATCTAGTTTCTTCTATCTTTCTTTGTTTTATTGTCTTAATTTCCTTAGTTTATCTTGTTAATTTCTCATTTTTGTTATTTTGTATGTTGATGAACACTGTTGTTATTTTGATTTCCATTTAATGCAATTTATGTTTCATGCTATTTTATTGTTGAGTTGAGTTGCTATTCTTACTTTTCTTGCTTGGTAGTTGTAGAATTTATTATTTTTTGTTATTTTATCATGCTTTCTTTTTATGCCTTCCAAGTTTTTGATAAAATGCTTGGTTGGATTTTTGCATAGTTTTTCACACTCTTGGTTGGGAAATCGGGTGATTGGGTGAACTTGAGTGGTGGATGTCCATTCTACATTGTGTGAGAATTGTTAGTTGATTTGGTTTTCACTAACTCTAAGCCTCCCATTAATAGAGTTGGCTAGGACTTGTGGATTGGGATCAATTATGCCCTTTTGACTAATCCTCGATGTTAGGATTGACTAATTGGGATTAATTCCACACAATTGCCATGTTTGTAGTCCATAACTAGGATAGGAATCCCTAATTCCCCAATTCCTACCAAGAGCCCCTTTTTGCCATTTAGTTTCCATTTTCATTGCTTTTACTTGCTTTCCATTTAATTAATTGTTATTTTAATTTCTTGCCTCTTATAATAAAAAAACCCCCAAAATCCCCCATAGCCAACGATTGAGCACCTCAATTGTAACTCCTAGGGAAGACGGGAGTTTAAATACTCTCGATTAATATTTGCTTTGGATTGTGACATCTTTGAATTAAAATTGGATTGGGAATTAATTGTTGATTTAGACTATACTTGCACCGAAGAGATTCTATTTTGTGAAGATCTAGATCAACAATAAATTCCTTCACATAAAATTTTTGGCGCCGTTGCCGGGGAGTTGCAATGGTGTTGTCATTGGCTATTGTGCATATTGTGAATATTGTGAATAGCTTATTTTTGGTTGATTGTGCATATGTTGCTTGCTTATTTTTGGCTATTGTGAATATGTTAATATGTTATATCTATATTCTGTCTTTATCTTATTCTTCTCTACGATTTTATCTTTATATCGTTTTCGAATCACGCTTCATCTTCTTGTCGATACGTGAGTATTTTGCTTAAGCGATTTTATTTTCACTCTTTTCAGGCTTTGTCGATTAATACTTCCTTTCAATTATATGTATACTTATGTATTATAATCCACCTTAAGAGTCGTACCACCCTATTATCATTGACTTATGACTCGAGCATAAGGATTTGAATTTTAGGGTGTTACATTATGGTATCAGAGTAGTTCGTCCTCGTGAGCTTGAGGGATGGACTGCTTATGCTTCAATGCATACTCTGAGTCTGTGCCTGTGCTAGTTAGGGTATTTAACTGATACATCTAGTATTAAGTTCATGAGCATACCTTTGGAAATTTGAAGCACTTAACTTGGGATATTGAAATTGATCACCTTGGTATCTCTTATTTAGTGTGGACAGGACCCGAATGGCGTCTCATGGACACGAGCGAGGTACTCGAAATAGAAATCTTGACTGTGGGATATATGAGATTAGTGTGTTAGTTTTGGATTATTGAGTGAAATACTTGGAGGTGAATAGTTGAAAATGATTAGTTTAATTAGGCTTGAATTGATTGGATCTTGATGATTGAAAAGAGAGAAGACTTGTAAATGCCATTGGTATATTTTGGATTTGAGCAATTGTGTAAAAATAGGATAATGACTATTGTTAGAAAATTGATGTTATAAGTTTGAATGATTAGATAATGTGAGTGTTGAGGTTAAAAATTTTTAAGAGATTGTGATTGAGTCTTTGGGTGAGCGTAAGCATTATTTAGGTCCGGTTGAGAAAGCTTAAAAGTGAGCCTAGGTTTTGTGATCCAATAAGAGAATATGACGTGAATGAATGATTGGATTCTAGGTGGTTAATAATCAGAGTTGCGCTACGGAAGTGCTGTGATTTTGGTGGCTTTAGAGTTGTAGTGACATGGGAAAGGAGTCGTGGGATATGAAATTATTTCGAGGATTGACGAAGGATCGAAGAATGAAAGGTGTGAGTGTGTGGTTTAGGTTATAATGGATTGACTTAGACTAAAGTATTGAGAAATTATTTTGTGTTTAAGATAATTGAGAAGGATTTGAGATTGATTTGATTTAGATGGAACCCTTGAAGGGCAGGGATGTTTTATAAAGAATGAGATGATACGAGGATGGTTGAACTTGAAGGAACATATATGAAGATAGGAAAGCAAATTTTGAGGACAAATTTTAAATAAGGTGGATAGGATGTAAAACCTCGATTTAACGAAAATTAAATAAATAAATAATTAATTAAATATGGGCCGTCAGGGGTGAAAATTTTAATATCATAATTTGGAAATTTAAATATGATATTTGGATTCGGAGAACTTTTCCGAGTTGGAAAATATAGTGTTCGGCGTAAAAACGTGAAGTGGCATTTTAGCCGGCTATACCAGCTTACGACTGTCCAGTTCTGAGATTGAGAAAATTATTTGTGAGTATCGAGGGTAAAAAGTTAAATTTTATTTTGGGAAAGTAAAAAATAATTAAAGCGTGGATTAAAACGCTAATCTTAATGGTTTTGGCCCAAATTTGGGCCAACGGGCTAAAACAATTGAACAGGGCCCAAGTTAAGTCTAAACCCAACATATATATAGCTTTATTTAAGCCTTTTCAGCACAACACAACCCTCATTAATGAGAGTGTGCAGCTGCAAGAGAAGAGAGGGATTGAGAGAAACCCTATCCTCTTTGAAACTTCAAACCACCATAACTTTCTCTCCGGTGCTCCGATTGATGAGCCGTTTGTGGCCACACGTCTCTCTCCTCATCCTCTTCAATTCTATCTAGGTATTATGGTAAGTATCTCTAAGCTCTCTACCCAGTTTTATTTTCCCCTTCAATTCATATTTTTAGTTAAGTGTATGTTGAGATATTGTGGTTTTGGTTATTTAGGGGTGCTCTAGTATGAGATATTGGTGAGTTTCATCCCAAATTTTCATGGGTTAAGGTAAGGAACCTCAAAAACTTTGTGATTTATCAAATTTATGAATCCTAGGTTAAAATATGTATGATATTGGTTGTGTTAGAGTTGTTGGGTGAATTTTTGGTGCTCTTGGAAACTTGAATTGGCTTGTGGAACTCTTGGATGAGCTTGGAAATGGAGATTCAATTGTTGGTATCTTTGTGAACGAAGCTCAAGTGTGGGTGTGAACCACCATTAACAAGGTACGGTTTAAATTTTATTTAAGTAATGTGTGGTGTGATGAGATTTCCTAAGTTAAATGTCCCTAAGATTAAGTTTGAATTGTGTGTTTGGTTGGAATTGATATGTATAGATGACATGTTGTAGAAAATAATGATTTGGATAAGTATTGTGTGAGTTTGCATAATTGAATGATGATAGTATATACTGAATTATATATATATATATATATATATATATATATATATATATATATATATATATATATATATATATATATATATATATATATATATATATATATATATATATATATATATATATATTGAATTGATGAATTGGGCCATAGGCCATGAATCTTGGGCCGGAGGTCAGAAAGAGGTAAGGAAGGTAAGTGGTGTTTGTATGGTGTGATGATATATGAGGTTGAATGGATTTTGGATATTGAATGTGTGAATAATTGGAATGATTATTGAATAATGAGAATTGAGGCATTGAGGTGTGGAATTAATAGATTTGGGTTGAATTGTGTGGATGAACTTGGTTTGGATTTGATTGAGTGTAAATATGTGAATGTGGTTGGTTTGTGGTCAATTTGATAAGTGAAAACTATTTTGACTTGTGGACATTTGGAAAGATTGGTAAATGCCACTTTTGGTTAAAAACAAAATTTTGGTCAACTTTGAGGGGCCGTAACTCGGTCCTCAAAGTTGGAAATTTTACAAAATTAGATTTTGAAAATTTATTCATCGATCTTTCCAATGGTCCAAAAATGGTTGAAAAATAAATTTTGTACCAAAAGATATGAAAGTTTGAAAATTGGGTTCCAAAACTGATTCTTATAGTTAACAGCTTTTTACCTTTTCTGCAAGACTCGTGTACGTGCAGGTGCCACGCGACGTGGGCACTGGGCTCTGTCTAGTGGCCTCGCGTACGCGAAAGGAGGGATGCGTACACGGGAGTGTCGAAATTGAAGACTCGCGTACGCGAACGTGGTACACAATGTGAGTAAACATTGTTGTTTTCACCACTCGCGTACGCAGCCAAAGCTCGCGTATGCGAGAGCTGCAGTTTTCGTTATATGCGTATGCGAGCCACCTGCATGCGTATGATGCGTGAGCATATTTTCTATCTTTTTCTAGTGAATTTGTATTTGAATTATTAAGTTTAATCAAGATTTAGGTATCTATTAGCCACTATGGATGCTACTTTGAGTTGTGTGTAATTCTGTTTATTTCAGATAGCATTCGGTTGGATTTGATGGAGTTTTTGTAGAAAAAGAGAAAGAAGTGAATGATGCTGTCAACTCTTACCTCCTTGCCTCCAATAGGAATAACTCGAGCTACAGAAATCCAATTGACATGATTTCAGTGGCATTGGAAAGCTAACTTTCAGATCTTTCCAACGATGTATAATTTTATACACTTCTTCTCCAGGAATTTGGCCATATTGGTGCCTAACTTCATGTTTCTCAAGTTAGGCGCCAGAAGAAGGATCACTTTGAGTTGTGCGCTGCATTGGTGACACCTAACTTGGGATTCTCCAAGTTAGGCACGAAGACAAGAGAAAAGCCTTCAAGTGCCCACTGCCAAGGTGGCGCCTAACTTGGAGTTTCTCAAGTTAGGCGCCAGGACAACCATCAACATCCAATTCTCTTCGGCCAAGCTCAAGTCCAACGCCATGCTCATCAAGTTAGGCGCCAGCTATATGAAAGGCAATGGTCCCCACACTCGATCAAGCAGCATACGAAGATCTTTATTAATTTTTGTTTAAAACTTAATTTATTTATAAATAGGAAAAGATATTGTTTAGTTTTAGAAAATATATTTTACATTAATTAGGATTAGATATAAAAGAGAAAAGAACCAGCCCTTCGGGCTCTTCTCTTCTCTCTTACCTCATTCCGCACTTTACAGTTTTACAGAACCCTAGTTTTCTCTCTGAACCATGAGCAACTAAATTTACACTGTTAAGGTTAGGAGCTCTGTTTATTCCATGGATTAATACTATTACTATTCTATTTTAATTCATATATTGATTTCAATTTCAAGAATTGTTTTCAATTTCAAGAATTGTTTTCGTTCTTTATCTTATGAATTTGGGTGGAACAGTAGTATGACCTTTGTTCTAATTACGTTCTTATAAAACTTGGAAAAGCTCTTTGCTTGAACAACAGCTTGAAAACAATTTTTCCTAAATTTCTAATTATCTGGAATTAACGAGATACGTGACATATAATCCTTTTATATTTGGATAATTAGGGTTTCTGTGGCACATAAACAAGAATTGAACTTAACCCTCTAATTAGAATTAAGTGACCAAGGAATTGGCGGTTGATGAAGGTTAGAGGAGACTAAAAAGGTCTAAGGAATTAGGGTTTAGTCACATATAATTTGCCATGAATTGAATATTGCATGATTAAAATAGTTGGTAAAAAAAATTTAATTCGGAAAATAAATATCTTTGAAACCTTAACTGTTTTACTCATATATTTCACAACCCATTTACTGCTTACTTTCTGATTTTCTGAATTTACTGTGTGATGCAATTGAACTCTCAAAACACCATTTTCTATTTGTCTAACTAAGTGGATCACACAATCATTGTTGCTTAGTCCTTCAATCCTCGTGGGATCGACCCTCATTCACTTGAGGTAATACTTGGTACGACCCGGTGCACTTGCCGGTTAGTTTGTGGGTTATAAATTCCACACTAGCGTACGTAAAACCCTCAGATTTTGGAAAAGTGTGTTTTTTATGTATTTTATTCATTTTTTGGCCTCCTAAACTTTATAAACTTCGATATGAGTCTAGAGCCGGTGAGATAGAGGATAGTGAAGCTAAGAATGAGAATTTATGAGTTGAGAACTTATAGAGGAATGATGAACTTATTGGTTATTGAAAGAAAGTGTGACAGGCACTATATCCCTGGAATGTTGAGACTTGAGAGTGAGAATGGATTGAGATGAGAAAATGATGATGACTGACAATAATTTGAGGTTGATGGACGAGTTAGGGTTAAGGATTCCCCCTTAGTTATTGTGGTTATAAAAAGAGACACAAGTTTTATGCCTGCAAGGTGTACAGGGCATTCACCCTGCGAGAGATACAGGCTGTTCTGCCTGCGAGATAATAAAAGTGATGGTGAAATTGTGAATGGTTATACGATGATATGACAGGGTACTAACCCTGTGAGAAATACAGGCTATCCTGCCTACGAGGTGTTCAGGACATTCAACCCCGAGGTTCCCGGTATCTGTGAGGTGTACAGGGCACTCACCTTGCGAGGCTATGCAATATAGCGAGTAAACAGCAGAGAGGACAATGTCGGGGTTAGCTACTGGATGTGTCGGGTTTGGCTGTATAACCAACAGATGGTATCATTGGCCATAGGGCAGGCATACATCATTTGCATATATTTTGATTTGTTTGGATTCGTTTAATTATCTGGTTTGCCTAATTATACATATTACATGCTTATATGCTCCTTGTTTTACTTTAATCTACTTGTGTATTACTTGATTGCATTGCTTATGTTTATACAACTATTGGTGTTATTTGATGCTGAGGGCTGGTGTTTGTTCTGGTTATGATGCTGTTTGATTGGAGAGTTGAAGAAAGGCGAGAATTGTTGACTTAGACTTAGAAATTCCTTAAGATAGTTGCCAAGTTATGGCGTAGAGAGAATAATAAGATGGATATAATGAAGTGTGAAGTTAAGATGCTTAGTGAATTCTTATTATAGTGCATTGTATTTATTTGGCACTTTTACCGTACTAGAAACCCATGGGTCGGAGGTTCTCATTCCGTATATATCTCTTGTTTTTCAGATGCAGGTCCTGGTGCTTAGCAGTGAGCTGTGCTTCATCTGAGAGATGGCGAAGATCTTTGGACTTTGTTTACTTTCTATTTAGAATCTCTCCGTATTTATTTTGATGAACTTATATTATGTATTAATCTCTTTTGGAACTTGTCTATAGAGGCCTTATATATATTTTGGGAGAGATAGGACCTAATGTTGTCAAATTGCTTTTATTCTGTACCCTAGCTAGTCTAAACTTTGCGGTTGACTAGTGGCTATTTACTTATGTTATATATCTATATTCTGTCTTTATCTTATTCTTCTCTACGGTTTTATCTTTATATCATTTTCGAATCACGCTTCATCTTCTTGTCGATACGTGAGTATTACGCTTTGTGATTTTATTTTCACTCTTTTTCAGGCTTTCTCGATTAATACTTCCTTTCAATTATATCTATACTTATGTATTGTAATCCACCTTAAGAGTCGTACCACCCTATTATCATTGACTTATGACTCGAGTATAAGGATTTGAATATTTGAGTGTTACATTATGGTATCAGAGTAGTTCATCCTCGTGAGCCTGAGGGATGGACTGCTTATGCTTATACTAACACTAGATCAAACTTGATCCACTACTTGATTTATGTAGCACTTGCAACACAAAACAAAAAAAATGGATTTTGGTAATTAAAATCTTTTTTATTTGTTTTTTAGAAAATTTTTCTGTATGTGTATCTTATCTTATAACTATACATAAAACCAAGGCCGATTCGTTAGTGCATTTCCGATGTGGCAAGCAGCTCAGGCAATCCACACTATGCTAAACACATGTGGGAGTCTTCCTAAACCTCATGTACAGAATATGTATAACAGATTGGATATGATGATATATGTTACTTTGTTATTAATCATTCTTTTTTCTTTCTAACCTATGCAAAGTACCTATTGAATCTAAATTTCATTTTAATTTTTAATTTTTTAATCAAATTATATGCTAATCCTGTTACTGTACTACTAAGTATCAATAATAATAATAATAATAATAATAATAATAATAATAATAATAATAATAATAATAATTCTTATATGCAGATTAACTTATATAACCTGTTGTATAAGCCCGAAAATAAGTTCCTTTTTACATATTTTTATTGTTTGGTAGTGATTATTTAATATCTACTCTCTAATAACATATATATGCAACTTTTCAACTTTAGCGTATACTAGGTACATGCCAATATATGCTACTATATCTGAATATCTTTATATACTTTTGTAACTCACTTTTGTCATCTAGCTGGATTGGTGAATTCAAAATTTTCCTCGAAACCATTCACTGACAACATTCTCACTACAGAGTTTTTATCATTACAAATTCATAAACAAACAGAAGCCAAACTCCCATGGTCCTTATGTCTTAAATCCTTCATCTGGAATCATCTATTTCTGCCTTCCTATATATTTCGTGATTTCGTGTTCATCCTAACGTTGGAAATAACCCCAACAATTTCATTCACACTTGCATCAATTGCTTAATATCAGTGGTTTCATCGCGTATTAGCCATGGCGTCTAACGATTTTCATCATCAGGGAAGATATTTCTACACATAAATTAATCCAGATATGGTATGCATCTACTTGATAGTGTTGATTATTATTGTTCTTACTCATTAAAAATTAACTATTACGAACCCTGTTGCCAAAACTGAACTTCTTGAATCCACTTATTTCTTTTCAGGGCATCGCTGAAGTACCATCCATTTTTTTAGAAGATTCAAAGATGTGTTACCTAACTACATGACATTTTATGATTTTGCCGGCAACGAAGTTGATGTCGTCATAGAAAAGGGACATCATACTGCTATAATTGTTACCGGATACAAAAATCCCTCAACCCTTTATGGCTTTAAAGACGGTGGATGGCTTAACGTCTGTTTTGTTGGGGGAGACAAATTCCTGATCATTGAAGCAAAGGACCATAATATGTGTACAAAGGATCCCTGTTTCCCACCTTTGAAGCTGCCAGTTGACATCAAACCTATGGTCATTGTTGATGAAGTCATAGAAATATCCGACCATACTCCACATGGAAGCCCACTCACACAAGAAACTCCATCGCCACCGTTAGAAGGCTCTCCTATCAACACTCCTAACACATCAGCGTCAGTTTCACATGCAGAGCATTTCCCTCAGGGATATGAAGTAGATGTGGAGCCCGCACGCCATCCCATAGGTCGGTTGTATCTACCATGGCTGGTGGCATATCGTCGCAGCTCAACTTTTGTCCCAGCCCATTAGCCACGCAATTAACATTTCATGATGTGTCAGATTTTACAGGAGAAGCTCTTTCTATGTGTGGCATTGATGAATCCACATTTGATGATAAATTTTGGATTGAATTGAGTAGATTTCATCAAAATGTGAAAACATACTTTTTTATGCCTAATTTAATCAATTTTATTCAACTTTCATTCCATTCGATGCCGTGATATTTTTGGTGAGTGATTTCAGGTGTAATAGGTAAGAATGGTTTGATAGGAGTGGAAAAGAAGCATGCAAATTGTAACACCCTAATTAGCTTAAGCTTTACCTCGCGTTGTAAAGCAAAGGTTAATTAGAGATTACGATAGTTCTAAGCTCATACATAATATATATATATAGAAAGAATAGGATAATCTAGAAGCCTGATGAAGGATATAGCTCAAAAATAGGATTTTCAAAGCGCAAAACGTACTAACGAAGCTACTATCTTAAAGCATAACATATAGATAGGATATATCAAAAGATAAGTATATAATATCATAGGAAACTAGTCACAACTCGCGGAGTTTAAGTCGGCTAGCCATATACATATAATACATGAGACTAGATAGTAAAACAGCTTATACCAATTTTGTTCTCTCAAATACAAGCCTCTAGGCCAAACAAAATACAAAAGTGAGAGACATATACATAATAAATCAAAAAGACTCCAAGAGGTATCCAGATCCTCTGCTCCTGTCACCAATAAAACAAATCATCGTGGTGGGTTGCGACCTGTATCTGAAAACAACAACAGAAATATGGTATGAGAACCGGAGGTTCTCAGTATGGTAACAGTGTCCAGTGATGTAGGATATAAGACCCCGGGACGCCAAAGGCAATCTAGACTCCATATCCATCACAAGAATTCAAGCTTAAAGCATTCTAAACCGAATAAGCATAATATGTAAAACCTTAACAAAACTTAAGCCGTAGCACCATAAAGGGTAATCTATCTTAGGGGATTTCTACTCTAATCAACCACTGCTGTCCCACAGCCTTCACCAACCGATCCGCCATGCGATCCCATCGCCACCGCCTTCCGAACCTCCTCAATCCCAGTAAAAGCACAAGTATATACAGTACAAGTAAAACACAAGTAGAAGCATATATAGCAATTAATACAAATAGCAATTAGACATGTTATACAGATAGGAAAAACAATATCAAGTCGGCAAAGCATACAAACAGGTAGAAAATGCATATGATGAATGCCTGCCCTACTGGTTGTGATATCACATTGTCGGTTCAACTTCCAACCCGACACATCTCCATGGAGATGTTGCCCTTCGGATTCATGGTGTGGGAACCCCCGAGATATAGTGCTCGGATCACTATCCAGGGTTTTGCGCCTATACGCTCTGATGATCCAAAGGGATGTGAGCGAGATCTATTGCCACGACCTCACATCTAAGCGCAAGCGGGATGAACCACCGCCCTTACGCCACTGCCGCTACCTCGACAGGCAGGATCCAACCTCGGCCCCTGCCGGGCGCATAGTGTCTCATAATTTCAATGAAAAAGTAGTGCAGTGGTTTTCAAAAACATTTTTAGTACAAGATGGATCCATCACTTCATTCAGAGTCTTCGACTCTTTTCAACCACTGTTCATTCACATTACAGTTCCGAACTCAATAGTTCTTTAATCCTCACCTCCTTCATCAACTATTCATCACATAATATTGAACCACCTTCAGTATGCTAGAAGCCTAGTCCCCGTTTTCTAAATTTCTAAATAGTAGCGTCTAAAACCCTTAAATCTTTTCCTATGTTTGAGTATCAAAAAATATGCCCAAAAGTCTTAAAAAGGTGTTATAGAAGCTTACAACCTCGTCGGAAAGGTGAAATAGTTGAAGAAAAAGCAAAATTTGAGAAACAGGGCGTGTGCGTCCGCACAGGGGTGTGCATACGCACAGGTGTCAAAACTTAAAAGGTCTATTCACTCGCACAACCCCAGTGCCCCCAACAGACTGGCCTCCCCAACGTGTGTATGCGCACAAGTCTGTGCGTACGCACAAGTTGCAATTTTCCGTTGGTGTGCGCGCGCACAAGCTGTGCCAGTGCTGCAAGCAGACTGCCTACCTCTGCGTGTGCGGACGCACAGGTCTGTGCGTGAGCACAGGTCACAATTTTCGCAGAGTGTGCGTGCGCACATACCAGAAAACATAAAATTCTGTAACTTTGCAGAATTTCAATTTTCAACACCAACTTTGAATGATCATAACTCTACAAAATTCCAAATTTCACAAACTTTATATCAATTTAAAGGATTTTCAAAGATCTTTAATTCTAGATAAATTCCATCAGATTTTGAAAACCGAGGCAAAAGTTATGATCAGACAAAATTCACCAAAAATTAACTTTTACCAAATAACCCAAATTACCAATTTTTCCAACTTTCATATCTCAACCCAACCAAAAAAAAAACCAAACCAATTAAAGTCACTCCAAAATCCATTTTTCACCAAAAACTATCCTCTTGGGTCACATACCACAATTTATACCAATCTCTCATCATACCTCATCATTTTCAACATCAATATCATCATATTACAATTATCAACAACCTACCACTAACACACCCACCATTCATCATTATATCAACATCAATTTTCTATCATCAAACTCATTCATGCTTCTAAACCATAAACAACAATAGTCATTCACCCCAATTTATCATACATCCTAATCTCAATATCATTATTTCTCAACATAACAATACTAATTCAACATACAACATCAACCAACCATCATCAACAACCATATAAATTCAACCCTATCCTTTGGGTCACTAGCCTAAGAGTCTATGAATATTATATACTACATAGAGGAAACCGAAATCATACCTTGGCCGATTCCCAATATGTCCAAAACTCAAAATTGAGCAACAATGAGCTTTCTAACCACAATCCAAGCTTCCAACAATCACCAACAAGCTCTAAACTCACAATAATCAGACTATATATGCATAAACCATCACAAATCAACCTAGGGTCAACATAAATATAATCTCACAAAGGTTCAAGAGCTCTTACCTTTTCCAATAGCTTTGGAAGCCAAAACCCAATGCTAAGCAAGGATTAAAGTGAACCTAAACATCCAAAATCACAAAAACCCATTTAACCCAAAACCCTAATAAAAACCGAAATTTTGGAGAGAATAACTAAGAAGATTTTGTGGATACCTTACTAATTTCTTGGGTGGGTTTTGTAAAGTGCTTCACAAGGAACGTGTAGCCACAAACGGTGCGGCGATCGGAGCTCTGTAGCTCAAGATATCGCGAAAAGAAGATTGAAGTGAATAGTGTTTCTTCTTCCTCTTCTCCCCTTTCTTTGCTGCTGAGTGTGTGTGTGTTTAATGGTGTGGTGGCTGCATGGGTTCATTAAATGAACCTTTATATATGTTGGGCTTGGGCCCAACTTGGGCCCGGTCCAACCTGTTAGCGTTTTTAGCCCGTTTGGCCCAACTTCGGGACAAACCTTTAAAATTAACTCCTGGTTTTTTTTTATTTCTAGTATTTTTCTAAGATTTTTGACTGTTTCAACTTTCTCTCAAGCAGCACCGGACAGACTTGCATCGGTTCAACCGGTTCAACTGTCGGTTCGTGGTTTTTCACAGTTTTTCGCAAAAAACACATTTTCTGACTTGGAAAGATCCACTGAGTCCAAAAATGATGTTTAAAACCTCAAATTCTCACTCTAACTTTTAGGAATCAAATTTGGGTAATATAACCACTTAATTAACCGATTGATTAGTTGCGGTTCTTACACAAATGGAAGAAAACATGGAGAAACAAAGGAGAAGAGCATTCTAGAGTATGCGTATGTACAAGTCACAGCGCGTGAATTCATTAAAAGGTCATGTGGCTTGCGATTTTGGAGGCTTAGAGCCCCAATTCTGCATGGTCTGAAGCTTATATGGAAGGGATAGCAAGGGGAGAAGGGACGATAACACACTTAGGCATTTTTAGATAGTTTTTAGGAGTTTTAGTTTAGTTTTCCTTAGGATTTTTCTCTCAACTTTATTAGGGTTTAATTACAGTTTATATTATAGGCTTACAATTTCCATTTTGATCTTAGATTTTAGCTTGCTTCCATTGTAAGTATTTTTTTAATTTTCTCTTTAATTGCAATTCTTGTGCTATACTTTTACAATTTTGATTTCTAGTTGATGAAATTGATGATTATTGGTTATTACATGTTTGTTTGAGTCGCCATTGTTGATTTTGTTCATTGATTGTTCATAGTTTTTAGGTATTTTTGCAATATTGCTATGCTTTGTGATTATGCCTACCAAGTGTTTGTGGAAATGTTAATTTTGAATATGGAGTAAATTTCCACTCCTTGGCTTGGGACAATGAGTATATAGGAAACTAGAGTCATAATGTCCAGCAGTTAGTGGTGATTCTTGGATTTTTAGTTGTTTTTGTTTCCACTAACACTAGCTTTTTACTAAGACAATTAGTAAGTTAGCTAGGATTTGTGGATTAAGAAAAATTATGCTCACTTGACTTACTCTTCGACGTTAAGGGTTAACTAGGTGAGATTAATCCATTATAATTGCCATAGTTGTGGTTATGACAAGGAAAGGATTCCTTCACTCAACCCAAGCCAAGGTTCCATTTATGTCTTGAATCACAATTCACTTAGCGTAATCTTGTTTTGTTCTCTTTACTTGCATTAATTGTTCGTCAATTCATTTATTAGTTCATTAATTGCAATTTTTGTTGTTTTTTAATTTCTTTAATTTCTGCTTATAATTGAAACCCCTGATTTCACAACCAAACTTGTGCACTCGTAATCACTAGTTCTGTGGAAGACGACCCGGGACTTCAAACTCCTGGTTATTTTGTTTTGATTGTGAAAAATCTTTGAATTAAACTTTGACTGCGAGTTGGCTTGTCAGTTGGGACTATACTGGCAACGTGAATTTTTACACTTAAGAAACTCCAAAACCGACTTTCGGCTCGCGTCAAGTTTTTGGCGCCGTTGCTGGGGAACTAGTGTAATTGAGTGCCATAATTTTGGTTGTTGCGAATATGTGAATAGTGTAAATAGCTACTTTTTGGTTGTTTGGTTGTTTTTATTAGTAATTAGGATTTTGTTTCTCTTGTTTATTGATGTCTCTTGGTTTTTATTTTCTATTTTCTCTATGAGTTATCATCCTCTTTGTTTGGAGCATGGTTGTGATCATATTGTAGGAAATGATAACTTCAACTTTGGATTGCATCATGGGATGGAAAAATCAATTGAGGAAGGAGCAACATCCTCTATGTTAGAATGAGCCAAACCCTCCCCAATGTGCATATCCAAACCAAGGATATGGTGGGTTTCACATTGATTATATACTTCTATCCCCATATACTTATGACCCATATCCCCAACATAATCCTCAATTACTACATCTTCAAACACCATACCACTACCACCATCCACCTCCTTACATACCACCTCAATATAGTCACCAACATAAACCACCTTCCGATTATACAACCTTTCTCCCAACCAATGAACCTTCCTTTTCATCTAAATATGAAGTCCTCCAACCCTTGCCCCAAGAACAACAATACCTTCAAGCTTTTCTCCAAGAGCAAGAAGAATTTCGAAAGAAGCAAGGGTAATTCATGGCTACCATAGCCGAAGTGGTGAACCTCTTAGTTCTACTATGTTCAAGCAATCAAAGCACTTCTCTTAAGGAATGTGGAGGATCAACTAAAGAGTGTAGTCAGGAGGTGAACATGGAGTCTCAAGTGAAAAAAGAGGAGCTAAGGTTTGAACTACAACAAGAGAAGGAAGGTAAGATGAGTGAGTCAGAAGATGTAAAGGTAGAATTAAAGGAGATTGATCAAGAAGTGGATTCCATCATCAACGATTTTTTGTCCACATTGGTCAATACCCTCAATGATCTTGATAAACCTTCCCCCATTGGATTTGAAAAAGATGTTGATGTGGACTTCACACGACCTCCAAAATATGACGTCAGTGATGGGGAAGAGTTGGAAGAGGTTGGTGAAGGAGTTAACAACCAAGAGGTGGAGGCTTTTATGCAAGAATCCAAGAGAGTGACACCATTCCAAGTGCAATTTGAGTAGGTAACCATATCACGAATGAAGTCATTGGCCCACATCAATGTGCTATTTTGAAAATGGATCACCAACTTAAGGTCCTTCTTGGGGTGTTACATGATAGAGAAAGAATGTTGGTTGTCAAAGGAATCTAAGGCTCATCAAGAAAGCTAAATCAAGAATTGGAGTTCAAGTAGGACGCAAAGCACAATTGAGTGGATTTCGGAAAGTGTTAGGGTGCTTTAAGGGTAATTTGGGAGTTTGTCCATCCGACTTGAAAAATAAAGATCAACAAGAAGGTGAACGGAAAACTAGAATATGGGATCCTAGAGGAGTTTTAAAGACCAAACACAGGTGGAGATTCAAGAAAGAGTGAAAGCATAAGCCGCTTTGACAAAGTCTTCACCCAAATGTCCAACTTAAGGACAATAAACCAAAGTGTTAGGTGGGAGACACCCCACCATGGTAACATCTTTCTAACCCTCTTCTTGTTTATAGTCTTGGTTGATTGAATTTTGCTTCTTTTAGCTAGCTTAGGTTTAGTTTCATTTTTAGCTTAGTTGGATTGACTTTTAGTATGAATCATGTGTTTGTGAAGTGCTGCGTATTTTGAGGTTGAAAACCTTTATTTGAGATCATGTTTGGTGCCTTAGAAATTTAAAATTTTTTGGAGAAATAGAGTTTTGTGCATACGCACACACCTGTGCGTATGCACACTTATCCAATTTCTGTAATCCGTGCGTACGCACCCAGTTGTGCGTGCGCACACTTGTTTGCAACCTTCCTGTTGGGTGCGTGCACATATCCTTGTGCATACGCACACCAGGCATTTTCCCCTCCATGTGTACGCACGCATTTGTGCGCACGCACACATGACCGCTTTTTGTTAAAAAAAAAGCCTTCTATGCGTATGCACTAAGCTTTACGTATGCACAATTCTTAATTGCCTCCCTGCTGGGTGCGTGCGCACATGTTTATGCGTATGCACACCCTCCATTTCCACCTAGTGTGCATACGCACAAGTGTAGTTTTAAGCATAATTTTGATTGCATTTTGAATGAAGCACTAACGCATTTCCGCTCCCCCTCCATCCCTCTTTTCTCTTAACTCAGGTTCTGGCTTTTGCCTAGTTTTCTACTTATTCTAGTTAGTTTAATTGCATTTCATTTTGATTTTAGTAATTATATTAGGTTTAGTTTAGTTGTTTGTTGATTAGAATAAGTTGCAAGTGTTTGTTTGCTGCTTATTAGGTTGATTATTGATCGAATTTGGCTTGAAAGTTGATAACTATATGCACTACGTACTAAGTGTTTACTTAAATGCCTGAATGAATTTTTAGTTTAACGCATGTGTTGTAGCTACCATATGTGTTGGACTATATCCTTGTTTAGCATTCTAATCAAGAATTTTGCACTTTTGAATCATTATGATGATATTTTGGATTGAAATTTCAATACACTACAAAAAAGACGCTAAATTGTGGGGTTTTTTTCGGTTTTGCTGGGGTTTTTGACCCCCGCAAAAAGTGTTACGTCAGTTTGAAAAACTGACAGAGTTATGTGTCCTGCTATTTAATTGTGGCGGTTTTTAAAAAATCCCGTTACCTAGGATAAATTGCGGCAGTTTTTGACCCCTGCAATCAGCGGCAATTTCTAATTTTGCGGCAGTGTAAAACCGCCGCAATTTGGTAAGCCAAATTTAAAAAAAAATTGCGGGAGTTTGAAACTCCCATAAATCAATGAGCCAATATTAAAAAAAAACACAACATATTCAAGCATACATTATATCAAACAAGCTAATCAAATACAACCATTTCAAAACAATCTTTTACTTTGTCATTCTCACAAAATTTGTGAAATTTACATTAAGATCAAAATATTGATAAAAAAATGACATCCATTTAATCAAACATAGTATATGATTGCCAATTTAGTTGTCAATAAGAGTTCCTGCACAAAAAGATTAGAATAGAAAGTCATTAATTTAAGAGTTGTAATCAGTAAAAACTAATTTGTAATTGAAAGGTCATTACATATACCAGCCAAAACATAATAGAAACTTATTTAACAAAAACTAAGTTGTAATTAGCAATAGAGTTCGAATACATACCCAAGATCATGCTATGCTGTGAAGGGACATCTACAATTCATTCCAGATTTTGCCATGGATAAAACTGAAAAAGAATCCAATTGAAAGAATGCTCCATCCAAAATTCTTTTCCTTTTTTATCATAAACTTGCTAAATAAGGAATAAACTGACATTATGCTACAATTTATATGGATTTACATGTATACTCCAAAAAAATGAAAACAATAAACCGCTAGTTTGAACCATGAAGGCCAAGTATAGCATGAGTATGAAAATTCACGAGAACATTTTCAAGAAATTCACAATATGGCTTCAAAAGGCTAAGTATACAAATTAATTAGAAAAATACCAGCATTGAACCATGTATGTTTTCATGCACAAGTTATTGATTCTTCTTTAGTTCGGTGTAAGAATCTACTCGATTTCAGCTAATTTGATTTGAGGTACAACTTACTATGAGATAAATCTCTTCCAAACCTGTTTTCCCCCTTTTTATTTTTCCACCAATAAGACTCAAAAATTATTTATACAAAAAAAAAAATGTCAGAAAGTAATTTCCTTATTCACATGCATTGGTATACTTGTTTTTTAATGTCAAAATTGAACAAATGGTACCTTCCAACGTATAGAGTATCACCAATGAACACAACTCCCATGGCAGTAGAAATAACAAATGAGTGGCCTGAATGTTGCTACAACTATTAAAGGCATTAGAATTAAAAAAAAAACACAATTCTTCACTAATTACCTTGCTTGAAAGATATCAAGTTTGGAATCATAGTTAAATAAGACATGTAAATTATCGATCCCTACGAGAAAAAAATGCATAGCATTAAATCAAACCCTTTACCATTAGCCAAAAACTATATACATAACTTGATTATTAGGATGAACAACTCTTCTCTGATTCATGAAGAACATAACACTGCTCTAATTCAATATTCTAAACCACAATAATTTATTAGTTGAATGGTAAAAATACACATCAAACATGGTAAAAGAACTATAACAATCTAATTAAGATAGCATATACCAAAGAAAACAACGATTATGTTCCTTGATTGATAAAGGGAAAGCCGTGAATAGTAGTAACAGCGAACAGCGAACAACGAAGCATGAACATCAAGTGAAACCAAACAATAGTAGTGATACAAATAGAGAAGTGAATAGCAACAATAATTGAAGGAAGAGACGACCAAAACCACTAACCTGAAGAGCAGTTGGAGAATAGAGCCACTGTGAGAGTGTTATAGAGGCATATCAATTTAGAATCCAAAACAACAATAATACACAAGTAAACATGCAATTTAGAATCTAAAGTGTTATAGAGTCATATCACTGAACACTTGGCATGCATGAATTTAAACAACAATAATTATCACAATCCAAGCAAATCAAATGCACGAATTCTTTAATTTTAAGCACATCAAACTAAAATTAATAAAGAATTATTAGCCAAATCATCAACGATACCAAACTCAAGAACTAAAAAAACATATTCAAAGTTCACTAACTATTTACAAAGCATGCCTATTAACGAAAATGATAAGACAAAGGCCAAAGTAACTCATTAAGTTCTTAACTTATACAATATTAAAGGCATTAATATTAAAAAAAATAAGAACACAAGCTAATAAGGAAAAGTAAAAAAACCCAATATGAGTAACTAAGTGAGAATTAGGGAATATTCAAATAAAGTTTGACCAAGTTAATTCTTTGGTTGACATGTATGCTAAATGTGACAGATTCGGGGAAGCAAATAGGATTTTTGCAAATTTAGCTCTTCAAAGTTCAGTTGCTTGGACATCCCTGATCTCGGGTAATGTTCAGAAGGGACACCCTGAAGAAGGTATAAAGCTATTCATTGAGATGCAAAGAGCTGAAAAGACTACAGATGCAGCTTGATGAATCCACATTTTATGATATTTATTTGCTCTATTTGGATGGATTTCATCAACTTTTCCTACACTTATTCAATGAAATAGCATAGTTTCATGATTTCTTCCTAAATTATGCTTGAAAGTGAAAACATGCTTTTTAGGCCTTTTAATTGCTAAATTTTATTCACTTTAATCCCATTTGGTGCCTTGATGTATTTGTTATGTGATTTCAGGTTTCCAAGGCAAGCATGGGTTGAAGAAGTGAGAAAAAGAGCATGCAAAAGGGAAGAAACCATGAAGAAATTGAGTTTGGAAATTCCAGCATTTGTGCGCACGCACAACTATGCATGCGGACGCACAAGGAAGATTTGCGAGCGACGCGTGCGCGTGGGAGTGAATTGCACCAAACGACGCATACGCGTGACCCACGCGTACGTGTGACACGAGTCACGTGAGCTCATTAATGCAAATTGCTGGGGGCGAATTCTGGGCCTCCAAAACCCAATCCAACTCACTTCTGAAGCTATTTCAAACCCAATTTAAGTGGAAGCAAGGGGGCAATTAGGTTTAGCTTTTGTTATGTTTTTCTCTTAGTTTCTAGAGAGAGAAGCTCTCCTCTCTCTCTAGAATTAGGTTAGGTTTAGTTTAATTTCCTTTAATTTCAGTCTTTAATCCTTGTTTTGATGTAGTTTCCTTTATATTTTCATGCATTCTTGTCTTTATCTTCTTTATTTCTCTTGTTATTTCCTTTATTTTGTCATTTTTATGTTATGAACACTCTTTGTTAATTTTAATTTCAATTAATGCAATTTATGTTTTATGTTCGTTTAATGCGTTTTTTAGTTGTTGTTATTATTTTCTTGCTTTTGGTAGTTAGCTTTTATTTTTAATGCAATTTAATGTTATTTTATTTTCATGCACACCAAGTGTTTGACAAAATATTTGGCTTAGTTTTTACTTAGTTTTTCTTCACTCTTGGCTTGGCATTGATGACTTTGGTGACCCTTGAGTCATTGATGTCCATTCTTGTTGATACATTAGAGTAGTTAGTTGATTTGCTTTCCATTAACTCTAAGTGACCCCATAGTGTTGACTTAGGACTTATGGATTGGAATCAACTATGTCTATTTGACTTATCCTCGATGTAGGGTTGACTAAGTAGGATTAACTCTTCATAATCATCATGTGTTTGTGATCAATGTCTAGGATAGGTAACCTTAGCTCTCAATTACTTGCCAAGAGGT
Organism: Arachis ipaensis; assembly: GCF_059453495.1. Lineage (NCBI taxonomy): Eukaryota > Viridiplantae > Streptophyta > Magnoliopsida > Fabales > Fabaceae > Arachis > Arachis ipaensis. The sequence goes on along the minus strand of NC_142443.1, from coordinate 119,693,878 downwards.
TTCTTGCACTTTAATTTTCCTTGCTTTGACTTTTATTGCTTTGATATTTAGTTTCTTGCATGTTTAGCTTTTCACACTCTTGGTTGAGAAATTGGGTGTTTCAGTGGAATTGAGTTGTGGATGTCCATTACGTATTGTGTGAGGATTGTTAATTGGTTTGGTTTCCCTGGACTCTAAGTGACCCATAGTGTTGACTAGAACTTAGGGATTGGAATCAATTATGCCCTTTTGACTAATTCTCAAGTAGGATTGCCTAATTAGGATTAATTCCACACAATTGCCATGTTTGTGGTCCATAACTAGGATAGGAATCCTTAATTCCCCAATTCTCACCAAGAGCTCTTTGTAGTATTTAATTTCCATTTTCATTACCTTTACTTGCTTTACATTTCATTACTTGCATGCTTGTTTCCTTCCTTGCTATTTACATTTCTTGCCTCACTTGCAATCTCCAATCCCCCATTTCCCCATAGCCAATAATAATGACATTTCATTGCAACTCCTAGGGAGAACGATCCGGGAGCTAAATACTCTTGGTTATAATAATTATTTTGGATTGTGACATCCTTTGAATTGACATTTGATTATGAGAATTCGTTGTTGGTTTGGACTATGCTACCAATAAATTGATTCTTGTTTTGATTGATTCTAAACTGGCAATAATTCTCTTATCACAGCTACCTATGCCAGCATCCTAAAAGCCTGTGCAAATTTAACCTCACAGGCTCTGGGAAAGCAGTTGCACTCGCACATAATCAGATCAGGGCACATATTGTTTTTTTAATCAGATCAGTGCACATATTTGTGAATTAGGGAGTATATAAATCAAATGTACAAATTCTTCAATTTTGAGTATAGTAGTCCAAAATCAATCAAGAATTATCATCCAAATCATCAACAATACCAAACTCAAGAACTAAAATAACATGTTCAAAGTTCACTAACTAAAGCTAATTCTAATTTGAAAATCCTAATTCAAACTAAGCTACACCTAAAAATTCATATTCAATTAAATGCAAAATAAATCCCAACAACAAAATCAAAATAAACCTAGAAACTTCATCAACTACAAGATAAAAAAAGAAAATAAAACCTGGTAAATTAACAAAATGCATTATAGGGAGAGGGGGATGCTAGTTGAACTCAGAAATGGAGTAGCTAGCAGTTACAATGAGCAGAGGGGATGAATGTGGTGGCGCAATAGAGATCGCTAGAATGACGCTGGCAATGGCTGTGCAAGGAAGGTTGATGCAGAGGAAGCAGTGGTAGTTAAAGAGGGGTGTGGTGGGTCGTGGCTCAGTGATCAAGGATAAATAAAGAGAAAGGAAGAGGGACGGAAGTGTGGCAACAGGCGAACAGTAAGCAAGAGCATCAGCAACGCAACCAAGAGCAGTAATAGCCAACGAACAGAGTTTCTGACGAGAATATAGGTTTAGGAAAGGATAGACGATGGGTTTAGGGAACAAAGGCTCAGCAAAACAGAGCTTCTGATGAGAATCACAGACGATGAATTTAGGGAAGGATTGAGAAGAAGGTTTTGGTTTGGGCGGGTTTAGGTTTTCATTTTGCGCCAAATTTTGGGAAAAATGAAAGAAGCGGCTATTTACCCAAGATTAAAAACTTTTTAATGGGGTTTATAGAACTCCCGTAGATTAAAAATAAAAAATCATGTAAATTGATTTCCGAAAAATGAAAAGAGAAAAAGGACTTCTCTTAGTAATTTTGCAGGGTTTATAAAAAGTCCTGTTAAATAACTGCGGTAAAATAAAACATTTTTTGTAGTGATAATGTACTTGTTGGTTGCTTTGGGTTGCTAACACCAAATTGATATGGAAATTGACATTTGATTTCATATTTGGAGAAAGTTTTAACAAGTGCATATTGAATTTAGTGAATTGAATTGAATTGCTTGTTCATCATGGGTTTCAATTCAATATAATCACATACCAAGGTTCTTGTTCTTCAATGCTTTGTATTTGTTTTAGTGACTTGAATTGATTTTTACCAAGCTTGTCCCTTTTTAGAACAAGCACTTTGTCTATCTGATTATTCCTTTAGTTTTGAGGATGAATAAGTAATCTTCTTTTCATTATTGAATTGGTTATTGTTTATTGTGCTATTTCATACTAATCTTGCGCTTTCACTTACACAATTACAATATCTAATATTTCCTAGATTCAGTTTACTCTTGTTATATTTGCCTAAGCTTGCTTGTGCTTCAATCTTTGCTTATTCTATGACTTGCAACTTAGGTCACTTAATTGAGGAACTTAGACTTCATTTTGCAAGCGTGTGGTTTCTGTTTTAACCGGTCAATGTGTGTGTTCTAACCGCATACACATTTAGAATACATACATTATCTTTTATCATACCACACTACTATGAACTCTTCCTCAATTCCTGTTTATTTGATTTGTAAAGCAGCTCGAGCCTAGTGCCCACCAGCTGAAGGTGGAGATTCATAGCTTCTATGGCCCCCGGATTGTATGCTTGCACGGAGGATCGTGCAACGATTAAGTGTGGAGGAGGATTCACAATTATGGGGCGTAAATTTCTCTTTCTGAACACTTTTGCACTCTATTTTGTTTTTCTGTAGATATTATGTTTTGTGGATGTTTGTTGATATTTTTTATTTTTGCACCGTACCTTGTTATATCTTAGTTTGTTTCTAGTTTTTTTGTAGTGACTATTTGTATTTTGCCTAGTATAGGAAATAAGTTCGGTAAAAACAACAAAAGAATTTTCAAGAAATCTCTTTTAGGGCATTCTGTTGATTAGATTCGAAATATTGTTCTTCAAACTTGCTTGAATTATCTTGTAGAACGTAGTTTTAGAGCTAAGAACACACAACCTTGTGAGGTTTTAGCCAAATTGTGTGGTTGTATCATATAACCACTATTTTCATTCTTGTGTGTATTCTCTTTCTATGATTGCAATCTTTGATTTGTTTGATTCTTTATGTCAATTGTTTGATGTATATATGCATTTATATGATAGATGCCTTCATTTCAATTAACTCACTTACCCCATATAGCCTACCATTTCATCTACCTTTGTTAACTCACTTTGAGCTTTTTTAACCCCCTTTTGTTCTTCATGTTACCACATCACTAACCTTAAGCGGGAAATAATTAATCTCCTTATTTGAAACTTTGATTAGCTTAGGATAGTGAGTATGTATGTCATTTAAGTGTGGAAAAATTTAGGAACTTTGGTTGATGAAATATGGTTCATGCTCTTTATTGAAAAATCTTGAAAATTTAGGTACATACTCATGTAGTAATTATGTAAACAATATGCATTCACCTTTTGCATATATTATGTTATTGTTGAAAAAAAATAGAGAAAAGAAAAGAATAAAAAAGGGACAAAATGCCCCAAAGAAGAGTAATAATAACAATGCATATGTGTTGTGATTCAAAAGAATGCATGAGTATATGAAAAAGTGAGATTATGGGTAGCTAGGTATTGTGTTGGAATTACATAGGTTGTTATATGTTAGGTGAGAGCTTAAGTTGATTAAAGATTCAAATTCTAGCTCACTTAGCCATATATAACCTTACCTTGATCCTAGCCCCATTACAACTTTATGAAAAGTTCTCATGATAATTGTATTTATACATTGAATAATTGTTGATTGTTAGATGAAAAATAATTCTTGGAAAGCATGATTAGAGGAGATTTGAGTGAATCAACTCTAAACACCTGAGCGATTAGAGCGTATACACATCCAGTGAGGGGTTCGATTGCTCAATTCTATGTTTCCACCTCTTATCTTGTGTTTTCTTACAAGTTGCCTTATTAATTTTGAAAATTTTTAATCAACTATTTGGATTTTGATGATATTGCACTATTTCTTTGCTTTAGCCCTAATGATCTATTTTGGATTGATTGGAATTTATTTGTTTGTTTTTTGCCAAGCTCAATAGAAAACCATAGTATAACTAGAAGTAGTTGGCATTTAGTGTAGTTGCATGCATATAGGTAGTTTCATTTAATAAGTTGCTTGCCCTTTATCCTTCTCTTTTGATTGTGATTAGCATGAGAACATGCTATTGTTTAAGTGTGGGAGAATTGATGAATCTACATTTAAGAATAAATTTTAGATTGAATTGAGTGAATTTCATCATATAAACCTACATTTATTCACTTAAATAGCATACTTGTGTGTTTTCTCTCTAAATTGTGTCCAAATGTGAAAACATGCTTTTTTATGCCTAATTTAATCAATTTTATTCCACTTTCATTCCATTCGATGCTATGATATTTTTGGTGGGTGATTTCAGGTGCAATAGGTAAGAATGGTTTGATAGGAGTGGAAAAGAAGCATGCAAATGGGAGAAAACATGGAGAAACAAAGGAGAAGAGCATTCCAGAGTGTGTGTACGCACACACCTGTACATACGCACAAGTTCAAATTCTAGCTCACTCAGCCATATATAACCTTACCTTGATCCTAGCCCCATTACAACTTTATGAAAAGTTCTCATGATAATTGTATTTATACATTGAATAATTGTTGATTGTTAGATGAAAAACAATTCTTGAAAAGCATGATTAGAGGAGATTTGAGTGAATCAACTCTAAGCACCTGAGCGATTAGAGCGTATACACATCCAGTGAGGGGTTCGATTGCTCAACTATGTTTCCACCTCTTATCTTGTGTTTTCTTACAAGTTGCCTTATTAATTTTGAAAATTTTTAATCAACTATTTGGATTTTGATGATATTGCACTATTTCTTTGCTTTAGCCCTAATGATCTATTTTGGATTGATTAGAATTTATTTGTTTGTTTTTTGCCAAGCTCAATAGAAAACCATAGTATAACTAGAAGTAGTTGGCATTTAGTGTAGTTGCATGCATATAGGTAGTTTCATTTAATAAGTTGCTTGCCCTTTATCCTTCTCTTTTGATTGTGATTAGCATGAGAACATGCTATTGTTTAAGTATGGGAGAATTGATGAATCTACATTTAAGAATAAATTTTAGATTGAATTGAGTGAATTTCATCATATAAACCTACATTTATTCACTTAAATAGCATACTTGTGTGTTTTCTCTCTAAATTGTGTCCAAATGTGAAAACATGCTTTTTTATGCCTAATTTAATTAATTTTATTCCACTTTCATTCCATTCGATGCTGTGATATTTTTGGTGGGTGATTTCAGGTGCAATAGGTAAGAATGGTTTAATAGGAGTGGAAAAGAAGCATGCAAATGGGAGAAAACATGGAGAAACAAAGGAGAAGAGCATTCCAGAGTGTGTGTACGCACACACCTGTACATACGCACAAGTTCTAGCACGTGACTTCAATAAAAAGTCATGTGGCTCGCAATTTTGGAGGCTTGGAGGCCCAATTCTGCATGTTCTGAAGCTTATATGGAAGGGCTAGCAAGGGGAGAAGGGACCATAACACACTTAGGCATTTTTAGATCATTTTTAGAAGTTTTAGTTTAGTTTTTTCCTTATAATTTTTCTCTCAACTTTCTTAGGGTTTAATTATGGTTTATATTACAAGCTTACAATTTCCATTTTGATCTTGGATTCTAGCTTGCTTCTATTATAAGTAATTCTTGATTTTCTCTTTAATTACAATACTTGTGCTACACTTTCTTATAGTTTAAGTCACTTTGAGTTATCAGACTCAGCAGTTGATTGAAAATTGGGAATTGCTGATTGATTTGGATCGCTCTAATGCTAGTCTTTCCACAGGAGTTGACTAGGACTTGAGGATCAAATTGATTGGTCCACTTGACTTTCCTTGCCAAGAGATTCTTTATAATTATTAATTTATTTTTCTTGCTATTTAAATTACTTGTTCTCTATTTCCAAAAACCCAAAAATATACCCTTTTCCATAACCAATAATAAATCATACCTCCCTACAATTCCTTGAGAAGACAACCCGAGGTTTAAATACTTCGGTTATAAATTTTATTGGGTTTTGTTACTTGTGACAACCAAAGTTTTTGTACGAAAGGATTCTCTGTTGGTTTAGAAACTATACTTACAACGCGATTATTTTTTTAAAAATTCTTTACTGACAGAAATCCGATCGTCAAAAAATGGCGCCGTTGCCGGAGAATTGCAAACGTGTGCCTTATTATTGGTTATTGTAAATATTTGCTTTTTGCTTGTTTATTTATTTTTATTTTTGCTTTTTCGTAAATCAAGAGGATATTTGTTTTTATTTAGTTATTAAAATTTTCGAAAATAATGTTCCTTGTTCTTTCTTGATTTTCAAGTTGTTCTTCGTGTTCATCTTGACCTTCAAGTTGTTCTTGGTTGTTTTCTTCGTTTTGATCTAAAAATTTTAAGTTTGGTGTCATTTTATTGTTTTTCTCTTTTCTCATTAAATTCAAAAATATCTTTTCTCTTTATTTTAATTGATTTTTTCGAAAATTACAAAAAAAAATCAGATTTTTATTTTAAAATTTTTATCTTATCTTATCTTAGTTTTAAATTTCAAAATTCAAATCTTTTTCAAAAATCATATCTTTTTCAAAATCTTATCTTATCTTATTTCAAAATCAAATTTCGAATTTCAATATTTAAATTCCAAAATTCAAAATTCAAATTTCAAAATTTAAATTTAAAATTTTAAAAATCAAACCTTTTCAAAATTTAAACCTTTTTCAAATCTTTATCTTATATTGTTGTCAGTGTTTCTAGTTTTAGGAGTTTATTTTCATTAATTTTTATTAATTTTTGTCTTTAATTGCTACTATGAATTCTCACCCCCTCTGGTTTCAAATTTGGTTCCAATGTTGTTGTAAGAAATGGAAACTATAATGAAAATAGGCATCAAGGTTGGAAGAATCAAAGATGGGAGGAGCCACAAGGATTTGATCAACCCTCTTGGCAACAACCCCCTCCAGTACGCTATAACCAACAACCATTCTATGATGCATACCAAGACAATAGTTATGGTGGACCTCTTTGTGACAAACCACCTCCACCAAATTACTATGGTCAATAGTCATTCCAGGGAGTATACCAAGATGATGAATATGGTGGACCCCCTTGTAGTTACCAACAAGCCCCGCCATATGCTTATGAACCGCCTCCCCAACATACCTTCGAACCACCATACTCACAAGCACGTTACCACCAAACACCCCCATATGACCCTAACCCACATCAACCACACCAACCACCATATGAACCACACGTAGAACCACCACCTCAATATTCACCATCTCCATTGGATAACAACACACTCATATCTAATATCATTGGTCTCACCTCTACACTCCAAAATCTTATATCCCACATGGACCAACCCTCTACCTCCAATATTCAACCTTCAAGCTTCAGTGTGCTTCTTTTTCAACCACATAATAATATTCCCATCCCATCACCACCCTCCATGGAAGAGCACCCACATCCATCAATCCAAGAGCAAGATGATCCCAGTTATGCTATTGATATGGAACAAGAAAGAAGGAATCATCTTCGCGAATCCATACTTCATAAGAAGCTAGAGGAGGCCCTACACATGAAGGTAGTGGAGACCCTTGAAGTCGAAGGAGTGGTTGAAGAATTAGTGGAGGAAGACATCAAGGAGGAGTTTGATTTTGTCTTAGAGCAAGAGGAGGCCCAAAATATGGAGATAGGAGAGACCCTTGAAGATGAAGGAATAGTTGAAAGGAGTTATCATGGAAAGAAAATCATCAAGGATGAGTACGATTTTATACTAAAACAACTGGACAAAGTAGTAATTATTGAAGAGGAAGAAGTGGTTGAAGACTTAGGAGATGCTGAACCTCCATGGGAAAGTCCAGTCATAGAACCTCCTTCCAAGACGTCTGAATTTGATATTGAAAAGGGTGTACAACCTCCAAGGCATATCATGGCTAGAGACTTTGAAGAGGTTGATCAAGAGATGGAGATTAAAGAAGAAGAAGCACAACCTCCCATGCCCTTGGTGAGTAATGAAGAAGATATTAAATTGGAAGAAAGCTACCAAGAGGAAGAGGTTGAAATTGAAGAAGCTTGCAAAGAGGTGGAAGTTATCAAGGAAGAGCACAAGGGAATGGAGCTTGAAATCACCTTGCCAAAGTTGTTGGAGACCTCTCCCCCAAAGCCATTACCATCCAATACAACATTCAAGTGGGTAAAATACTTATCCTTAACCTTTACCTTCCCACTTGAATATGGGTTACTTGAGACAGATGGCCAGCTTAGAGCTCTCTGTGGCTTTAAGAGTAAGAGGAAGATGGTTAGTGGTTGGCAACACAATCCTAGGCTCATTGTGGTTGGGAGCTCAAAGTCTAAATGCAAGGGTTGGTGTAGAGCTCGATTGAATGGGTCTAGGAAGTTGTTTGGACACCTTATTGAGAATTCAGATTGCTTGCCACCCGGTTGGGACAATGGTGATTCACTTCAAGACGGGTGTAGAAATAAGATTTGGGATCTAGGCATACAAGATGATCAAATTTGGGAGCTCAAAGCTTGTGAAGAACTCTATCAAAGCTTGAGAAATTTACTTGGTATTGATAGAGCTTATTGGAAATCCAAGCATTGGTGGAAGTTTCAAGACGATCAAGCACAAGCCACCATGACAAGGAGCTCACCAAATGTCCAACTTAAGGACTTTAACTAAAAGTGCTAGGTGGGAGACAACCCACCATGGTATGATCGTTCAGTTTCAGTCTTAGTTTTATTTTACTTTATTCTATTTTTAGTTTTATTTTTGTTAATGACTCTTCTCATAATCTCTGCATATAGCCTGCATTTGCATTTGCATACTGCATATAAAAAAAAGGAGCACGCGACGCGTCAGCGTCGCCGACGCGTTCGCATCATAAGTGCTTTCGCAACAAGAAGAAAAGAAGCAGAGAGTTATGCGGAAGCGTGGCTGGAGGCGTGCCTTAGGCACAAACACGCCCACGCAAACACGTCCCTGACGCGTCTGCGTCAATTGAAAAATCAACCTCCCACGCGTGCGCGTCGCCCATGCGCACGCGTGACCCTGTGAAATCGACGTAAAGAGGTGTATGGCAGAGAGTTATGATGGAGTGGGGCTGGAATGGTGCTGGAAGCACAAGCCCTACCACACGAACGCGTGCCCCACGCAGCCGCGTCGTTTTTCAAAATATGGCCATTCACGCGTGCGCGTCACCCACGCGCACGCGTCACCCAAATTTTTGGCAAAATACGTATAAAACAGAGAGTTGTGCGTATGCGAGGCTGCTCTCGCGCCAATGGCACAATTCATTTCACGCGAACGCGTGACGCACGCGTCCGCATCACTGGAATATCGCGCCAACCATGCGATCGCGTGACCAACGCGTCCGCGTCAAAAGCGACGCACAGCTTATCCAGATCAGCGCTTAATATCTTATCTTTTCCTTCCCAAATCTAATTCTTTTCTTTTCCTTTCTTATTTCTTTCTTCTATCTTCTTCCCTCTTTATTCTTTTTCACTTTTTACTTTCTCATTCCTTATTTTTCTTCACTTTCATCAACAAGGTTCTTTTCTTTCTTCTTTCCCTCTTTACTTTTCCTTTATTATTTTTATTTTTATTTTCTTTTTCTTTTTACTTTCGTTATCTATATTTCCTTTTTCTTTCTTTTTTCTTTTTTTTCCTTTAATTGGTGTTAGAAATTTAATTAGGTGATTATTTACTTCTATATTTTGCTTGTGAGTTATTGTGGAATTGTTTGACAATTAATATTACTTCTTAAATAATTGCTTGCATGTTCAATTTAATACTTTCAATAACATATTCACCATGCATGCTATGTGTTTGTGAAAAAGCCTGTATGGCATTGTGCATATTTAAATATTCTATTCTACTACTCTACTGCCTGCTTTTCACAAAACCCCTTTTTATATATTATTGATTGAATATAATTGTCAATACAAACAGATTGTTAGTTTGAAAGAGTTGATAATCAAATTGGGCATTTAATGCTTGATCTATGCTACTCATGCCTTTACCGGCATACCAATAAACATCTTTCATCTACTTGCCATCATATGCACTTGCTATATTTCCATTGATGAACTTTTCACATGTAGTCATGACCATGTGTTAACGACATCCCTCTTTACCGTGCATTGATTATCACTTATACCATCCCCTTCCTTGCTCTAACCCTTAAGTTTTAAAGTTACTTACACTACAAGAAAAAGCAATATTTGTAACAAAAAAAATTGTTACAAAAGACCAGAATTTTGAAACAAAAGAAATTTGTAACAAAAAAAGGCCTGTTGCAGTATATCCCGTTACAAAAAGTTTTTGTAACAAAAAATGAAACTGTTACCATACTTTTTGATACAAAAATCAAAATTTGATACAAAAGTGATAACAAATTTAACAAATATACTCTTTTTTGTAACATTTTAGATTTGTGTTATAATATTTTGTTACAAAATACTACTTACTTTTGTAACATTTTTTATTCTTAGTTACAAAAATAGATTCATTTTTGAATATTTATTTAAATAATTGATATATCAATTAATTTTTTAAACGCGCTAACTCAATATTTATATAATATATAATCATATAGATAATTAAAATATCTTACATATAATTAAGATTCCTTTTTAGGATGGCCACCAAGAAGGGTAAAGAGAAAGCTGCTCCCAAAACACCAGCAAGGAGAGGAACCAAGAGACCTCCAACTAAGGCGCCTCCATCTACAAGCGTCAGTTGGAGCAACCCGTCCACTTGTACATCTTAGCATGTACTGAGGACGATGCAATCTTTAAGTGTGGGGAGGTCGATACCGATCTCCATGGGTTAGTTATTTTCTTCTCAACACCAATATATTACTTTATTTGTTAGTTCATTGTTGCATTTGCATGTTTGTTTGATTTTATGCATTCAGTTACTACTTGGTTAAAGTAATAAATTTCTTTTCAAGACTCTATTTTATAATATTTCACTAATTTAAATTGAAAAAAAAATTTTGTGTTAAAACTTGTTTGAGATTATAAATTGGAACATGAATTATAGCTAAATAACACACAACCTGTGAGATTTGAGCTTAATTACATGGTTACATTATTTAACCATAATATTTTATTCTTGTGTATTTTCTTCTCTATGATTGCAATCTTTGCTTTGTTTAATTCTATATGTCCATTATTTAGTGTATTTACATGCTTGCATATGATTGAGGCCATCATTTGTCATTAACTCACTTATCCCAAATAGCCTACCCTTTTATGTCACCCTTGTTAGCCACCTTGAGCCTTTTATCCCCCTTGTTCTATATTTTATCACATCACTAACCTTAAGCAGAAAAATAAATTAAATACCCCAATTGAATCTTTGGTTAGCTTAAGATAGTGTGTTAACTAAGTGTGGAGAAACTGTGGGTACCTGGGTTAATGAAAGTGTATAGTGTTTAAATGATAAAATATTGAGAATTTGGGTACCTACTCATGTGAAACCAGAAAAATCAAATATCCATGTGCATTGATATGTTATGGTTTGCTTTTATATATATATAAAAAAAAGAAAAAAAGAAAAAAATGAAATGAAAAAAAAAAGTATAAAAAAATAAAAATATATATTTCCAGCATAAATAAATAAATAAATAAATAAGGGGACAAAATTACCCCAATGTTAAGTTAATGAAAAATCAATGTATATGTGATAAAATTAAAGAAAAGTTGATACATGAGTATGATATGCAAAAAATGGGAATTTCGGGTAGCTAGGCATGATTTTAGAAGTACATAGAACCTCACCCTTACCTTAGCCCCATTACAACCATGAAAAGACCTCATGATGTTTGCATTGGTACATTAAATTTTTGTTGATTGGTTAGATGAAGAACAAAGTTTAGAAAGCATGACTAGAGAAGAGTAGAGTGAATTAACACTAGACACTTGAGAGATTAGAGTGCATATACACTACCAGTGAGGGTTCAATGCTTGATTTTACGTTCCCTGCTTTCATGAGCGGTCTTCTTACAAGTTTACTTGTCTTTACTGTATAATTTTAATTAGTGGAATTTGATTTATGTTTGTCTTCAAGAGCATATTTACTTTTAACCAAGTAGGTAGAAACATCTTAGCATGTAGCTACATTCATATAGAATAGATTGCATTGCATAAGATTCCACCATTCTACCTTCACTCTTTCTCTTGGATTTAGCATGAGGATATGCTAATGTTTAAGTGTGGGGAGGTTGATAAACCCATATTTTATGATTCATCTTGTGCTCAATTAAGTGTTTATATCAATTCTTCACCCACTTATTCATGTGAATTGCATGGTTTTACTATTCCTTCCTTATTTTATGATATATGTGAAAACATGTTTCCTATGCTTTAAAAATATTAAATTTAATTATCCTTTATCACCACTCGATGCCGTGATTTGTGTGTTAAGTATTTTCAGGCTTCATAGGGCAGGAATGGCTTAAAGGATGGAAAGGAAACATACAAAAATGGAAGGAAAGCACAAAAATGGAGTTTTGAAGAAAAGGCAGTGACGCGCACGCGTGGACGAAGCGGACGTGTGCCTAGAGCAGAACGCAAATGACGCGGACGCATGACTGACGCGTACACGTGACAAAGATAAACTCCAAGCCACGCGAACGCGTGACCCACGCGCACGCATGACGGATGCCACGTGCAGTAAATTGCAGAAGTTGCCCCCAGCGATTTCTGGGCCCTTTTTCGGCCCAAATCCAAGTCAGAAACACAGAATATAAGCCAGAGAATGGGGGAATCAAAGGGAGGATGAGAAAACAACTTTCAAATACACAATTTTAGGTCTTAGATGTAGCTTTTAGAGAGAGAGGCTCTCTCCTCTCTCTTAGGATTTAGGATTTCGATTAGGATTAGGATTTAGGATTTCTATTATGATTAGGCTACTTCTCTTCAATCACAGGTTCAATGTTCCTTTAATTTATGTTTCTCTTCTACTTTTATTTATTCTAATGCTTTTACTTGTATTTAACTTATGTTGCCCTATTGGCTTACGAACTCTTCATGTTAAGATTTGAATATTCTATTTAATGCAATTTGAGGTATTTTAAATTAATGATTGTTTTACTCTATTTATGATGCTTTCAATTTAATTTAGATTTATTTTCTCCTTTTGGCTTTGGTTAAGTAATTGGTAACACTTGAGTTATCAGACTCAGAAGTTGATTGAAAATTGGGAATTGCTGATTGATTTGGATCGCTCTAAAGCTAGTCTTTCCATAGGAGTTGACTAGGACTTGAGGATCAAATTGATTGGTCCACTTGACTTTCCTTTATTTAGTAAGGGTTAACTAAGTGGGAGCAAAATCCAATTCGCATCACACCTGATAAGGATAACTAGGATAGGATTTCCAGTTCTCATACCTTGCCAAGAGATTCTTTATAATTATTAATTTATTTTTCTTGCTGTTTAAATTACTTGTTCTCTATTTCCAAAAACCCAAAAATATACCTTTTTTCATAACCAATAATAAATCATACCTCCCTGCAATTCCTTGAGAAGACGACCCAAGGTTTAAATACTTCGGTTATAAATTTTATTGGGTTTTGTTACTTGTGACAACCAAAGTTTTTGTACGAAAGGATTCTCTGTTGGTTTAGAAACTATACTTACAACGCGATTATTTTTTTTTAAATTCTTTACTGACAGAAATCCGATCGTCAGTTGCCTTGTGCAATGCAACCTACATCCAGTCACCACCACAATAGTGGTTAAATTTTCACTATAGTCAAAGTATTACATATACCAATTTCCTAGGATTCACATAATCCTATATGGACTCACAAGTTTCTTCCTAAACTTGACTTGGTTATGTTAATACCTAAACTCTTTACACTAAGTGCTTACCCAACTAACAAAGGGTACCTCATAGGTACTTGACACAAGATAGAAAATTACAACCAAAGGAAATTAGAATCCACTCTTGGCTTTTCTCTCAAATATTTCACTCAGCCTTTTTCACTCTTAGGCTTTTTCTCAATGTCTTTCTCACAGCCTTTTACCTCTCAGATATTACAGAAAGGTATACATTGAAATTGAAATACAAAACTGTAAACATGAAGGAGATTGATGCATAACAGCCTTTGTTGCTATAAGTTAAACTGGATTTAGCTAACTCTGATTAAGCTCTTCATCTTGGCGGAATGCTTCTTTAACTTAGAAACACTATCCAAAATGTTGAACTCTTCACAGGGAAGCTCTCAAACAAACAAAGATTCTGGTTCTTTCTCCTTACCTCTAACTGGGAACCTTTTTCTTTTTGTACCTTATGCTGAAAGCCAGATAGGGTTTCTCTTCAGTCAACTCCTTGGACTTTAAGATCTCAGAAATCATGCCTCCTTTTTCTTCAATCATCCCCAAAATTAGGGATTTTGAAACTGATTCATTTGCTTTGATCGAGGTCCACAGAGCATTAGAAAGATGTCTTCTCAGTGACAATCCCAAAACCATACCATTGATAAGGTGCTTTGGCTTCAAGTAACACTTTGAGCCATCGATTGAAAGCAAAGATAATCCATCACCAGTTTCTTCTTCTTTCCCAAAATGGTATCGCAGAGAGTAGGAGAAGGAGTGAAGAAATCAACTTGCATGCAAATGAAAATTATTTACCTTTAACCTTTGACTTTGCTTAACATGCTTTGATTAGTGGGATATAACCTTGCTTTCATGATGAATTTTTCTCTTTCTTTCTTCTCTGGTGAAAGAACTAGGAAGAAGAAACTCTCTCTCTTTTCTCAAGAATCTGACAGAAGCAAGCAATGTGAACGTTGGCTTCAACTTGGATGAATTGCATTGGGCTTGGATTTTCTTGTCAATTCATTCCGCCCAATAGCTATGTTTGTTACTTTCACTTGGGCTTTGATTGAAGATATGGGCAACTCCTCTTTCCTTGTTTCTTTTTGTTTGGGATGCTTTATTTATTTGGCCTGCATCACTAAATATAATCAATCAAAACTAATTGGGTATTTATCCCAATAATTCAATATTTGTCATCATCATTTAAATTAGTTGTGTACTCAACTCAACAACAGTTGTTAGGATAATTTAAGTGTACGAAGCTTCTCATTACTTAATGGCAAGATATAATATATGCTTTTTTTTTACTTTTATACATTGTTCAAAAAATTTTTTGTTTGTTGAATGTAACTCATGGTGGAACTAAATCTTTTTTGTAGCTTCTTCCATCTGCATTTGCTTCTCAAGCATTCCCATCAAGGCTGGATTTCATTTATGTTACAAAAATACGTAAATCATCTATCTTAATGAAGCTTAGATGGAGGATTACAAGGTCATTGGAGGCATTTCTCATTAGGGGTTGGTACAGATTCTCTGTTGCCTACAGGTTAAAGGGAGGGAGTGTTGTGCGGTTTAGCGTGAGGTTATTACCTTATTAGCACTAGTGAAATATGTATTACTTGGTCCACCTTAGGAAAATTATTAATAGTAACCTCCATGAGTGCTAAATAGGTAGTGTTGTTTCAACAGTTTCTAATCCTTTGGTGTTTTTGCTTGCTTATAGTGTAATGAAGTTCTAATAAAAAAATTATGTTTATATTTATTGTATCCCACTAGATAGATATATTACATACCAAGGCAGTTGCGAGATATCATAAGCCTCAATGGTTTGTTTAGTCTAATCCAAATGCGTGCTTCCATACGTTAATAAGTTATTCTTTTTAGTCCAGTATAATGTTATGACTATAATTGGGAATTAAATATTAATATTCTGCATTTGGTCCTAATAAATCCCAATTTTGTGGTTTATCTTGTGCTTAATTTGGGGAATTTTATCAACTTATCTCACATTTATTCAATGAAATAGCATAGTTTTGTAATTCTCCCTAAATTTGTACTTAAGTGTGAAAACATGCTTTTTAGACCTTAAATTTGCCAATTTTAATTCACCGTAATTCCATTCGATGCCTTGATATGTTTGTTGAGTGATTTCAGATTCATAAGGCAAGTATTGGATGGAAGAAGTGAAGAGGAAAGCATACAAAGTGGAGAATTCATAAAGAAATGAGCATTTGGAGAATTGAAGACCACGCGCACGCGTCACCCACGTGTACGCATGAGAAGGACATTTGCAAAGCCACGTGCACGCGTCACCCATAACTGTTTTGGGTGTAGGATATTTGGTTTTGGTTGTAGATTTTGGAAAGATGAGAACCTTGTTGTTTTTGGCAAAAACCAGTTTTTGGTGAATTTTGACATATCATAACTTGAGCCTCAAAGCTTAAAGTTAAATGAAATTTATGTTAAATTAAAGGTTGCTTTGAGAGCTTTAAAGTGATATAAAGTTTGAAGAAAATGGATTTTTATAGAGGAAGTTATGACTGTTTGAAGTTTGGTGCCAAAAACTGAATATGTTAAATTATGTTAAATTAACTGGAGCGGGCTACGTATGTGACAAGTAGCACGCGACGTGACCAAGGTAACTCGCATATGCGAACACTGCCTGCGCACGCGACACAGTGCACGTGACGCGACCAAGCCATTCGGGTTGGGCATCTCACGTACGCGAGGCACTGTATGCGTACACGAGCTATCAAAAATAAAGCCTTTGTGTACGCAAATCTTAACACGCGATGCGAGCAACCCATTCGGGTTGGGAAACCCGCGTACACGAGGCAGGGGCTTGCGTACACGAGACCCCTGTTTTGCTGAAAAATGATTTCCTTTGTTTTTAAGGATTTTCCAAACTTTCTAAACTTCTCCAAGATGTAGTTTAAGGGTAATATTTTGTAGTTAGACTTAAGGACCTATAGAAATGAAATAGTGACTTAATTAGATGAATTTTACATGAATTTAGAAAAATGAGACTTGGGTTTCTCGAGTACTGAGAACGGACGTGGTTGAGTCAGAAGGCGGAGTATTGTATTGATGACTAATTATACGAGTTGAGGAAGTGGTGAATTACTGGGTACTGAATAAAATGATTTCTGAAAATCATTGATGTAATATTTTTATTGAGATTATCGAGACGCTATGCGCCTGACGTTAGGATTTTTGCCAGTAAGAAGTTCAAAAAAAACAGTCGCGTTGTAGATATAGTCTCTAAACCGACAGAAATCCCTTCGTACAAACGTTTTGGGTGTCACAAGTAACAAACCCCTTTAAAAATTATTAACCGAGTATTCAAACATCGGGTCGTCTTTTCAAGGAACTGCAAGGAAGTATGTTCTTATTATTGGCTATAAAGGTTGTAATCGGGGTTTAGAAGGTGAGAAGCAAGTGATTTAAATGACAAGTAAAGTAGATGGCAATTAAAATAAATAAATACTGTAAAGCAAACTTCTGGCAAGGTAAGAGAAATTGGAAGTCCAACTTAGTTATCTCTCTCAACAATAATGAAAGTTGAATCTAAATTCCACTTAGTTAACCTTTACTAAAGCAAAGGAAAGTCAAGGGACTAATTAGTTTGACCTTTGAATCCTATTTAATTCCTAAGAAAAAGTTGGGATTATTGAAGTTCAGTTCAATTAGCAAGATGGCGATTATCAGTTATGTTGAGTTTGATAATGTTGAGTTACTGATTTCTTAACCAAGACCAAAAGGGGAAAAAATAAAATTGCTAGAATAAAAAAAATGTCCTTAGATGGAAAGCTATGGTAACACAAATTAAAGAGAAAGCAATCAATAACTGAAATACCTCAAATAATCATTAATTCAAATCATAACATGGAATAATTCATAAGCCAAATTGGCAACATTTATAGATACGAATAAAAGCATTAAAGTAAAAGTAGCATGGAAACATAAATTAAAGTAAATACAAAACCTGGATCGAGAGTTACTCTCAAAAACTAAGAGAAGTCCTAAATCATAATCCTAAGAGAGAGAGGAGAGAACCTCTCTCAAACTAAATCTAAATCATGGAAAGTGAAAATTGGCGAGCTCTCTTTGAATGGATGCATTCCTCCACTTTATAACCTCTAATCTGTGTGTTCTGTACTTGGATCTGGGCCAAAAGGGCTTCAGAAATCGCTGGAGGCGTATTCTGTGAATTCTGATACGTGGCCTCTGTCACGCGTCCGCGTGGATCACGCGGTCGCGTCATCTGGAGCTTTTCCTTGCCATGCGGTCGCGTCAGTCACGCATTCGCGTCGTATGTGTTCTACTAAAGGCGCGCGGTCACGTCAGTCATGCGGCCGCATCGCTGCTTCTTCGCTTCTGGCACGCGATCGCGTCGTCCATGCGATCGCGTTGATACCAGTTTCTGCAAAACTCCATTTTGCACTTTCCTTCCATTTTTTTACATTTCCTTTTCCGTCCTTTAAGTCATTCTGCCTTAGAAAATCTGAAACTACTCAACACACTAATCACGGCATCGAATGGAAATAAAGGTAATTAAAATAATTAATTTTAAAGCTTAGGAACATGTTTTTCACATACATCACATAATAAGGAAGGGAAAGTAATACCATGCAATTAATATGAATAAGTGAGTGAAGGATTGAATAAATCACTCAAACTAAGCACAAAATAACTCATGAAATATGGGTTTATCAACCTCCCCACACTTAAACAATAGCATGTTCTCATGCTAAATCCAAGGTAAAGAATAAGGTAAGGTTAAAGTGGTGGAATGTTATGCAATGCAACCTATTCTAAATGCATCTACCTAAATGAGTCATGCAATTCCAATTTATCCACTCATATATAAAGCTTACATGTAGTCAAATTAATTCACATTCTCAAGGAGTCATATATATATATATATATATATATAGCCAACCCTTAAATAATAAAGCATTTTAGCAAATGAGATGGGAAATAAAAATATTGTACAAACTTGCAAAACAATTAGTAAATTTAAGCACAGATATATGTTGATGAGTTATTGAACCTTCACTGGAATTTGTGTTTACCCTCTAGTCACTCAGTGTTTATTGGGTTTATTCACTCTACTTTTCTTTTTATTCTTACTTTCTATAACTTTGTTCTTCATCTAACCAATCAACAATTATAGAGTACAGTCATACCAAAAGTCATGAGGTCTTTAGTTAAGGTTGTAATGGGGCCAAGGTTGTAACACCTTAACTTCTAGCACGTCATGATCGTACTAAGAGTAAGGCGTTACGACTCTATTTTCCTTTTATTAGCTATTTAATATTGAGCCTCTACACGTTAACTGGTCGATAGTTTTTAAGAAAAACGAAATTCCTTTTAGTTTGGTATATACTTCAAACTCAACTATGTCAGATAAACATATACTCACATAATTAAGATTAATACATAATAATTATTCATACAAGACTTAAATACAAACCTATCCCTCTGTAAAAATACAACACTTTACAACATCAAGGGCGAGGGGAATAAACCCAAAAGCAACTAGCCAAACAAGCCTTCTATGTCTGTAGCTCTTGAACTAGCCATCCTGTCTGTACCTCTGAAAAGTTTTTTTTAAAAACTTTGGGGTGAGAACAAAGCCACACGTTCTCAGTAGGGAACGTGAACGCCGCAATATATAGAGTAAATACAAATAGCTAATTCATATCATAAAAACAATTTCACTTAAAACAGATTTAAATTCCTTTCTTTAAATCTCATTACTTAAATAAAATCCCAGTCACATTAACAATTCCTTATCCATAAACAACTTTCCTAAATACATTATTAAGACCACAACTCAAGTAAAATATCCATCAAACACACAAGAAAATCACCAAAACAACAGCACAGTCACAAATAAACAAAATAAAGCAAACGCAATCAAATATAAATGCGCAAACAAGATGATGCATGCCTGTTCCTAGCGCAGGCCATGAGCTCATGCGTCAGTTGTCTACCCGCAACCCGACGTTACTCGGAGTGAACCCCGAATATGGTCCCTTTACTGTGTCAATTAGACACCTTGGCATCACGGTTACCCGTGTCAATTAGGCCTCATTATAATAACAGTTCAATGTGTATCACAGTAAGGAACAGTGCTATCAATTAGGCGAACATTCCCGCATTAGCAATCTCAGGCTATCCATTAGGCGGGCACTTTCGCATTAGCAGTTTGGCACAAGGCCCATTCAACATACACTTTTCATAATTTACTTATTCATTTCAATTATCTCTTTCAAACATGGTTTCTCTTTTACTTTCTCTTTATCATGCCTCCGCATCACCAACACTGTAAAACATACCTCCACATCACCGCCTAACTATACATACCTCCGCACCACCGTCTAATTATACATACCTCCGCATCACCCATTAACCTTAAACATTCTTGGAGACAACTTACACATTTACATTTAACTAAGTTCCTGAACTTTTATAGGAATTCGGACATAATCTCCTCTAAAATAGCACTAAAACCACCCTTACGGGTTCCCTCAACTTTAACAACGTTCAAACTTTCCTCAACAATTTACTAGGTAAACATTCTTAATTGGTCATTATACTCTCTTTAATCCCTTTAGTTATTGTAAAAACACGGGTTTAGAAAATAAAACTTGGTTCTGGGGCATTCCTACCATAATTGAAATTTGTACAAATCTTTCAAAAATTCTACTATCATTGCAGAAAAAACAGCAGCGAGTAGTAAATTTGTTAAATTCACTAAAAATCCAATTCTCACCCATTGCCTTTCAAAATTCATGTACTTAAAAACAACTCTTCCAGCTTTCTAGAAAACTAAATTTTAGATTATTACCATGTCACATGTAAAAGTTATGAGGTTACGAACACAGTCCTGCCTTATACAAATCTGTTTTCAAAATCCAACAAGCAACTCACACTTTTTGCAACATATCTAATTGGTTAAAAAGAGTTTTGACACGAAATTTAAACTGAATATTTTAGACACATAAAGCTTGAAACTGCCGTTGGTTTCAGCCCAAATACTCATCAGAATTATAAATTAAGTGAATTGGAAATTGGTGCTTCTGCAGTAAAGAAACAGAATTTTCTGCTGAAACCATCAATCTTCAAAAATTCATTTCTCCCAATCCACTTATCAATTAATTCTGAAATTTTTACGAGACATTAAAAACACATTAAAGTTTCATAGAAAAATAATTTCATCTAAAATTATGATCTGGAATGTTCCCAGAAATTCGTTCATTCTGCTGCCAATTATGCAGAAATTCTGCATAATGCACTTCCAACAACCTCTCATGCCAAATCTTATATTCAAGCCTAGGATTCATCTAAAACCACATTTCTAACTTTTTTTTGACTAACCAAAGTTGCCCAAGAACTCTTAATTCAATATATTACAATTTTATATCATAGGTGCAACGTAACCATATTACCACAGCATCCATTCTTCAGCATCTCATCTATAACAACATATCAAGTTCTGATTCATCAAATGAATTTCCAGCAACCATAGCAACACTCCATACACAAAATCAACATCAACAAGTACTAACAGCAAGTATAAATTCAAAATACACAACATCGTCAATAATTACTACATTAAATCATTAAACCAATCACCAACTACAACCATGATTCAACTCAATTCCAACAATTATTCACGCAAAGCAACCATAAACCATTTGCAGTTACTCATTTAATTTTAATGACATTCATAACTTAAAACATTTATTTTTAAAACAAATCCCCTACCTTAATTAACCGAAACTCCAAGAAATCCATAACCGCGACAATCTCCCTTTTTTTTTCTTCCTATCTCGCAGCAGCAGTAACCTCACACAGAACCAGCAACAGCTACAACAGTCCCAAAACAGCATCGACACCGACACCAACACTAGTTGTAGCAGATATTAGAAGCAAAGTGGCAGAGCTAAAATAAGAATACATGTGACTATGATCAGAACAAGAACATGGCAGAGGGATAAGTTTGAAGCAGAACAAGAATGAGAGGGTTACAGTTTCAGAAAGGGAGGATTCGAAACCAGAACAGCAACTCTGGGGTTCTTCTCCAGCATCAAGGGCGACGTTTGGTTCACCACCATCAGTGGCACACGACCCGACGGCGGACTACGCCCGCGGTCACGGCGGCAGCGGCGGCAACAATGGCTGCGACAACAGCTCCTCTGGCGCATTTGCTTCCTCTCCCTCCGCGAATGGTGACGGCAAGGCACGAACGGCGGCGACCCTTCCTTCGTGACATGACAGTGATGGGACGAGCTTGACGTGGACGGCGCGACGAAGAGTTGAACGGCGGCGGTACCCAGCCGCCAACGCCACGCCCTTCTCCTTCTCTTCTTCCTCGCGGTTCCCTCACTCTCTGGATCTCCATCTCTCATTTCTCTTCCTCTGATTTCTCTTCTTTTCTTTTCCATTTTGTTTGCTGAAGTTGTATTGTGTGTAGAGGTTGGCGGTGGTAAGTGAGTCATGAGGGAGTGTGAGCGTGGCTAATAGAAGAATGCACAGGTGGTAGGGGTTATACGTGTAGGTGAATTGGATAATAGGGTTAGGGTTTAAATTTGGGGATTAGGGTTTTGGGTATGAAATTGGGAATTTTGGGTAATTAATAATTTTAATAAAATTAAAGAATAATATAGTAATTGAAAACTAATTCCAAATCCATTAATAATATCCACAAAATTATCATTTAATCATCATCTACAAATTATTTTCAACTCAATATTCTAATTCAATATTTGGAGATAATCAAATTAATTTTCTTTAAATTATAAAATAGAGTTAAAAATCTAATTATTCAAATTGAAGCATATAAAATCCTCATTGTTTTTAAATCGCTAAAGCCTTAAATCAATAATTAAAAGTACTCAATTAATACAAAAATTTCTGAAAATATGCTTTCGAATAAATAAAATAAATCATAAATAATTTATTATTTAATTTTCAAAATCTGGGGTCTTACAAAGGTAAAGGTAAGGATATATGTATAAGGCTAAGTGAGCTAATAAGTGAACCCTTAATTAGATAAGATCTCACCTAACATACATATTTAGTAGAACAAACTTCTTTACCAATTTTCCCATATTATCCCACTTGTTGTTACATGCTCATGTTTCAATTTTATTTTTATCTCATGTGCATTGCTTTTATTGGGGAATTCTTTTGTATCCCTTTTTATTAAATGCTGAAAAAAATAACTTTTCTCTCTTTTTTTTTAATGCACATGGTAATTAAATCATTTTGATTTCTCATGAGCATGTTTCCCAAATTTTTGGAGTTATTTTATTTCTTTCAACTTTTTTACCTTTTGTTTATATCATCCATGTTCCCAATAGGTTTCCCATATTTTAATCTATTCATAATTTTCTATCTTAAGCTAACCAAGGATTCAACTTGGGATTTTATTTTATTTTTCTGCTTAAGGCTAGTAGTGTGGCTAAATAGAATAAAAGGGATTTTAAAGGCTCAAGGGGGATAACAAGGGTGATGTGAAAGGTAGGTTATTTTGGGGTAAGTGAGCTAAAATCAAATGATGGCCTCAATCATTCTTTTGGTATGTATCTATATTCTATATTCTATAATTGGACATATAGATTAAAGCAAAGTAAAGAACATCAGAATAAAAAGAAGCGAAATACACAGGAATGAAATTATGGTTTGAATGCAACCATACAATTAAGCTCAAGACTCACAGGCTGTGTGTTCTCTAACTCAAACATCATATATCATTCATATATGTTATGCAGGTTTAGTTAAAAATTTCCATTATTCTCATAAAAAATTATTTAGGGTAGCCTTTAAAGTTTTAATGTTCCTCCTTGATGAAATGTTGTCAACTTAACTATATGATGTAATGCTATATATACAAGGTTTATGGATTTAAATCTGTTATGTTCAATTTCCTAGCTTACTTCCTTTTTATATTTTTCAATTTAAACTATGCTATCTTATGCTAAAAAGGGTAAACTATACTAATTAATCCACTAATAAGTCAAAATTGCAAACTAAACTAAATAACTAAAAATATGAACTAAAAATGCAAAATGCGAAAATAGAGTAAAAATACATAAAAGTAGCAATGTAAAAGTACTCAGAAAATAACAGTAAAAAGAAAAATACAGAAAAATATCCAAAATAAAAGAAAAAAGAGATGTAGTGGTTCACCAAAATAAAACGCCAGAGATGGCGACCTCCCCACATTTAAAATGAAGCATCGTCCCTGATGCTCAGTCAAGCTGGGTGTGAACGGGTGTCATCACTGGTAGGGATGGTAGCTGGAGGCTCTGTGGTGGTGGTGGGCTGAGGGTCTGGCTGCTGTAGAGGCGGTGCTGACTGGATCGGGATCTCCGGATCTGCAGCCTCGATCTGATGCGTAACCTCCTGATGTGGTGCAGCCTGCTCTGTGCCTGCCTGCGGATGGGTCTCCTCCTGGGGCTCATCCTCCTCCTCCTCTGATGGCTCTGATGGTGTGTCGGACTCGGAGGGGATGTCACCACCCTGTCAGATCATCAGCTTCAGATGCGAATAGCGTCGCTGGCTGCAACGCTCCAATCTCTCATACCGGCGCCGGTTACGGCGCTCCATCTGATCAAGCTGTCGGAAGAGGTGGTATACGGGCTCAGAGGCAGGTGGAGGTGCAGTGGTGGCAGCAGGGGCAGCAGGGGCAGCCGTGGATGAAGAGGGTCCAGCAGACGGTGGGGCTGTCTCATCAGTAGCAGTGAAGGGTGGTGGTCTGTAGCCCAAAGCTAGGAAGTTCCTGCTGTGAGGAATGATCTTCCTGCAGTCTGCCGCTGGTGGTCTCTCATCGGCATCCTCCCATGGCACGTCAGCTCGACGGCCTAGATGTGTAACCAGATACGGAAAAGGGAGGGTGCCTCGGACGTGGACCCTGGCCATATAATGCCGGATAAAGCGTGGCAGATAAAGGTCCTTATCCTCCATCACACACCATAGGAGGGTGATCATAGCAGCTGGGATCTCCGTCTCATGAGTACTCGGCATCACATAGTTGCTCAAGATCTGGTGCCATAACCGAGCCTCATCATTTAAGTACGCCCTCTTGATCCCTCTAGGCATAGTGGTGTCCTGACCCATCTCCCAAGGAACCGTCAGGTCGAGAGCTATCCGTGCCTTCACAGCATCCCAATCAAATAGCATCAGGCGCATGTCCTCCTCAGCCTTTGTATAACCATCAGGCTGATCGGACTTGGCTGGGAGCCGGAGAATGTCCTCTATGGCCTCCTCAGTGACCAAAATCTGCTTTCCTCTCAGGTTCACTGCATCGAGGGTGATGATGTAGTAATTGCAGTAGAATACCCTGACCCAAGATGCATTGACCTCTGTCAGTGCTTTCTCCAGAAAGAACCAGCTTCTTTGCTTGATTTGCTCAGTGGTGTACTGCTGGAGTGCTTCTGGAATCCTCAGAGTTCTCTCCAGGTATAGATTCCTGAAGTTTGCAAATGCCAGATACTTCAGCTCACAGTATCGGTTTGCAAATTTTATTGAATCATTTGCAGGGAGCAGCTGGTCAGGTTTTTCCTGCTGTGTAAAGTTCTTCTCCCGCCATGAGGAATCATGCATTAGGTCAATGATGGACCGGGAGGAATCTCCTCTCTTGCACTTGCCAGTAGCCTTGCCTTTTCCTTTCCTCTGTGAGGCAGACATCCTGAAAAATGGAAAACCAGGATATGGATAAAAATATGGAAGCAAATAGGCAATTAAACAAAGAAAACTCAAAGCGGGAAAGGAGAATGGGAAATAGGTAAATGAGTTAAGTAATGGTGTATTAAGGATTGTATAGTAGTTTAAAAATTGGAAAAGAAGAATTTACAATCCAAAATGTATCAGAATTCAAGTTAAACAGAAAAAAGTGTCATTATGCCATGGTTAGAAAGTTAGAGGAAAGTGAAAAAAAATCAGAAAATAGATTTTTGAAAAGGTTAGTAAGGTTAGAATTTGAAAGAGGAGTTAGTAAATTAAAATTGGTGAGTCAGTAAAAAGTGGGTTAAGGTAAGTGGCATAAAGAAAATATTCCATGTAACAAGGATTCACAGGTAGGAACTATAGTGACTCATAACCAAACAAGAAAAATAAGTAGATGATGATTCAAATAGATATAAAGAAAGCAAAAATTGGAATCAAAACATCACAAATGCGGTTTATAAACTAGGAAATCAAAAAGGATAAGAAAGCATGCCCTGGCAATTATGAAATGGTTTGGTTAAAGCAGTGGAAAACAGAGTTCAAATTGCCAAACTGAAATATGAATGAAAACATTTTTATAGAAATTTGGGCAGCATTCCGGCTAAAATTGGATTATCCCGAAAAATAAACAGCAAACAAGGCAGTTCATATGAATTAAAAAGTCAAGCTGCAGGTACAAATATATAATATAAACATGAAAATTCAATGTAAAGAGCAGCAATATACAAGAAATACAGCATATGAACAAGATTACGGCAACAGCAGATGTGCAAAAATGATAAAACAGAAGCAAGAACAGTGCAAATAAACAGACCTAGAGCCACTAACCACAGCCTAATCTACCTAACAACCTAAAATCCACTACAACATGCAAGACTATCTATCCTAATTATGAACAGAAACGGAAAAAAATAAGAAGAACTATGAACAGATAAAAGGGATTGCGTGTTGCGGAACCTGGAAGGCTGAATAAGGAGAGTAGGCAGGAAGGTGGTTGGGTGGTGGTGATGGTGGCATCCGGTGGTTGGCACGGTGGCTGGCGGTGACGTCCGGCACGGCGGCTGGCGGTGTTGGGCACAGCGGTTGCTGCTGTTAGGGGGTAGGGGCTTTGGGAAGGGTAATGGGTGAAATAGGGGAGGGGGTGGCACGGCTGGGATGGCCGGCGGTGGTGGGTGGTGGTTCGCGGAGGGTAGTGGCGGGAAAGGGGGTGGAGGAGTAAGAAAGAAGAAGAAAGAAGGGAAGGGGAAGGAAGGGTGTAGGTGGCGGTGGCGTCTAGGGGCGGTGGTCGGGGCGGCGGCAATGGTAGCTGGGTGGTGGTTGAGAGTAGAAGAAGAAGAGAGGGAGAAGAGGGTTGGGGGCTGCGTGACTGATAGGGTTCGCGTGGTTGGGGGGGTTATATTTTCAAATCCACACGATCGCGTGGGGGACGCGGTCGCGTGGTGGGGGTGATAATGGGGTGACGCGATCGCGTGGGTCGCGCGATCGCATGAAAGGGGTGGAAGAGGGGATGACGCGATCGCGTGGGTCGCACGATCGCGTGGGTCGCGCGATCGCGTCGCTGGAAATTGTGCTAAATGCACGACTCCAGCACCGTTTCAGCGCAACTCTCTGTCTCCTTCTGGGGTGATGTGCAATCCATGCGACGCGATCGCGTCGCTCACGCGGTCGCGTGGGATTGGTATTGTGCAAGTGACGCGATCGCATGGGGCATGCGATCGCGTGGGCCAATTTGTGCAAAACGCACAAGGGCCGCACGATTCCAGCCTAACATTCTGGACATTGGATATTTACGCCGATCTCCAGGTCATGCGGCCGCGTGGATGACGCGGTCGTGTGGATAGTGTTTTCGCAATATGACGCGATCGCATGGGGCATGCGGTCGCGTCGTGCATCCCTTTTTTTATGTAAGATAAATGCAGAATGCAATGATTAATATGAATGCTATGCATGATTCCAGGTTCAATAAAGTAAAATGAAAAGAAAATAAAAATGAAAGCAATTAACAAGAATTAAATTGAAAAAGAAGCGACCATACCATGGTGGGTTGTCTCCCACCTAGCACTTTTAGTTAAAGTCCTTAAGTTGGACATTGGAGGAGCTTCCTGCTATGGCGGCTTATGTTTAAATTCGTCCAAAAATCTCCACTAGTGCTTAGAATGCCAATAGCCTCCGGGATCCCAAACTAGGCATGCAAAGCTTCTGAACAGCTTTAAACAGATTGTTAGGCTCCCGGGGTGACAAACGTCAGAATAAACTCTAGGATCCCAAGCCTTGCTTTTAAATCCGCCTCCGTCTTGATCTACATGTCTCCATCCGGGCGGTTTAAAGAGTAAAATCTCACCATGGTGACCAAACGTTCTCTGTGATCCATGCAATTGAGCATGATACCAATCCGTGTACTTCGAGGTGAAGCGTGGAACCTTATTGAACCTTGTGAACCAACTCTGAGTACGAGCCATTTCCCTCTTACTCTTAAAGTCGCAAAGAGCTCTAAGCTGGCCATCTGTTTCAAGCAAACCATATTCAAGTGAATAAGTAAAGTTATAGGTTAAGGATTGTACCCACTTGAAGCTTGTATTAGGTGGTAATGGCCTTGGGATAGGTGTTTCCGGTGGTTCTGTAAGTTCTACTCCCTTGTGCTCTTCTGTGAATTCCTCCACTTCCTTGCAAGGTTCTACAATTGTATCTGTGTCCTGGTCAAAGTCTTCTATGTCTTCCTCATCACTTGAGTCATAGATTGGAGGTTGAGAGAAATCTACCTCCGCATCGTCTTCATATTTACTTGGGGAAGATTCTTCGACCTCAGAGAATTCACTTGCGAATGCCAGTTCGTTACTAAGAGAATTTGACTTGTGACTATCATCATCAAGGGAATTTGTGTCCTGGGTTATTCCGTCTGATTCCTCATAAACAACTTGCCTTGGAGATTGTACAATATCCTCCTTAGCATCAACTGTAGCGTCCTTGACGGAGTTCTCCTCAGTTCTGGATTCCCATGGAGGTTCAGCATCTCCTAGATCTTCAACCAACTCTTCTTCTTGAACAATGACAGCTTCTTCTACTTGTTCTAGTACGAATTCATTCTCTGTCTTGTCCACTGGAGTTTCTGGTATCTCTTTCATGCTACGCTCTTCGTTAGACTGTTCACATGGGGCTGTGGCTGATCCTTGTGTATTTGAGCGCCTAGAAACCCATTGAATTACTGCTTGCTCCAATTGTCGAATGGTTGTTTGAAGTTTATTTACTGTTTCCTTTAGGCGATCCTCTGCTTCTCGGGTTGCCGGATTTGGACATGATACATAGGAAAGTGGCGATATTTGGGAGTGATTGGATTGGTACTGGGGTAGGGAAGGATCATATGGTGGCGAATGGTGAAGAGAAGCTTGTGAGTGTGGTGGTTCGAGGTTATGCTGAAAGGATGGTTTATATGCACGGGGTGGGGCTTGTTGGTAGTTACAAGGTTGTCCACCATATCTTTCAGCTGGGTATGCACGGTAGAATGGTCTTTGTCCAGGATATCTCGGAGGGTGTTGCTGCTTAAAGGGTTGATTAGATCCTCTTGGCTCCATCCATCCTTGATTGGTCTGACCTTGATGCATATTCCTGCTGTAACTTCTATTTCCTTCAACAAAGTTAGAATCAAACTCAAAGCGAGAGGGGTGAGAGTTCATGGTAACAAATAAAGATAAAAAGGAAAAACAAAAATAAATAAACAAGCAAAAGAAAAATATTTAAAATAACCAATAATAAGGCACACATTAGCAGTTCCCCGGCAACGGTGCCATTTTGACGTTAGGATTTTTGCCAGTAAAGAAGTTCAAAAAAAACAGTCGCGTTGTAGATATAGTCTCTAAACCGACAGAAATCCCTTCGTACAAACGTTTTGGGTGTCACAAGTAACAAACCCCTTTAAAAATTGTTAACCGAGTATTCAAACCTCGGGTCGTCTTCTCAAGGAACTGCAAGGAAGTATGTTCTTATTATTGGCTATAAAGGTTGTAATCGGGGTTTAGAAGGTGAGAAGCAAGTGATTTAAATGACAAGTAAAGTAGATGGCAATTAAAATAAATAAATATTGTAAAGCAAACTTCTGGCAAGGTAAGAGAAATTAGAAGTCCAACTTAGTTATCTCTCTCAACAATAATGAAAGTTGAATCTAAATTCCACTTAGTTAACCTTTACTAAAGCAAAGGAAAGTCAAGGGACTAATTAGTTTGACCTTCAAATCCTATTTAATTCCTAAGAAAAAGTTGGGATTATTGAAGTTCAGTTCAATTAGCAAGATGGCGATTATCAGTTATGTTGAGTTTGATAATGTTGAGTTACTGATTTCTTAACCAAGACCAAAAGGGGAAAAAGTAAAATTGCTGGAATAAAAAAAATGTCCTTAGAAGGAAAGCAATGGTAACACAAATTAAAGAGAAAGCAATGAATAACTGAAATACCTCAAATAATCATTAATTCAAATCATAACATGGAATAATTCATAAGCCAAATTGGCAACATTTATAGATACGAATAAAAGCATTAAAGTAAAAGTAGCATGGAAACATAAATTAAAGTAAATACTAAACCTGGATCGAGAGTTACTCTTAAAAACCAAGAGAAGTCCTAAATCCTAATCCTAAGAGAAAGAGGAGAGAACCTCTCTCAAACTAAATCTAAATCATGGAAAGTGAAAATTGGCGAGCTCTCTTTGAATGGATGCATTCCTCCACTTTATAACCTCTAATCTGTGTGTTCTGTACTTGGATCTGGGCCAAAAGGGCTTCAAAAATCACTGGGGGGCGTATTCTGTGAATTCTGATACGTGGCCTCTGTCACGCGTCCGCATGGGTCACGCGGTCGCGTCATCTGGAGCTTTTCCTTGCCACGCGGTCACGTCAGTCACGCGTCCGCGTCGTATGCGTTCTACTTAAGGCGCGCGGTCGCGTCAGTCATGCGGCCGCGTCGCTGCTTCTTCGCTTCTGGCATGCGATCGCGTCGTCCATGCGATCGCGTTGATACCAGTTTCTGCAAAACTCCGTTTCGCACTTTCCTTCCATTTTTGTACGTTTCCTTTTCCGTCCTTTAAGTCATTCTGCCTTAGAAGATCTGAAACTACTCAACACACTAATCACGGCATCGAATGGAAATAAAGGTAATTAAAATAATTAATTTTAAAGCTTAGGAACATGTTTTTCACATACATCACATAATAAGGAAGGGAAAGTAAAACCATGCAATTAATATGAATAAGTGTGTGAAGGATTGAATAAATCACTCAAACTACGCATAAAATAACTCATGAAATATGGGTTTATCAGCGCCTGACAAGGACGGTGGTTAATCCCGCTTACGTTGAGATGTGAGGTCTGAGGTAGAGTATCCCGCTCGTATCTTTTCGGATCACATGAGTGTGCCCCACACTATAGCCGTGGGGGGTTCCCGTATCTATGTTCGTGATTGAAAGGCAACATCTCCATGGAGATGTGTCGGGTTGGCAGTTGAACCGACAATGTGATATTACAGCCAAATAGGACAGACATTCATCATGTGCATATTCTATCTGTTTGTTTTCTTTGCCGACTTGTACTGTTTGCCTAAGTGTTTAACATGCCTAAATGCTTATTGAATTACTTGATGTACATGCTTATACTAGTGCTTTACTTGCATTGTTATTATCTGTGTATTTTACTGGGATTGAGGAGGTTCGAAAGGAGGTGGCGATGGGATCGCATGGCGGTTAGGCTGACGAAGGCTGTGGGACAGTGGAGAATTGTTAGATTAGAAATCCACTAAGTTAGATTACCCTTTTTCATTGTGGTTTTAAAGTTAATGTTTTAAATTTACTTATGGTTTAAGCTTGAATCTTGTGACGGATATGAAGTTCTAGGATTGCCTCTAGTACCTCGGAGTCTTGTATCTTACATCACTGAGCATTGTTACTATACTGAGAACCTCCGGTTCTCATTCCATACTCTGTTGTTGTTTTTTAGATGCAGGTCACAACCCACCTCGGTGAGTTGCTTGATGGTGACAAAGCGGAGGATCCTTGCTATGTGTTGGAAATCTTTTGGTTTATTTTGTATAGATCTCTCACTTTTGTATTTATCTATGCCTTAGAGGCTTACTTTGAGAGAAATATTGTATAAGCTGTTTTACTTCCAACAACTCTGTATTTGTCTGTATATAACAAGCCGGCTTAAACTCTGTGGGCGGCGGCTAGACCCTTATGACTATTATGCTCTTATATATGTATATATGTCTTGATATCTGTATGTATATCTTGTGCCTTAAGTTTGTATCTTTGTATGAACCCTTTGCGCATTTCAAACTCTATTTTTGAGCGTAATTCTTCATCAGGCTTTTAGAATTATTATTTCTTTATATATATATATTCTAAACCTTTGATTAGTCTTTGCTTTACGACGCGAGGTAAGGCTTAGGATAATTAGGGTGTTACATTTAGTGGTATTAGAGCGGTTCATCCTCGTGAGCCTGAGGGATGGACCGATTGTGCTTCATTATATACCCTGTGTCTTTTTCTTTGATGCTATTTAGGTTATCTCCTTTATATTGCATAGCATGCTTGTTTGTGAGTGCATTTTTGGGATAACTGAAGCACTAGGATTTTGATATTGAGACTGATCACTTTGATATCGATTGTTTGGTGTAGACAGGAACCCTAATGGTTACTCGCGGACGAGGTCATACGCGTTCACGAGGAAAGACTGCAAAATGAACAACTTGCCGATAACCATGCCGAGTTTATGATGGCGATGGCCAATCTTGCTAATACCATGGCGGCGAATGCTACTGCGACTTTGCAAGCCGTGCAGAGGTTAGGTCAACCAGCAGGAACGGAAACGGTAATGGAAACGGGAATGATAATAGGGACGGAAATGGTAATGATTTAGGAGGTGCTATGATGACGTTGGCTTCGTTTCTCAAGGTTCATCCACCGACTTTCAGGGGTTCGACCAACCCCACTGAAGCGGATAATTGGTTCCAGGCTATAGAGCGTGCGTTACAAGCCCAGCATGTTTCGAACAACCAGTTTGTGGAATTTGCTGCGTATCAACTCTTAAAAGAGGCTCAGCACTGGTGGCAAGGAGAATGCCACTTACTATAGCTTCAAAACGCCGACATCTTTTGGGATGCATTCCAGACGGCCTTCTACAAGAAATACTTTCTTGAATCAGTCAGAGAGGCGAGGGAGTTGAAGCTTATGTAGCTGAAGCAAGGCTCTTTATTTGTGGCGGATTACACTAATCGGTTTGAGGAGTTCTATAGGTTCTCTAGGGTGTGTCAAGGTGCGCCATAGTCCTATGAGAGCTGAAAATGTATTAAGTACCAAGGGGGCTTGATGGATGCTATTATGACTGCGGTGGCTCCTTTAGAGATTCGAATCTTTTCCGAGCTTGTGAACAATGCGAGGGTAGTTGAAGAATGTGCAAAGAAAGTAGCTTCGTCAAGAGATACTCGTGGAGGAAATAATAACCATGGGTGAGGAAAATACTTTCACCCAAGAACTCACAACTTCAAGAGAGGAGGATATGTGCCTCACGGTCAAGGAGGCTTCAGAAGGAGCAACTATGATCAGTACTAGTATGCTAGAGGAAGAGGAAATCAGAGTAAGGTTTCTCCAGATTAACTTGTGATCATTGTGGATGTTTTCATTCGAATGACTCGTGCAAGTTGGGTATAGGTGAGTGCTTTACGTGTGGAGTACCTGGACACATGGTGAAGGATTGACCTCGTAGGAAGACTCCAAATGCGGCCAGAACCAACAAGGTCGGGTGTTTGCTGTGAATGCCCAGGATGCTGCTAAGGCGGATCCGTTGATGAGAGGCATATGTTTAATTGGCGGTAAAACATTGATTGCATTATATGATACTGGAGCTTCGCATTTATTTATTGCATTTGATAATGTTGAAGAACTAGGATTGAAAGTGTCAAAATTAGCATTTGATCTGCATGTACATACTTCGCATCAGACGGTTGTGACTAGGTCAGGCTGTAGGCAAGTAGGTTTCAAGCTTGAGAATAGAGAATTTGTTCATGACGTAATATGTTTGCCAATGGTTGGGTTAGAGATGATTTTGGGATTTGATTGGATGTCAAAGAATCGGGTTTTGTTGGATTGCTTTGAGCGATCGATTCGGTTTATACCGGAAGGAGAAAGTGGAGCAGTGGTAGCTGAGGTTTATTACCTAAACTCTGTGTTGGTGAAATGTAGTGGGGAAGAGTGTCAAGGTTATATATTGTTGGCTGCGAATGTGTTAGGTGATGATCAGAGGATAGATCAAATTTCAGTAGTTAAGGAGTTTCCAGAAGTATTCTCGAAAGATATTCCTGAATTTCCACCTCAAAGGGAAATTGAATTTGCGATTGACTTGGTGCCGGGGGCCAGACCAGTGTCGATTGCGTCGTATCGAATGGCTCCGATAAATCTGGCTAAACTAAAGGCTCAGTTGGAAGAGCTTCTGAATAAGAGGTTCATTCGACCGAGTGTATCTCCGTGGGGAGCGCCAGTTTTGTTGGTAAAGAAGAAAGATGGAGGAATGCGGCTTTGCATGGATTATCGACAGTTAAACAAAGTGACTGTGAAGAACAAGTACCCTTTGCCTAGGATCGATGACTTAATGGATCAATTGCAAGGAGCTCGGGTGTTTTCGAAGATTGACTTGACGTCAGGATACCATCTGATAAGGGTGAAGGAGGATGACATTTCAAAAACTGCGTTTAGGACGCGCTATGGACACTACGAATTTGTGGTGATGTCCTTTGGGTTGACAAATGCACCTGCTGTGTTCGTGGATTACATGAACAGAGTATTTCATCCCTTTTCGGACAAATTCGTGGTGGTATTCATAGACGATATTTTAGTTTACTCAAAGATGGCAGAAGAACATAAAGAGCACTTAAGAATTGTCTTGCAAATCTTGAAGGAGCAGAAACTGTATGCTAAGTTGTCCAAATGCGAGTTCTAGAAGGAGGAAGTGAAATTCTTAGGTCACGTGGTGAGTAAAGGTGTAATAGCCGTAGATCCTTCGAAAGCAGAGGCGGTGATGGAATGGGAAAGACCGACGATGGTAACAGAGGTTAGGAGCTTTTTGGGATTAGCCAGATATTACAGAAGGTTTATTCACGGCTTCTCGCAAATTACACTACCAATGACTAAGTTAAAAAGGAAAGAGGTACCATTTGTCTGGACGTCGGAGTGTGAAGAAAGTTTTTAGACTTTGAAAGAGAAATTAACGTCAGCACCTATTTTGATTTTGCCGAAACTGCACGAACCATTTGAAATTTACTGTGATGCTTCGTTGAAGGGATTGGGTCGCGTGTTGATGCAACACCGGAACGTAGTGGCTTACGCATCGCGTCAGCGGAGACCGCATGAGGTAAATTACCCAACTCATGACTTGAAATTGGTAGCGATTGTGTTTGTGTTGAAGATTTAGAGGCACCACTTGTACGGAGTGAGGTTTAGCATCTTTTCTGATCATAAGAGTCTCAAGTACATCTTTAATCAGAAAGAGCTCAATATGCGTCAAAAGAGGTGGATGGAGCTTTTGAAGGATTATGATTTTAAACTAAGTTATCACCCTGGAAAGGCGAACGTGGTGGCAAATGCATTGAGTCGGAAGTCCTTGACGATTGCTTGGATGAGAATCAAAGAGGAGGAGTTAGTAGATAAGTTTGTGAAACTAAAGTTGGATATTAGTAGAGTTGCCGGAAGAGCTTATTTGAACTAGTTGCAAATTTCAAGTACCTTTAAGTCAGGGATTCAGAGGGCTCATCAAAATGAGCAAGAACTTCAGCAAGTATTTCAACCGGTTAGCAAGAAGAGGCATGGAGAATTTATTAAGGATGATGAAGGGTTATGGAGGTATAAGGGGAGAATTTGTGTGCTGGATGTCGGAAGTCTGAGACAAGAGTTGTTGTCGAAAGCTCACAACAGCGGGTTTTCAATTCATCCAGGAAGTACAAAGATGTACTATGATTTAAAGAAGATGTTCTTGTGGCCTGGGATGAAGAATGACGTAGCTGTAGCTGTATCTAAGTGTTTGACATGTCAGAGGGTGAAGATAGAGAACCAGAGACCGTTGGGAATGTTACAGCCACTTGAGATTTCTCAGTGAAAGTGGGAAGGAATTGCAATAGATTTTGTGACTGGTTTACCAAGGACTAGGTCGGGATTTGATGCGGTTTGGGTGATCGTGGATCATTTAACCAAGTCCGCTCATTTTCTGCCTGTCTGAGTGAACTATTCTATGGAGGAATTGGTGAGATTGTATATAAAGGAGATTGTAAGGTTGCACGGTGTGCCATCGAGCATAGTGTCGGACCGTGATCCCCGATTCACATCAAGATTTTCGGGAGCTTTTCAAAGAGCTTTCGGTACGAGATTGTGTCTCAGCATGGCATATCATCCACAAACGGATGGACAGTCGGAAAGGACTATTCAGACGTTGGAGGATATGCTAAGGGCGTGTGTTTTGGATCAACCGGGAAGTTGGAACCGTTACATGCCATTGGTTGAGTTTGCCGTATAACAACAGCTTTCATGCGAGCATTGGGATGACTCCGTATGAGGCTTTGTATGGACAGAAGTGCCAATCTCTACTGTATTGGTATGAAACCGGTGAAGCAAGTGTTTTGGGTCCTGATTTGGTAGCAGAGACTACTGAGAAGATTAAGAAGATTCGAGAAAGGATTTTAACTGCACAGAGCCGACAGGAAAGTTATGCGGATCAGAGAAGGAAACTGTTGGAATTTGAAGTGGGAGAGCATGTATTCTGAGGGTTACTCCGACAACTGGGATTGGAAGAGCAATTAAGACCAAGAAGCTGAATCCAAGATTCATTGGACCATTCGAGATTCTTAGGTGATTCCGGCCGGTGGCATATCAAGTAGCTTTGCTGCCTCACTTGTCTAATTTGCATGACATATTTCACGTATCACAACTCCGTAAGTACACGTCAGATGCGGCTCATGTGTTAGATCCTGAGTCGATCGAGTTGAGGGAGAACTTGACGTTTCCAGTAACACCAGTACATATTGACGACACTAGTGTGAAGAAATTGCGAGGAAAGGAAGTTCAGTTGGTTAAAGTGGCTTGGAAACGAGCAAGAGTTGAAGAACATACTTGGAAGTTGGAGTCCGAGATGCGGAAGGATTATCCCGAGTTATTCTCAAGTAATCACTAAATTGTGGGGACAAAATTTCTTATATGGTGGGGAGAATATAAGAACCGCGACTAATTAACAACTTAATTAAATTAAATTAACTGCCCAAAATAGGATCCAAAAATTTATAATATTAATTAGGAAATTTAAGTATGATATTTAGCTCAATAGATTTCCCTGAGTTAAAAAATGTAATTTTCTATGAAAAATCGCATAAAAATACGAACCGGTAAATTAACCAGCAGTACCGGCTTAAATCGGTCCGGTACTGTGCAAGAATAATAAAAAAAGTAGAAAACCTTAGGAAGACATTTAGAATTGAAAATTGGGCAATAATTTTAAAGGTTTGGCCCACCAAAACGCTAATGGATTGGATCGGACCCAAGTTGGGCCCAAGCCCAACATACATAAACACTCAAATGAACCCCATCCACTAAGTCAGAGTTGCAGCTGTAAATGAGAAGAGAGTGAGGGTTCCATTGTCACTATTCGCATGCAACTTCCCAAGCTCATAACTTGAGCTACAGAGCTTCGATCGTCGCACTGTTTGCGGCCACGTGATCACCATGAAGAGCTCTACAAAACCCACCCAAGAAACTAGTAAGGAAATCTCGATTTACATCTCAGTCTTTACTTCCATAAATTTGAAAATTTAGTGCTTGAGATTTTAAGATTTTGATTTTTTGATGTGTTTAGGATCAATCTAACTTGAGGAAAGTATTGAGTTGTGATCCTATGACCTTTAGAGAAGGTAAAAACCCTAACCTTCTTATAAATTCTTGAAATTTTGAGTTTAGGGGTTAATTGTAGTGATATATGTGGTTCAGATTAAATATTATTGGTGAAAAACCAAATTGGAGGTTGAACTTGTGGAATTGGAACTTTGGGGAGCTAACTCTTGTGATTGGAAGCTTGTTGGGCACATATTTGGTGTTTTGTACATATTGGGAATCGGCCAAGGTATGGTTTTGGTTTCCTCTATGTAATATATGATATTTCTGGACACTTAGGCTAGTGGACTTTAGGAAAGGATTGAATTGATTGTTGGATTTGATAATGTATGATGGTATTGTTGATTTGATGAATTATGATGTTGTACTTTGATATTGTTATTCATTATTGGGATGAGGTTTGAACATGATGATTTGGAGAGTTCATAGTGAATTTTGATGCTTATTGATGTTGGTGAAAGATGAGGATAGCTGAATGATGCATTGAGTGAGAATTTGTGGATGAAATGAGTGAAATTGTATGTTGGTAGGATAAGGAATGACATAGAAGGTGTATGAATAATAATTAGTCAATTTGAAACTATTTTGAGTGTAGGATATTTGGTTTTGGTTGTGGATTTTGGAATGATGAGAATCTTGTTGTTTTTGGCAAAAACCAATTTTTGGTGAACTTTGACAGATCATAACTTGAGCCTTAAAGCTTGAAATTGAATGAAATTTGTTTTAAATTAAAGTTTTTTGAGAGCTTTAAAGTGATATAAAGTTTGAAAAAAATGGATTTTTATAGAGGAAGTTATGACTGTTTGAAGTTTTGTGCCAAAACCTGAATTCTGCAACATTTGAAAATTTTCTAAGTCTAGTGTGGGCTGCGTACGCAACAGGGAGCACGCAACGTGACCAACCCATTCGAGTTGGGTAACTCGCATACGCGAACACTACCTGCGTACGCAAGCAAACAGATTTTCACTCCTTGCGTACGCGACACAGTGCACACGACGCGACCAAACTATTCGGGTTGGGCATCTTACATACACAAGGCATTGTATGCGTACGCGAGCTATCAAAAATAAAGCCTTTGCGTACGCGAATCTTAACATGTAATGCGAGCAACCCGTTTGGGTTGGGACACTCGCGTATGCGAGCAAGCAGTTGCGTATGCGACCACCCCTTTTTCAACAGCATGCGTACGCGAGGCAAGGGCTTGCGTACGCAAGACCCCTGTTTTGCTAAAAAATTATTTCCTTTGTTTTTAAGGGTTCTCCAAACTTTCTAAACTTCTCCAAGATGCAGTTTGAGGGTAATATTTTGTAATTAGGCCTAAGGACCTATAGAAGAGAATTAGTGACTTAATTAGATGAATTTTACATGAATTTAGAAAACGGAGACTTAGGTTTCTGGAGTACTGAGGACAGATATGGTTGAGTGAAAAGGCGGAGTATTGTATTGATGATTAATGATACGAGTTGAGGAAGTGGTGAACTACTGAGTACTGAATAAAATGATTTCTGAAAACCACTGATGTAATATTTTTATTAAGATTGTTGAGACGCTATGCGCTTGGCAAGGATGGTGGTTAATCCCGCTTACATTGAGATGTGAGGTATGAGGGAGAGTATCCCACTCGCATCCTTTCGGATCACATCAGTGTGCCTGACACTATAGCCGTAGGGGGTTCTCGTATCTATGTTCGTGATTGAAAGGCGACATCTCCATGGAGATGTGTCGGGTTGGCAATTGAACCGACAATGTGATATCACAGCCAAATAGTACAAGCATTCATCATGTGCATATTCTATCGGTTTGTTTGCTTTGCCGACTTATATTTTTTAGCTAAGTGTTTAACATGCCTAAATGCTTATTGAATTACTTGATATACATGCTTATAATTGTGCTTTACTTGCATTGTTATTATCTGTGTATTTTTTAGGAGGTTCAGAAGGAGGTGGCGATAGGATCGCATGGCGGTTAGGCTGGCGAAGGCTGTGGGACAGCGGATAATTATTAGATTAAAAATCCACTTAGATTACCCTTTTTCATTGTGGTTTTAAAGTTAATTTTTTAAATTCACTTATGGTTTAAGCTTGAATCTTGTGATAGATATGAAGTTCTAGGATTGTCTCTGGCGTCCCGGAGTCTTATATCTTACATCACTGGGCACTATTGCCATACTGAGAACCTTTGGTTCTCATTCCATACTTTGTTGTTGTTTTTCAGACGCAGGTCGCAACCCACCTCGGTGAGTTGCTTGATAGTGACAGAGCGGAGGATCTTTGCTATGTGTTGGAAGTCTTTTGATTTATTTTGTGTAGATCTCTCACTTTTGTATTTATCTATGCCTTAGAGGCTTACTTTGAGAGAAATATTGTATAAGTTGTTTTACTTCCAACAACTCTGTATTTGTCTGTATATAACTATCCGGCTTAAACTCCGCGGGCGGCGGCTAGACCCTTATGACTATTATGCTCTTATATATCTATATATGTCTTGATATCTGTATGTATATCTTGTGCCTTAAGTTTGTAGTTTCGTGTGAACGCTTTGCACTTTTCAAACTCTGTTTTTGAGATTAATTCTTCATCGGGCTTCTAGAATTATTATTTCTTTCTATATATATATATATGTACTAGCTTTAGAATTGTCCTAACCTTTGATTAGCCTTTGCTTTTTGACGTGAGGTAAGGCTTAAGGTAATTAGAGTTTTACAAAGATCTGGTCTGTGAGACATTCCGAACAGAAATATTAAAAGCCTATGCTGGACATGGTGGTTATGATCACTTGGTGAGCTTATATCATGGTTTCACTGATTGACTTGCGTAATCAAAAACCATGTGCACACTAATTTCCTATTTGTTTTGCAATATGTTGATTTGAAAACTGGACTATTATGTCTCAGGGGATCACATACATATCTCCATCAGAAACCTACACAAATAGTTGTTTGAAGACGACCTTGCCGAAGGCAACATATACACCATATCAAATTTTTCATTGTTTTCAAACAATCAGAAGTACAAGCCAACCAATCACACACAGCGGATTTATTTCAAAAGGGATACTCAAATTAGGACCTGCAAGATAATTCATTTCCCATGAACATGTTTTGGTTTGTTTCCAATGAGTTGATACTTAATCACACTAATGCTCAATCCCATCTTATTGGTATGGCATATTCACAACTTTAGGCTAGTTCGTTGTGGCTACTACTATCACATTGATGTCTCACTGGATATTGTCATGTAGATGTCATTGAACTAATTACTGCAAAGGTGACATTATCGAATTCAAAAGGAATGGAAAGACCTGCATTTACATAGTTGTTGAGCTTCAAGACATGCAGTGAGTACAAAAACTTATACATACTTTTTGTTTTAATGTAATGCCTTCTAAGTGCTCTCATATGGAACCATTTTGAAACAGGAGCAAAGATAACATTCGATGCACTTTGTGGAAAGAATTCGCTACTCAATTGGTGAACCATATGGTTGAACAACCAACCACTGAGTATATACTCATCTTCCAATTTGCAAAATTCAATCTATATAAAGGTTAATTACTTCGAAAACAAATTGTTGTTAATTACCATGACTGTCTTTATTCCGGATATATTTTAATTAAGATTGATTGTTTATTTGTCCTATATAATCCTTCAAATCTAATAGGTACAATGGGCATATCGAATACCAATTACAACTCAATACTTCACATAAATGTAGACCTCAAAGAAGTGAAGAAATTTCGCCAAAGGTTTTGGTAGTTAGTTATTTGTTACATTGTTAAAGATTATGTAATGTACCTAAAACTATTGGCCATACTATTTGGGTCACCATATTGTTGCAGTAT
The DNA here is from genome assembly GCF_059453495.1 of Arachis ipaensis. Classification (NCBI taxonomy): domain Eukaryota; kingdom Viridiplantae; phylum Streptophyta; class Magnoliopsida; order Fabales; family Fabaceae; genus Arachis; species Arachis ipaensis. The sequence goes on along the minus strand of NC_142443.1, from coordinate 119,652,637 downwards.
TATCATGTTTGGGATGCCACCTGCAAAGAGGCTATCCCAACTTACTGTAGAACCCGTATATAATCTGGAAGATGAACTTATCAACCAATTTACATACAAGTCAATATCAGAGCTCAAAGACACAATTGAGGTGAGCTGCTACAGATTTTCTCGTTCCCCTTTAAAAATTTTGTTCACAATTACAGGAATCTGACCCTAACCAAAATCAGGGTGGTAATTTTGCTACTATTGATGATGTTGTTGCAATTGATCCTAAGAATGGATGGTGGTACAAGAGTTGCAAACATTGCTTTCACTCATTGAAAGAGACAGAAATTCATACTACTATACTAAATATGACACATATCCAAACACTCACACTCCTAGGTATGGTTCTGCAAGTTTTCTATTCCATATTTAAAATAACATCACTTACAAAGTATTCCAACCTGTACCTTTAAATCAACAATTATAGGTACAACATTAACATGATAGTGGCCGATGATACAGACACAGCTACATTCTTGCTGTACGACAAAGAGGCGGTCAAATACCTCGGAGTTACTTCCTTTAATCTTAGGCTAGCTCAATTGATAAGGATATCAAATTTGTGTATTAAATTTACATTATCCTACTATTAATCCAAATTTACCATGACACTTAACATATTTTATACACGCAGGGTGGCATAAATAAAGAATACCCAACCGAACTGAACTCATTGGTGGGACAAAACTTTCTATTCAAAATTTTTGTTAAGATGGAAAATCTGAATGCCTTTCAGCCGTTCAAGATAATTGTCGCTAAGCTATGCTGGGAGACGAGTGTCTTAACCAAGTTTTTGGATAAGCATCACATGCACGAGGTAGCCAATAGATAGTATATATATTTTGCATTATTTTTTAATTAAAGATAACTAAATTATTTTTTATCTTAACATTGTAGCAGTCCGTAGGCTCAGAGCTCAGAACTCCTTAGCATGCAAACTGACTTTGTCGAGACTCATAATATTGGTCATATATTCCCAACCATTTATAACATGCTGATGAATAGTATGTGGATCTGGTTTAACAAGTTTATGTCATTTTTATAAGGTACAAGGTCCCCATCTGTCAAAATTTTGGCCACTGATGATGCTTTTGGGTACTCCACCCCAAAGGAGAAAATTATTACTGGTGATTGATCCAAAAAGCTTATCAAACTTTATCCTGACTCTTCCAATGTGTCATTTTCAAAATGCAGGAAGGTTGTCGATGGTGATAATGCTAATGCCAACAAGACAGTGGAGGAATAGTTCATCTAATGTTTCAATGGCCACTACCAATCTATTTGTGGCTGGTCAATTCGACATTAGCCAGTTGATGAAGACTTTATTTAGTTTGTTGTCTGTCTTGCTATGTTCTTTTTAATATAGGGTTGTTCCTATGCTATATTTTAGTTTATCTATCGCTAAGTTAGTGGTGTATGTGGTTGAACCCAACCCTTATTTGCTTCATAAATATGGAATGTGTAGAATGGGCACATTTTTGTATCGAGAGTGAAAGTGTGCCCGTTGTGTCATTGTTTTTGTAATTGAATAAAATAGTCGCCATTACATGTTAACTTGCAAGACTTTTCATGATACGCAAAACCTCCCTGCATCAACAAGTACAGCAAGCACCTTCACAGGTCTCTAATAGCACATGTCTCTAAATATGTAGATGTAGATAGCTATAAAAATTCAATAATTGATTTTCAACATCCACACCATGTTCTTATGTGCAGAAGACCACATCATAAACTGCCACCAATCCATGTTATTTTATCTTTGTATCATGCTTTCCTGTAAAACTGGAACGCACAAATCTTTCAATCCCCCCTCAATTCAACGTGCTTTATGTAGCCTATCGATACATTAATTAATACATGTCTTAATATCTTATTGACAAAAACAAATTATGTGCATACATACTTATACTTTTTTACTTATATATATATATATATATATTATATTCTCTCTCTCTCTCTCTAGAGAGATATTTATATAGAAATGGTATAATATATATGTACATAAATTATAAAGATATACAACCAAGTACTAATTATACCATCTTAATAAGAGTATGTACCCTGACATATAGGAACAGGTCCATCGAAACCCCCACTAATTCATCGCATCTTACTTTTTTGAGGCGTATTGCATTGCTTATTAAGAAGGGTTTAAGTCCCCTATCTCCACCAATACCCCGGACATCCTCAATCTTCTCTGATAACACGGACATATTTTGTTATCTCTATCCTACACAAAAGAGGGCAACTACATCTCTACTCTTCTGATATTAATTCTTTCACAAGTATTAACCTTTTTAGTCTTGATCATTAGTTTTTAACCCACGAGAGTTATGCCTTCACTTCAGCAATTATAAAGTTAGCATAGTTGAAGAATCATCGTCCCAGTCCTTCCATGATCCCCTGAAACTAACTCAAACTCCATTATGAGTCAAGCACCACCACCTGCAGAAAATAGAAGATTGCTTCCCCCCGATTTTGATGATGATAGAATCTTTTACCTTCATGTGGATCCTCTAGCGGTGAGTTTTTCCTTATGGTTCATTTCCATATTTTCTTCATTTAAGTCTCCAAAAGTCTTCTTTTTGTGTTCGTTATAACTTATAACTATACAATGCATATGTAGATTCTCTATGAATTGCCGTCTCTATTTTATCACAAATACAGAGTTACTGAAAAGATAGGATATTCATCATAAGTCTCAGTAATAGCCAAATTTAGCTTAAGGTTGGAAATGGTAATGAGACTGGCTACATCATAAGTGGCTTTGACAATTTGGTTATTTGCTATGGTTTTACAGACAGTGGTTGGATGAAGTTAATGTTCATAGGAGAAGACGTGTTCATGGTTATCAAGCTTAAAGATACCTATATGAATAAGAAAGAATTCTCATGACCTCACCCCTCAAGCATTGTATAATGTATGCGATCCATCAATGCACCAACTAAATATTGATGGTATGAACCGGCATCCTGTTGAGCATACAACATCCTCATTCCCTGACAATGTGCTACTTAGCTACATGCAGGGGATCGAAAATGGTGACACTAAACCACAAGAATCTATTCTTGCCAATGAATTGGTATCTTATAAGAAAATAAGTGATCCTCAAAAGGCAACTGGGTTCAAGCACTCCAACTCCAATCTAAAGTACACTTCCAATGTATTAGGTAATGTTGCCTATTTTAATCATCCAATGCATGAGGGAGGTCTAGCTAATTTCTAAGAAGGAGCTCACTGCAGTCAAACACCTGTAACATATCTCCGTCCATCGGAAGAATATATTAAACAGAAGAGGCCAGTTACCCAATATCATATCCCCGCCATCATCGAAGAAATTGATGTCATGATTCAAGGGCCTGAAATTTACTCCTGCCTTAAACTCCTGACAGCTAACCAGGTTGATAATAGCATAGTGGTATGATCTCCATCTCTTGAATTAATATTTTAATTTAGGGTAAAGTATATTTTTTGTCCCCGAAGTTTGGCAAAAGTTTTAAAAATACTCCTAATTTTTATTTTATTTCAATTTTGTCCTAGAAGTTTTCGATTTGCATCAAATATACCATCGGAGCTAAATTTTCAAAAAATTTAAGACCAATATAACAATAATGCATAAAAATTATGCTTGATTTGCTTGTGTTGAGGGGTTGTTCTTATGAAATTTTTGTTGAATCGATCTTAATTTTTTTGAAAAATTAGCTGTCAGGGGTATATTTGATGCAAATCGAAAATTTTTGGGACAAAATTGAAACAAAATAAAACTTAGGAATATTTTTAAAATTTTTGTCAAACTTTAAGGACAAAAAATATACTTTACCCTTTAATTTAAACTATGTCTCTATAGCAGAGGTGTAGATTTCTTCTTTCTAATTTACCCAAACAAAAAAATGGTCCGATTAACAGGTTATACCACTTAAATTTGCACAAGGAACATTTCCATCGAAACTAAATCATGTCAAAGTTGTCATGGACAACGGGTTCTGCTATAGTTTGGAACTATGATGGAGCAGGAAGAGGAAGGTACAACTATACTTGACAAGAGGCTGGAAAGCCCTTGCCAAAATCAATGGATTTAGAGTTGGCACTATGTTGAGGTTTTTAGTATACAACAATGACGAGACTACTCTTTACATCAAAGTGGTCAAAAAATAAATAGTTAAATTAGATATTTTTGTTTACTTTCTACAACTTATGTTATGTATCACTGTTTTTATTTCGCTCCTGTGTTTTGTTTTCATCTATGATAGCCATAGAATCCAATGGTCCATTAGAATCCAATCAATTATGTTTTGTTTTCACATTAGAATCCAATAAATTATATTGATGACGGAATAATTTAAAATTAGTTATCACAATCACAAAAAATCAGTTCAATGGTCCATTTAGTAATTTAGTGCGCGACCAAATACGGAAACAACTCACTATGGGCAAATTAGCGCAACATCAAAAGCTATCATTTTTCTTCTACAATTGCAAGTATATTAATATATGTAACTACACTATCTAAGGAAAAAATCCTATACAACTTTGATAAATATTTATTTTCCTGAAATATCAAATGAGACCATGAATCCTTATAATGTTCCATTGTGTTCGGGTGATTTAACAATATTTTGCTTTCACTTATGAGTTGCCATAAAAAAAGAGGTAACAATAAAAATAAATTATGTAATAAAAGAAATTAGTTACTATAATATTGCTAGCTTTTTACTTAATGTAAGAAAATGATCATTTGCTGTCATTGTAACTTATAATATTTTACTACTTTAGTATGCAATTCAGCTATGATACTATTAAAATTGTTAACCTTATCTGGTGTAGAGTTACCGCTTGCGTCTAATCCAATAAATTTACCGCAAATCAATAACACAACATGGTGTACCCTGAGCCACATGTACGCCTAATTTTTTATTCT